>NW_012141635.1:3742771-3783827 GCF_000956105.1 Propithecus coquereli
ACTCGGACTTGTGGGGGGGGCAAGGGCAACATACATAACCTAAACATCTGTACCCCCATAATATGCTGAAATAAAAAAAAAAAAACACAACAATCTGCAAGTTAGTTATTAGACAAATCACTCCTCCAAGTATGCCAGATAAGGTGATCACTTGCTCTTAAAGTGGGACCCTAATACAACCCACCAAAGAGTCTGAAGCCTGCACTGTAGAACCACACTTTGCCTGTTTGGAAGGGAATTTCTAGCCTATAAGGATTCTGATCCCTATTAAGATGCTACTTACAATCTTTTCAAAGGCAGTACCATTCAAAGGGGGATCCTCGTTCAGTTTAATTTCCCCTTTTTGTGTGAGTCTGTATGTTAAGTCCAAATCCCCTGAGCGTATAGTCACCTTTGGGCCTTCCAGACAAGACTGATGTTAGAAGTGAAAGTGGCCATAATCTTTCCTATTCAGGGACCCACTCTTGCTACGCTTGGTTCCCAAAGAATTTATAGAAAAGGAATATGCCAAGCACATATGTACCTTTTATTCTTGTAAGAAAGATCTCCTTCCAAAAATCCTTAAATTGTTACCACTTCTTATTAAGGAGACTGGAAAATGGTATAAACTCAATAACACCTGGCCTCCATGGCCTAGAAGCTAGACAGCCTTAAGCAGTTGACCCTATACACACCACCCCTTTACCATAGTTTTCACCCTTACCTGCAAAAGGTAACTAGTTACTCCAATTCTGTGAAGATAAAAATAATGAATTCTCTATAATAAAAGAATTTAAGCCATTTGCATCCAGCATTCCGAAGTTCATCCTCTGAAATTATTAGCCAGAGAAGTTGTAGACCACAGAGCCGTGTGGAGAATGCATTAAAAACACTGGCCCAAGGCTTCTTTCAAAGCTATAAACCAACACCTCAACATTGTGTCTATTTTACTGTTTTTCTCTTTATTACATTTGTTTCCTAGAGAGAATGAGAGAGAGGGCTGCCAGAAACAACACCTATGCTAGAAGCTAAGTTACAAAGTATTTTTGACAATATTTTTGTTATTATAATAAATTTTAATCAGTTGTACTTTTTTCTTTTCCCCCAACACCCACTTTAATTCTTAGCATGCATTAGGCTCTAAGTAAAACAGTAGGGAGTGAATGAATACATTCCTCACAAAGTATGGAATGTCTGCTAATTTATGGTTAATAAACTTGAATTATTTTACATTCACTTCTATTAGAATTATTTTTCAAAATTTGTATTCAATGCTCCTAGCCCATTAGTAGAATGAATGAATGAATAACAATAACAATAATATAAAAATAGTATTTAACAATTCAAATATTTTTAATGCCTACCTTTGCTGGGTTTACATTCTGGTGATAGAGACAAGCATTGAGCAAATTAGTAAGTAAATATCTAATCAAATGATGTCAATTAGTGGAAAGAAATCTATGAAGAAAAATGAAGTAGGGTGAAGGGACAGAGAGAATGTGTGTGTGCCATTTTCCATAGGATAGGGGAGGGACAATAATGGAGCAGATACTTGGGGTAGAGAAGGAGTCATGGGCATAGCTGGAGAACGCAGGGTAGGCAGTCTTGAAATCTTTAGTAAACAAGCATAATGTATACACATGTCTCAATTAAGAAACTTCATTTAATGTGCATGTCTTCTTAGAGCAGATGTTAGTTAAATAAAGGCATTTTAAGATAAATTTAAAAAGTCACTACAAACTTGTTCATCACTGGTCAAGATTAACAATGTATCGTACATATGCAGTAAACAGTACCAAAACCTAAAATCTGTATATTCTTATAAAGTAACTGCACAATTTACTGAGCATAGGTTATAATGTACAGCCTGAGGAGAGTTTTGGAGTCAGACAAATGTGAGCTCAAATCCAAGCGAATTAAGTTCAAGTAACTCACTTTGGATTCAGTTTCCTTGCCTGTAAAGCAAGGGAAATGATCTCTACCTGTAATGGGCTGTTTGTTCATTCATTTATTCACTTATTCATTTGTTCAATTATCCAATGCATAATTATTAATCGCTTACAGTATGCCAAGCATCATCTGGCCATGCAGATACAGGGATGATATCATAGACTTTGTGAAGAGACCACCAGGAAATTATTAAGCGAGGAAATTTGTAATGTGTCAGTTGTTAGTGAGCATTAAAAAGAAAAATAAAAAGGATAAGAGAAAGTATTTGGGGCGTTCTACTATCCACGATAATGTTGTTAGGAAAGTCTGTCTTATAGGATGAGAGAAATTTAAAAGGTAATGGGAGAGCCACCATTGTGGAACCATATAAGAAAAAGTGTTCCAAGTACAGGTATATAAACTCAAAGGCCCTATGATCGATCCAGCGAAGAGGCAGGTGTGGTTATAGTAACGCGTGTGAGGAGATAACTGACAGAGGCAAGCGCAGACAGGTAAGCTGGAGACATGATTTAGAGGCATGTGAACTATGATGAGAATTTTGAATCTAATTCTGAGAGGCATTAGAAATCATTAGAAAGATGACGTGATAAGAACTCAGTTTTAACCAGAGCACTCCGGTGTTAGAACAAACCCTGGCAGTGGCAAGGTTAGAGGCGGGACTGGACGGAAGTATTGCTTTATTCCAGAGCGTACTGATTTCTACACGTTTGGGGACAGAGGAGGTGGTAAGAGGTGGTCAGATTATGGATATAATTCAAAAGTAGAATTAGCAGGATTTGCTGATGTGATTTGTGTGAGAGAGGAATGAAGAATGACTCCAAGGCATACAGTCTGCCTCAGGCTGAATGAATGGCCTCCCAAATATGTCCTAATCCCAGGAACCTGTGAATGTCACTTTATATGGCAAAAGGGATTTTGCAGACAAGATTAAATTAATGACCTTGAAATGGGGAGATTATCCTAGATTATCAGGGCAGGGCCAATATAACCAGAAAAGTTCTTTTAAGCGGAACTCAGGAGCAAGCAGAGAGAGGAAGAAAGTCATGTGGTGACAGAAGCAGAGCCATGTACAGTGGGGCCAGCGGCCCGGGAATGAAGAAAGGCTTCAGAAGCTGGAAAAGCTGAGGGAATACTCCAGAGCCGCCAGTAAAAACCACCCCTGCCAGCACCTTGAGTTTAGCCTTATAAAATTAATTTCAGACTTTTGATCTTCTGATCTGTAAGAAAATAAATTTGTGCTGTTTTAAGCCACAAAATTTGTGGCAATTCGGATATAGCAGCAATAGGAAACTAATACGTGGTTTAAACAACTGAATGAATAGAAATAGAGGAAGACCAGAAGGAGCAGGTTTAGACCTATGTGTGCAAATCAGGGTGTCTGGATTTGAACAGGATAGGTTTGAGATAACTTTTAGATATCAAAGTGGAGATGTCAAGTAGGTTGAAGGATACATAAATCTACAATACAGGAGAATGCACCTACCTGGAGAAATAAAATTGAAAGTAATCAGCATATATGTTTGGTATTTAATCCATGAGCCTGAGGAAAATTGCCTAGGCTATAAGCATAATTGGAAAAAATAAATCAAAATACTAAAATCAGAAGTTCTTCAGTATTTAAATACAAAAAATTCAGAATAATCCAGAAAAGCAGTAGTCAAAGAAGTAAGGAGAAGACTAAATTCTAGAGTTTTGAAGGCCAAATGGAGAAAGTATTTCAAGGAAAAGTTTATAATTAGCTGTGTCAAATTCTGCTGATAGAATAGAGAGGACCAACAATTCACTGGTAAATTTAGCAAAATGGTATTCACTGATAACTTTGATGAGAGCTAAAATTGTGTAACTTTAATGATAGTTGTTTCGGAGTAAGTAGGGAGCAAAGCTGAGTGTGCTCAGGAGAACATGGGTGAAGTGAAAATGGAGGCACTAGTCAGAGTACAGTACCCTCGAGTATGCAGAAGGGAATGGATTCCAAAGTGCAAGTCAAAGAATGGCCCTTAGTAAGAACGTGGGTAGTCCACATAGTGTAGTGAGGATTAATGAGCTAATACAAGCAAAATGTCCACATTTTTGCACAAAATAGTTGCTCAATGAAATGTAGGTATTATTATTAATATAAAAATCTTTCCCACAATCTTATGAATTATGTTAGTATAATATCTATTTTACAGAAGAATAAAGTGATTTCTAAATGTATTAAATGATTTTCCCAGGTGTCCTATTCTACCTCACTTTCCAGTATACCTTACATTATGAGAAAAGTAGCATAATGAAAAAACTGCTGGTTATAAAAGAGAGAGGACTTGGATTTGAGAAAATTTTCTGTCAGTTACCAATACTTTGGTTTAAAAAATTAAATTATGACGTCAGTTCTTCATGTATAAAATAGTGCTAATGATACTTCCCCTGAGAGCATTAAATAAGATCCCTTGTGTTAAAAATTTTTATAAACTGCATGACATTTTCAAAAGGGTATCACAAAACTGGGACAGATCTTTTTTTCTCTTTTGGAGAAATATTCTTAGAGGAAATGAATCTGAAGTTTGACTTATATTGAAGACTGAGCACTGGCAGACAGATGAAGGAAATGATTCAAATGTAGGACATATCATGAATGAAATTATTTGATACCCTAGGCAGAACTCTGTTTATGTATGAATACCAAAGGTAAAAGGCATGGAACACCAGACTTAGATCTTTAGTTTGAATGTTTGAGAAACCCAGAGATGGTGAGGGGGTGGAGGATGCAGCAGTTGTGACCAAGATGTCACTCCTGGGAGATCAACTAATAGCGATACATACATTATACCAACAGGTAAGAGAAACTAGGGCCCACACAAGATAGTAATAAATTCAAAACAGTGAAGTATATTATGGAGAGATTTATTCAGCTATCAATAAGGAGGATAATTTTTAAATTCTTATTAGAAAGTACTATTTCTTTACTTTCTGAATTAACATTCTTCCTTTAATGATCTCATTTCCTGTAGAGCTTTATCCAGGTAAAAATCAAAAAAGTGGACATTTCAAGTAGCTTCTCTGTTCATTTGACTCCTAAAAGATAATTTTTGTAAAAATAAAATGATTAAAAATAAATAACTAATTAACTAAAAATAAAGTAAGTATATCCAGAATCAAGAGAAAAATTCTGGGATTCAGGCAAGTGGAACAGAGAGAAATACAGATTAAAGACAAAAGCTGGAGAAGAGGAAGTAGATTGGTCCAGGCTAAGATGGTCCATTAGTTTAAGGTGTAAATGGAATGAAGTAAGATGTCAGGAAATGAAATATAGATGTCAGCAGTTTCTGGAGTTGTCTTTATTATTACCTTTCATTTGTGTGAAACTTAGACACTCAGTCATATGAATCATATGAATTCCAAATAAAGGATATTAGAACTTTATGTTTCCTGCTAAAGTCTGCATCATTGCTCAAATCAATCACCAAGTATTTATTGCTCACATGCTAAGGGCCCTGTACTTTGTTTTTCTTCACAATGATGAGGACTCAAGAGTTACTAATATGAGGGAAAAAAGCTAACTTTTAAGGCCATTTTGAAATTAGATGTCAAGAATGTTTTGTTAGATATTTAAAAAATTCCCAATGTACAGAAAGAAAAAAATAAGACACTACAAGCTTTGTTTTGTTATGTTTTTTTGAAAAACATTAAAAATGGGCAACAGGAAGGCAATACTAGTGTTCTAAATTCCTAACTTCGGCTATCCACTAATGGCACCCACCACAGGGTCATATGGGATCAAATGGTAAAACTTATGCAAGGACGTTAGCATAGTCCTTATTCTATAGCAAACACCTAATATAAGTACACTATGACTGTTATCAAGATATGTTATTTTCTTAAAATAGATTTCTATTTTTCTCAAAGATAATAATTTTATGCCTAGACATGTTTCATTTATATGATAAGGAATTTGATGCTTGTATATATTATCAATAATTTTGGAGGTGAATTTGTTTTTATTTCCTTCATTAATACTAATGAAAGCTTCATGTACATCCATCTTTAGTAACAAGTCTTTAAAGCCATAAGAGTTTCATTGCGCAAATAATGTATTCTATAATATCGAGAATATTGTATGGGTTATGTAAGGTGAATATATTTTGTTAATTCATTTTGTTTTAAATCATGGAACACTTGAATGCAAAAGTGAATTCTTTAGAACAGTTTTAAGTATTCTGATGGTGTATATTAAGTATTTCCCCTGGGAATTATATTAACTTGCCTATAGTAATTATATTGTAAGAGTTTTCTTTGAAAACATGATCCCAAATGTGTTTTCCAGTGTATTTCAAGTAAAAAACAGTCTTTTTTTCTGGAAATGACTCTAGGAGCAGGAGGACCAATCCCCTCCAGCAGGAAAAAAATGTATAAAACTAGTCAACAATTTTAAAACAAATTTCATGACACTGGAAAATGACTAAAGGCAGATAGCAACTTGAGAAGTATTTACTCAGAAAAAAAAATTGCTATTGCATTAGATTAAAAAATGAGTCTGTTGCATTCTTGCACAGAGGCATTCTGTCTTATCAGTTTGGTTGGCGAAATCCTACAGCTTTACCTGATGCTGATGGTGGACTCAAATCTGGGTGGTTAAAAGAGCAAGTAGAAATTCAATGGGAAGACTTAGAATCAAGAGAACCAGAGAAAAACTGAGATAATAAATTTTTCAAATACCCCTGGCTGGCAGCTAAACTATGAATGTTCAAGAGACCCCAGGGAGCTCAGTGAAAATTGAAAGCCTGGGGAGAATGTGAACTGGCTGCACCTTTGCATATAATCTCAACTCACACACAGCTGGGGTGATAGAGGTGGAAAACTTACAGTACTAGCTTGAGGTGTCTGAGCATATCCTCAGCAGAAATCATTTTAGTAATGTCTATGCAGATGTAAGGGAATCAAACTAAAAAAAAAAGAAATCAGAGCAGATACATTGGCAGCTGAATACCACAGTGGAGATATATTTTACAGTTTGAGTGCAGGTAAAATAATTAACCAACTAAGACAGATGAACAAAAATGAGACTTCAGAAGAACAAAAGAGTATCAAAGAGCAAAAACAAATGGCTATAATATAGTATCTATCACTCAAAAATTATCAATATTACTAGTTATGAACCAGACAAAGAAATGAGAAAGTGAACAATAAAAAGGTAAACAAAAGAGCCAATAGAAATTGACTTCAGGTGGATTTAGATGCTAGATTATGTATATATTTTAAAAAATAGATATTGTGTATACATTCAGAAAATTAAAAGAATACATGTTCAAATAATCAAAGAAAAATAGGCTAAGGATAAACAAGCTAATAAGGAATCTCAATGGAAAAATGTAAATTGTAAAAAAGAAGCTAATATAAATCCTAGAACCGAAAAGTATAATAACTAAAATTAAAATATCTGCTTTATAACAAAAGATATGAAATGGCAGAAAAAAGAATATGTGAGCTTAAAGGTAAAGCAATAGAAATTTTAAAATCCAAAGAATGGAGAGGAAAAAAGATTGAAAAAATAAATAGATATTTGGTGGTACCTGGGACAATAGCAAGCATTCCAACATAGATGAACTAAAGTTCCAGGAGAAGAGAAATATAAAGGGTAGGAAAAATATTTGAAGTAATAGTGGCCCAAAGCCCTCAAAATTTGGTGAGAAATATTAGCTTACAGATCCAATAACCTCAATGAACCCCCAAACAGTATAACTACAAAGATAACCACACCCAGACACACCAGTGGCAAACAGCTGAAAGCCAAAATCAAAGAAAAGCCCTGAAAGTATGCATCACATACATCACAGTGATGCAGTTAATGGCTGACTTCCCCTCAGAAACAATGGAGACCAAAAAAAATTGAAATAACATATTCATCATGCTGAAGAAAAATAAAACTCTACTGATTAAGAATTTAATATCCCATGAAATTAGACTTTATAAATGCATGTGAAATAAAGGTTTTGCCAATTAATAAAAATTTTAAAAATGCAATAATATCACAAATGTATTGCAAGAAATACTAAAGGAAGTTCATCAGATTGAAAGAAAATGCTATCAAATTGTAATTAAAAATTCACAGGAATGAATGAAGACACTACAAATGTTAATATAAGGTAAATAGATATAAGATAAAACATTTTGTGTAATACTTTTTTAATTTCTTTGTGAGACGTACATTACTTAAATCAAAAATTATAACACCCTATTGTTGAGTTTATAACATATATAGATCAATATTTATGACAATAATAGAATGAGGGAGCAGGATATGATACAACATTTCTATATTTGAACAAAAGCAAGTCAGTACAAATGAAGTAATGTGATAAGTCAAAGATGCATATTTTAACTCCTAAATCAAATCCTATAATAAGAAATTGATATTCATATTGCAATAAATTGATTATGGTAATAGTTATATGACTGTATACATTTGTTAAAACTCACTTTTTAAGAGCAGATTTTATTGTATGTAAATTACATCAATGAAGCTGATTTTTAAAAGGAAAACAAGCTTTTCCAGACTTTTTTTGTAAATCAGGAGGTCTTATTTGAATAAAAACTATCACAGGAACAATTCAAAGCGGCCTAAAATTTGGGAAACTGTGATAGTTAAACAAACTCAGAATAAAAAAAAGAAAATGTTTTCCTTCCATACTGAACTATATACCAAAAAACAGCAGGATTTTTTGAAGAGAGAGCATTTTTAAAAATAATGAGTGAAATTTGAGACTCCAATCTAGGCAAATTAAATATAGCTTTAATTTTAATCAAATATCAGAATGTCATGGAACTTCTCTTTCTCACTGAACACACAATTTATGTGAAATATGATGGCAAACGATTGTCAAAGGGCATCAAGGAGAGTGACAATGTTAATGCTTTGACCTCTGCAATGACACTAAAGATTCTAATCTGAGGTCGGGCGCGGTGGCTCACGCCTGTAATCCTAGCGCTCTGGGAGGCCAAGGCGGGAGGATCGTTTCAGCTCAGGAGTTCGAGACCAGCCTGAGCAAGAGCGAGACCCCGTCTCTACTAAAAATACAAAGAAATTAATCCGACAACTAAAAATATATAGAAAAAATTAGCCGGGCATGGTGGCTCATGCCTGTAGTCCCAGTTACTCAGGAGGCTGAGGCAGAAGGATCGCTTGAGCCCAGGAGTCTGAGGTTGCTGTGAGCTAGGATGACGCCACGGCACTCACTCTAGCCCAGGCAAAAGAGTGAGACTCTATCTCAAAAAAAAAAAAAAGATTCTAATCTGAAAGTACAGCTTTCACATATAAATCTGAATTTAGCAACAGGATAAGCTAAATAATTCAGTAAATGCAATGCTTTTTAAATTAGCATTTCCCAAAAGCAGCACCCACGTCTTTGTTATGAGGAATCACCAAATGGTAAAAATGTCAGTCTCATGCCATGAGTGCATCTTTCCTCAATTCAGTAAGGATTCATAGCACAGATTGTTTTCGGAGATATTTTATTGTTTTTCTACTTTTCATCAGGGTCAGGTTGCCATGGCAATAAAGTAGGCTATCTTGTTGGATTTCACCTTTGCTGTCTTGCTTCGTACGTTCTCTCTGCTCAGAGCAAACATGGTGGATGCTGCGCACAGACAAATGTCTGATTTCGTGTTTCCTTCTTGAGTGTGCTTGGCAGCCAGTCTCCTGGGACAGCTGAAGCAGCACTTCACAAACTGGCATTCATCCTTCTCTCCAATGGCCACCATCGTATGTCTCGCTTGTTTTGTGATCTCTCTTTTAAGGAGGACACTGCTCTTCTTGAAAAAACTCTAAAAGACTTCTGTCTTTTAACATTTCAATTAACTTCGTTGTCAGGTCAATTCTAAAGGCATTCCCTGTTTAAAATCACCCATCATTAAGGTATAAAGCATTTTAAAAATCAAAAAAGAACACAGGCTTATCACAAATACCGATAAACAGATTTACTTAGCGCACAAACATTTTAACTTTTAGTCTCTTCTTGTTTACATATGACAATTACCAACTCTTCCAACTGTCTAAGTGTAAATCATGATCCCTGACAAAGGATGTCTTAGTCTAGGAACTGGGCAAAGTACCATGCATTAAATAGTTGTTGAAGGGATGAATAAACAAACACATCTGTCTGATATTGTTGAATTAAGGCCACAAACGAACTCATGACCAGAATTCAGCCTTGTGCTTGTGAGTTACAGGGAGTCCTTCCACATCACCACCACGCTTTCCAACCTGCCAAAAACAAATATATTTTTCTTTCCATATTTCCTACCTATTTCTGATTTCCCAAGTTCAATTCTGCAATACTAATTTGTATCTGATAGCCAGTGGTCTCCAGATAACAGATAAATAGTATCTGTTCATCAGGTTTGGGGCTTGAAATTTTTTTAAAAGCAAATGTCTTAGTCCTATTACTGATAATTTAAAACTATTGTTCTTGTACATCATTTGTAATACACATTTCTATGCATTTAAGCAAAATACACAAGGGAAAAACCAGGCATATTTTAAGATGTCATAATACTACTTTCTAATTCTATTTAATTATGTGGCTACAATCAGCATTGTCTAGGTAATTCTTAGCACATCATTGTCATTGGTCACACGCTTTATGTTTTCTTCTGCCTTTAAAATTGATGGCTTCTTTTATTTAGGTAATTATTTTCTTGCATCCAGGTGCATAGAATATTTTTTCTATATTTTCTAGACAATTATTGTTATGTATTATGGAACTAAAGCTAGTTGTTGGTGGTGGTGATATGTTTGGTTTTTTTACTTGCCGTGGTTTCCCCATCCTCTTTTGTCTAGTTCCTTTGCAGAATCACTCCACTCACTTATGTGTTTTTGAGCATCTCTCCATTGTGTACCCATTCCCAACTTCAGTAACAGCCCTATGACCCACGTTGGCCAGAGATGCCATCCTCCTTCCCCCAGTGATTGTTTCAAGCATGAGTGCATGACTCTATCAGAGACAAGGGGATTCTTAGAGGAGAGATCTCTTTCTGCATAGACAATGTAGATACGAAGTAGATAGCAGCCATCTTGCTCACAATGTGTGTTTTTCTACAGAATAATGCCAATTAGAGACAAGCTGAGCGAAGAAAGAAAGACATGGTGATATCTATATATGCATCTAAAACCAGCTTCATGTATAACTATTTCAGCTATGCGTTCTAATATAGGCCAGTGCTCTTAAGTTCAACTCATACATCACTTTTGCAGAGACCTCTTCCTTGACGACAGTAATTAAACCTTTCAGTTATTCTTTCACAGCTCACTTTCATAACAAACATAGCAATTTGAATTTTCTAATTTATGTATGTCATTTTTATAATCTCTTTCCCCTACTAGAATGTAAGCTCCACTCTGACAGAATCTTCATTTGTATTGTTCACTACTATAGTCCTAGACCCTAGCACCATGCCTGGCTTTCAATAAACAGTTGTTGAAAGGATGAATAAATTAATAAATGAATGAAGCTATTTTGAGGAGAGTTTCTGTCACTAGAAACTAAAGGAAAATGAAGTATATACTTTATCTTTTCAGATTGTAACAATAACATAACACCCTATGTACTGATGATTCTATTTTCTTAAACTTTTTTGTAACTATCATTTTCTTCACATCATCATGGCTTCTAATTTTAGTCCTTTAAATGGGTTTTTAAAGTAGTTTACCAGCAGGACTTCCTGTACCTTACCCTAATCCTTTGTTTCAGTCTTCACACTGTCACTGGAATGATATTTATGGAAATAAATTATGTTAACTATACAAGCTCTGGGTTTCAACAGAGATCTCCCAGTCACCAGGTGCTTCTGAAAAAACACATCTTCCTGGTTTCCACATACCTGTGGGCAGAAATTAAGAGGGATTCAAGAACTCCATATACTGCAGATAAAACCTCCCTCCTGCAAACTCCACATGCCCACTAGCAAGAGTAAACAAAAGGCCATGGAACTCTATGTTCCTGGTGAGACTCATCCCTTTCCTGTCCGATACTCACATCCTCATTTCCACCTGATTTGAGACCACCATTTCATTTTGCCCTTTATCCATTTTCAAATCAGTCATCACAAGACATCCAAAACTATTCATTCATCCTTCTCTCTAGACTCTAAACAACATGATGGCTATATGGATGGAGGAACAACTCTCCCATCCCATCCCCACCCCCAACAATCTTTAAATCATTTTCCTACTTTATTTTTCTTCTTAGCAGCTACATATAACGTATATTCTCTTTCTCCATAAGAATGAATATAAACTCCCCTTTCATTGCTTCCTAATTTCTTTAATCCTTTCACTATCCTCCTGTAGCAGGTATAGACACCAGACTCAGACCTAACTAAATATGATACTTCATTTTCCTTCCCATAAGAGATGGCCATATATGATATGCAGTATATAGCCTCCCAGAGATGCCTGTATCCTAATTTCTGAAACCTGTGAATGTGTGGCAAGGGGAAATTAATGTGATAGATGGAATTAAGGTTGCTAATACCTTATCTTAAAATAGAGAGATTATCCAGATGAGCCCAGTGTAATCACAAGGGTTCTTAATATGGAAGAAAGAGACAGAGGAGTTAGAGCCAGGCAATGTGAGTGTGGTTTTCAAGATGAGTGAGAGACCACAAGCCACGGAATATAGGAAGCCTCTGGCAGCTGGAAAAGTTAAAGGAATAGAGTCTCCCCTAGAGCCTCCAGAAGAAAATGAGGACAAATGACACTTTGGTTTTAGGCTGGTGAGACCCATTTCAAACTTCTAACTTCCAGAATTGTAATATATATGTGTTGTTTTAAGCCACTAAATTTGTGATAATTTTTAAAACAGTGTCTTAGTCCATTTGGGCTGCTATAATAAAAATACCTTATTAATATCTTATATAAATAAGGTATATAGCTTATTATTTTACCTTATTTGATTATAAATAAGAGAAATTTATTTCTCACAGTTCTGGGTGCTGGGAAGTGCAAGATCAAGGATCTGGGCTACTCAGTGTCTGGTGAGGGCCCACTCCCATATAATCGGCACCTTCTTTCTTTATTCTCACATGGTGGAAGAGGCTAGCTAGCTCTCTGAGGTTTCTTTTATAAGATCAATAATCCCATTCATGAGGGATCTGCCCTCATGACCTAATCACATCCCAAAGGCCCCACTTCTTAATACCATCACCTGGTGGTTAGGTTTCAACATATGAATTTTGAGGGGATACAAACATTCAGACCATAGCAAGTAGCAATAAGAAACTAATACATCATATGGCCCAAAAGGGCCAGAGTTCCTTGAAAACATTTATTATAATGATAATGGAAGGGAAAAGAACCCTCCACACAAGTAATGCCCATCCAAGAGAGCAAGCTCTGAGAACATTATTAGTATACTGGACTTTTCAGTTATGTGAGTCAACGCATTTTTTTTTTTTTATTTTAAGCTAGTTTGTGTCAGATATTTGTAACTTTAACACAAGGAATCCTTAGTAAATGCAATCCTACACTTCCTTGACTGTACATTTTATATCTTGAAAAAATTGTATGTATTTCTAAGATTTTGCTTGCCCCCCCATTAAGCTTTCCCTGACTCTCACAGGTAGAATTTTTTCCAATTCTGTGCCAACAATAAAGCTACATTATTAAACTTATAACATCTTACAATTATTTTAGTGACAAAGTGAGTTAATATTTTTCTTACACTTCCTATACCCTCAGCCCTGATAAGGAAAGACATGAACATGGATCTTAGTCACAAAAACATTTTGCATGTACAGAAATAACTCAGAGAAAAAAGAGGATAAATGCTGCTTTAATAGTAAAAGGACAGAATATTAGTTCATAAGAAATAAAGCCAATGTCACATTAATCATAGGAATATGAATTTTTCAAGAAAATAAAATGAAATATTTGAAAAGGAATTTTACCCGTGCTTGATTAGATTGATTTCTGATACACCAGTATAAAATCAACTTTGATATAAGCCAAATAACTCATTTTGTCTTCCTTGTCTCCTCCACAATTCTCTCCATCTATGTCATTATAGCTCAGAGCACATACACATGCACACACATACACACACACACAACTTTCTGGATAAATGAATGGACTGAAATGATCCTCTTTCTCTCTGGGAAAATATGAAAAGACATTAAGGTATTTTTGTTTGTTGGTTTTGTTTCGACTCCACCTCCCCTCAAGAGTTTTCAGTATACAGGGGAGGGAAAAGTGTTACAAAAAATCGTGTAGGAAGGTAGTGATAGAATAGAGAACTCAGTTTCTTGGGTAGTTACCGTAACAAACCCTCTATTGTCCCAGCTTCTTTCCCCACCAAGCAGTGAGGTTTTGTACCTTTTACATTATGGTAAAATGAAGTAGCTATGTCAGAGACAGCACACCCAATTTCCTACCACCCTTCATATCTACTCTGTATAGTTTTTAAACACTCATCAAAATTCCAAGTTCCTTTAATGAATAATAGCTTCAACCATCAAAAATATTAGGAACATATTAATTTCAGAAAAATGAATTTAAAATAATGTTAGACCAGTAATGTTACATGCATTTACATTATTATGTTATGGATCTCCAGAACATGCCATCTTGTAAAACTGAAACTCTATACTCATTGAACAATTCAATTTCTTCCACCCCGCAACCTCTGGCAACCACCATTTTACTTCCTGATTCCGTGAGTGTGACTACGTTAAATACCTCTGCTATGGTTTGAATGTGTCCCCAAAGTTCACGTTGGAAACATAATCTCTTGTGCGACAGTGTTGAGAGGTGGGGCCTAATGAGAGGTGACTAGGTCATGAGGGCTCTTCCCTCATTATCTTGGGAATGGTTTAGTTATACTGAAAGTGGGTTTGCTGTAAAAGCGTATTCCATCCCCCTACCCGCCTTGCTCTCACTCATGCTCTCTTGCCCTTTCACCTTCTGCCATGAGATGAATCAGCACGAAGGCCCTTGCCAGATGTGCAACATTTGACCTGTGCTTCTCAGCCTCCAGAACTGTAAGAAATAAATCTCTGTTTTTTAATAAATTTATCCAGTTTCATGTATCCTGTTAAAGCAACCCAACCTTATATTTAAAGTTTTTAAAAAATATGTCTTATAAAAACAGCAATGTGAGAAAGACTAGGAGAAGTCCTCTGCTCCTCATAAAATCAGGAAGTGGCAGTAGCCTCACCATCACCATAAAGTATAGGACTTCAGGGAGTGTCCAAGCATGGCTAGTTGACTGGACCTCAAGGGATGGCATGTACCTGACCTGCTGGTCAAGGAACAGCTGGAGAGGTACTCAGTTCAATGGGTTTTTTAAACTCTTCTTTTCTCTATCCACAAAGAATATTTATAGATAAATCCCAAATTAAGAAAGGGAAGAGTCCTAACAAAGAGAGACATTGGTTTACATCTCTAACTCTCCTAAAGTCTATAAACTGCTTGAGAAAAATAAAAAAGACTGTGCTTATTTATCTTAGAAACCTAACCAGTTTGTAGAGAACCTTAGAGTAAGTATTAAAATTATTTTTTAAATAAAAGGTAGAGAGTAATTATTATATAATGAGTAAGAGCAGAAAGAAAGAGTGGGATAACTCCAAAGATACGGAGGAAATCAACTTCTATCCCTCAAAATAGCAATGAGCATAGCCAGGACTAAAACTCTAATTTTTGGGTCTGCCACTGTGGACTGCCTCTTTCCAAATTATCACTTGGCAAGTCATGAAAGATCTTTTCAATTCTCTTACTGTGTATGAGACTTGAGGTTTAAAGTATTCTAACGTCTCACTTTCCTAGTGAGCTTATATTTAACAAATATAGAATTTTTATCCATATATCTAAGAGTATATCACATCTCCTATGTTCTTCCTGTATGATATGTAATTCTCTGTTCCATTCTGGTAGTTTCTACTTCAGAGAATCTCTATATTCTGCAAAATTAATAAAAGTATTGAATCTATATTTTACAAATATTATTGAGACATTTATTGTCTAATTACATTTCAAATTATATTGCTGTTTACTCTGTAAATATTAAAAGTAATTAAAATAAATGTAATTTTGTTTAGTTTATGTTTTGCCCAACATACCTCAAAATTCCTGCTGTACTTTTCTAAGACATTACCTTCATAAGAGGAGGGTAGTGGTTATATTACTAAATAATGCCAAAACATTTGTGGATATAAAATTATACTTGACAGAACAAAGTATTGATATCCATTCTAAAAATATCGGACATATATATGAAAATAAACTTAGAAAAAATATGAAAAACATTAATAAAAATTGACAGTTTAATAAGAAAAAACAATGAGGTAGTTTCTATGAACGAATAGCTCAATATAGAGCACAGATAAATTAACATTAAGTACAAAAGAAGAGGAAAATACAAAGATATTCCAAAATAATAGTGAATCAAAATGACAGACAGCACAAATGCCCCAACATGCCCACTCATCCAAGATATTATGAAATAAGAAAAAAAAGATTTTATGTATGTATTTATGTACATGCATATATTTTCTATACCCATACATATACACATACATACACATAATAGAGAATAAATCCATTGTAGGCAAGAACAAAATTCAAAGTGCCAATATGGTTCGAATACTGTTTGGAATACCTGAAAGACAGAAAGTGAATAGGATCAGAGCCAAAGGAAAGCAACAGACAAGAAAGATGTATTGCAAAATAGATTCAAAAGCAGACTGTTGCAAAGGTGAAAGCATTTGAGGTTCTGAGGAATAAACAAAGTTAATGAAGCAAGCAGAAGAAGAGTTTAGATTAAGTATAATTAATACAGTCAGAAATATTTAAAGGGATATAGCATCTATAAAAAAGAATTTCTTAGAAGTCTTGACAATTAAAATTTGATCATTTAAATTGAAAACCAGAGTCTAAATAGCACATTGGGTATGATGGGCATAGTTGAAGTGTAAATTACTGGCCTGGAAATCTTCCAAAGGATTTTCTCAGAATACAGAGCTAAATGCAAATGAAAGGGAAAGCATGAGTGACAAGTTAAGAGAAATGAAGAATATATCCAGAGTTTCCAACATCTCTCTAAAATGTATTTCAGAAGAAGAGGAGTAGATGGAATAGAATATATAATAATAGTAATGTAATAAAAGCAACACTTCCACTGCCAGAGGAAGAAATGAGTCTTCAGTTTAAAAATATGTGAAACAATGGTGAAATCTCAGAACACCAAATGTTAATGTGAATGAATTGTGTAAAAATCCTAAACCAGCAAACAAACGTTAACCTGGGAGTCAGATAATTATACAGGAACATCCAAAAGTACAAAACATGATAGGAAAATGATGAAAAACATTCAAATAGGACAGAAAGAGGATCAGAAAGCAGCACACCCACAGTAATAAAAGACCTAGACATTACAACAGAGACGTAGGTACATACAATGTCTCTAAGTCTCAGTTTTCTCAATGGTAAATTGGAGATAATAATATCTTTAAGCTTTTTCAGGCCCCTTCCCCCAGAACTAAATTAGACTGGTGTAGTGAAAAATTTTTGTATTTCAAGACCCAGGTAATGCATTTTTAAGTAAATTTAAAATAAAAGCTTTGTATTAGTCTGTTCAGGCTGACATAACAGCCTACCACAGGCTGGGTGGGTTAAACAACGGAAATTTATTTTCTCATGGTTCCTGAAGCCAGAAGTCCCAAATCGAGGTTTCCCAGACTGGGTTTCTGAAAGGCTTCTCTTCCTGGCTTGCAGATGGCTGCCTTCTCGTAGGGTTCCCTCATGGCCTTTCTTCTGTGCACGGGCACTCCTGGTGTCTCTTCCTCTTCTCATAAGGACACTAGTCCTACTGGATTAGTGCCCCACCCTAATGATGTCATTTAATTACCTTCTTAAAGGCCTTACCTTTGAATACAGCCATACTAAGGGTTAGGGCATTAATATGTGATTTTTGGGTGGGGAGTAAGGAGACGATTTAGTCCATAACAAGCTTCAAATAACAAATAAGTTGAAAGTTTAAAAACTATCTTTAATTATAAAACTGGGAAAAAAGTCATAAAATATGAGTGCTAGATTGACACTCAACAGATGCCTAAATGCCAAATATTTTCTTGTTCACTAGTTTTTGGCTATGATGAGTAAAGCAATGTGCTAGCCACTTTTGGTTAAAGCTTGGAAACAAAATTAGAACATTGAATTTGTGAGAAAGATTTTCAAAATCTGAATGGTTTCACAGCAGGTCTAAGTGACAGGAATTAGCATGGTAAAGCAGAAACTAGTACCATTATGTATGAAAACTTGAGAGAAAAGATTTTGAAGTTTAGGAAAAGACAACTTTAATATTTTTTTTCTGATGAGTAGACTAAGACAATCCTGCTGGGTTAGTTTTTTCTTTTCTTTAATATCAGTTGAAAAATTATGATAGATTCTTATTCATACATATGTCATAGTGGGTGATCATTGAAAAGGCCTTTGAAGAAAGAATCATAAATAATTACATTCCCATCTACAGAAGTGACAACCCATGATCCTGTGAGTATTTGCCCTGAAAAAAATTTAGTACATCACTTCCTATTAAATTTCAACTAAATTATATTGCCTTAATCAATGGACTCATATAATAGTATTATTGAAATATTATATTAATTGTATATTGATATTTGTATATTAAATTTCCTCACTAGAATGTACACATCAAGAAAAGAGGAATATTGATCTGTTTTTATTACATTCAATTTTATTTGTTTCACTGTTGGTTCGTTCCATAGTGTCTAAATTAGCATCAGACATATTTAAGATGCTTAGTGAATATTTGTTGAATGAAATATTTATTTAATTCAGGCATAAGTATTATCAGTAATAAGGTTTTATCATGTTATAAAACATTATCCCAAAGAAAATGAGCAGGAGACAAAAAAATGGCAGGGTAGGTGATTTGGGATAGGTCAATGAAGGAAAAAGGAATGTGAGGAGAAAGGATAAGATGAATGATAAAATTGAGGGGAAAATGGAGAAAAATTCAGAGACATCCCATAATGAGATGGAGGATTCCTTGTAAAATTAGTGTGTGTGGGGAGATGGGGTGGGTAGGGGTTGGGAAGGGGACGCAACGTAGCAAACGTCTCCCCAACATGACTCCTTGTGGCTTGTTTCAGTTATTAGTTTCCATCTTGACGAAAATTTTTCCTAAGATCTTACTCTGCTCTAAAACGAATGGAAAAATGGCATGATTTATATATAACCGTTTTCCTGTAGTATAAGGTCTAGAGGGCAAATACTAAGAAACACAGTTGAAGAAGTCAGGAAAAAACCTCAGTACTTTTAAGAGGATTCAGTTGAATATTCCAATCAATCCAAATTACCTGGCATTCACTTATTCATTCATTACATTAATAATTTTAAATTAAATATTACAGAAAGATGTTGCTATTACAGATTTTTAAGACAAAGAGCATATGTGTCTTATGTTATTATACTATTATAATTATTATTAGTAATCAAAACATGCCACATTGACAATAAATTGAAGATTCACTGAGTGCCTAGCAATCCCCAGATTTTTGCATGGTTCATCTAGCACGACGGACTATGCTGTCCTCACAATGCTGTCACCCTGCTCAGCTGCCTGTCTGAACTGCTAGAGGTAGTCATGGCTATTTTGCTCCCCACTGAGGAACCTGCTCCTGGAATAGTGACTGGCTCCAATTAGGTGCCTAATAAGTAAGTGATCAGCAAATTGACTATTTTGAAAGTTCTCTTTAATGGGCCTGCTATATTAAGACTGTGATTGGCCAAACCAATCATCCCTTGTCTTTGGGGTGTTTGTGAGTCACAGAGAATCCGTTGTGTGGTTGAAAGTATCAAAAGAAAAACGTCAGAACATTAGAATATGTACCATGGATACCATCGTCTCTACAGATGGACAAAAACTCGAATTGCTGTGAGGTTATTTGAACTATGCTGCACCATGAATAGTGTTCTGTTCTTGCTGTGCAGCTCCTGAGTTGGAAGTTTGTCTTACTTTTTTGCATCCTTAAATAATTCATCATTTGCTGAGATAATATGAATGAGTCTCTGGTCCTAATAAATTCAAAAATTTTAATTAGCAATTAAAAATGACTTATGTATAAAGTATTTTATTTAGTTTATAAAACATTGTTACATATTTTATTCGATGCTCTTTTAAGCTGTATATATCTTCTCTGGACTTAGACGCATAAATCTCTAAATATATATACACGTGTATATATGCATCTAAGTCCAGAGCAGACATATATGTGTGTGTATATGTTTGTCTCTGTGTGTGTATATTTACCTTGAGATTCCTTTACACTGTAATAAAGTATTTCTTGTACAATTACTGGCAAGCTAAGTGTGTGATATCCTTGTGACTAATTATAGAAGAATGCTACTAATAGAACATGGTAAGAAATTAGAAATGCTTTTATATAAATAAAATGATATGTTTCTATTGGGGTATTTCAGATATTAGAATTTATTATAATGCCACTAAACATAAGGTCTATACTTTCGGATTGCCCAGCAGATAAGTCATTTTGATTACAAGGTATTTTTAGTACATTGTAACTCACCCATTCCCACCCCATGTAGCAGATGTTTCCTGAATTTCATGATTCAGTAAATGATGTAACAGAGGAGGTCCAGAATAATTTCAGGATGCTATTTAAATCTGTCCTTTCAAATTGACAGTGGCTAACACTTAATAATTAAATTTACATATACCAAATCACATCTTCTTAAATATAACAATAAATTTTCATTATAGGAATAATAGTATGGAGCTTTTACTAGTTACTGTGTATATAATACTAGTACATGCTGATCTCATTTAATCTTAATGTATCTTAGAAGGTGTTTCTATTGGCCACATTTTAGAGCTATAGTAATAGTAATCAACACTTGGAGACTGAAGTAACCTGCCCAATGTCACACTTTAATTAGTGATAAACTTGGAATTCAAATACACCTGACTCCAAAGCCTGGTTCTTAACCATTTTTATATACTGCCCACCTTAAAGCTTTTTAAAATATTTAAGGGCTTAGAAGAGGAAGAACTGTATTAAAAAGCCTTTTAAAAAAGTGTTTCCACTTAAGATTTTTGTATCTCAAGGTTTCTTAAATTAGACTTTACCAGCATAATTCACATTAAACAGTGTTAGCTTCTAACTAGCTCTTTCTTTAAGTAACAAGTTTAGTTAATATATTGTATTGCATTCTGCAGAGCACTAAGTCTTTACGAATTTTTTCAGAAAGGTCTTGAAATCTATAAGTTTGAAAAGTATTTTAATAATATACCATTTTCTGAAGATTCACAATGCATATTAGCATATTTTACAAAATCAAAAGTTCCTGCAGTAAGAAAACATTTGATTTTGTTTACTCTAGCATTTCCAAATCTATCTGAGTGTTTTTTCAAACATTTATTAAAACTCTTAGACAATATTTTCTTGGATATACAATAACAAACGTATGTATTTATTTAAGGATAGAAAGGAGCAGAGATGAGAAGCCCAGAGTAATTTTTCTTGTAAAACGTAATTCTCTAAACCCACAAAGCTTTACTTCCAATTAGATACACCGGATAGAAAAAAAAAAATAGGTGCCTTTTAAAATACTTTTATTGGAAACTTCACAAATTAAAAAATAATAACAAATGAAATACACAAAAAACCATTCAGATTGTACATAAGAGAAATTTCCTTCCATTTTTAAGATCTGCCTTAAGTTTCTTAAAATAGGTACTGTTTGCTTATTTTCAAATGCTAATGTCCGTATTTTTTCTATTAAGACTTCACATGATAGATGATTTATTTATATAAAATAGTCATTACTCCCCTTTTAAAATCATATTTTCTCCTCCTTATCTACAATGACATGGATGGGAGGTGGCCACATGGGTTGAATTACCAGAGGCGTCAGATACCGTAAGTGGAACAGAGTCTTAGCAGGCAAACCCGTGAGGGTCTTTTCCTCTGCGCTCTCGCCAGCTCCGTCAGCTCTCTCTGTCGCTTCCCCTTTTCTGCCCTTTCTCAAATCAATTCATTTCTATGCAAATGCTTGCATCTCTGTATGGAGGGTGTGTGATAAGAACCCAGACTTTTTTATAGACAAGCAGCGTATTGAGTGATTCATCCATCCTTCACTCAAACAGAAAATCTATGACCATCATCATTTATTCATTCACAGGGGTGTTTTCCCACCTGAGGCAAGGACACTATTTTAATTTTCCTTTAGAGCTGGCGGGCACATTTCTGCTCTATTGCGGTCAGCAGCCCTACTTCGCACGGATGTTCCAGAGGCACTCTGCCTTAGGGGAGCTCTCCAAATATTCTTTCCTCACAGGATGCCATTCGCCTTCAGTGTTCCCTGACGTACCCAATCCTAGCTGTCTTTTGAAAGGTGCAGCCTCCTCAACTGTTGCAACCCATCTTTGTTCCATTAATGCATATAACGCAAGTTAACACATACATTGTTCACATTTCTTTGTCTTGTAATCTTCCTAAAAGAGACCATAAATTCCTTGAACAAAATGCTACTTCTAATGTGGTTTCTGTTCTCAATACCTACTACAATATGCTCACCCCATAAATGGATGCCCATAAAGATTTGCTGAATCAAAATCAATGGGGTTATTAACAAGGATGAATTACAGTGGGTGAAGGGTTGCCTTTGTGAGAAGAAAGAGACAAAATAAAATAATGAAGACCTGATAAGTTTGTGAGGTTATGTTATCTCATAAATGTATGTCTTCAAAGAGTGTGAGATTTTCTGGTTGCGTATTGTGATGGTTGATTTTATGTGACGACTTTAATGGGCCATAGGGTGCCCAGACTAAACATTGTTTGTGGGTGTGTCTGAGAGTGTTTGGGGTTGAGAATAGCATCTGAATGGGCAGGCTTTACAGAAGATTGCTCTCCTGGAGGTGGTTGGGCATCATTCAATTCTTTGAAAGCCTGAATAGAATAAAAGGAGGAAGGACAAATTCCTCCCCTTTTTTTCTCTACCTTGCTGGTTAGCTGGAACATTTTATCTTCTTCTGGCCTGGGACTGGGGTTTACATCATTGGCTCCCCTAGTTCTCAAGCCTTCAAACTCACATTGAATTACACCACACACTTTCCTGGGTTGCCAGTTTGCAGAAGGCAGATTGTAGGACTTCTCAGCCTCCAAAATCATGTGAGCCAATTGCTCATAATAAATTTATATATTTATATATCCTAAATATTATATATCAATATATCATTTATAAATCATACATAAAACATTAATAACATATATAACTATATATTAATTATATAATATATGGACATATATGCATATATGTGTGTATATGTGTGTGTAATATATGTATATAACACTTATATTAATTACATAATATATGGGAGATAGACATACATGTTCTGGAGAACCCTAATACAAACATTCTACTATGACCCTAGAAATTTGCAAAGTAAGAGGCTCAGATGAATAACTAAGATATGTTGCATTCCAATGACAGAATTTCATGCCGTATAAAAAATAGCCTCTGTTTTTGCTTTCATTCTTTTTTTTTTAATTTTTGTTTTGTTTGCATCTCAAATTCTACTATAGTTAATGCTGCTTTCAAATCAGTTATTTTCCATAGATGGATAAAGGACTGAAATAACAACATTCAGTTGAACCTGTGAGATAAATGTTAATAGAGATTTTTAAGACCACATATTTGCAAGAGAAAAAGTAATCACTTTCTTTTTTGGTAACTAAGCTTATTTCCACAACTGGTTAATAGTTAACACAAAAGTACATAACCTAGAATTCATTATTGTATTAACTCAAAAAGATGGAAATTTTGTAAAATATTTACAACCTGATTTTTCAAATATCCAAAATAGAGTATGAAACAGTTTTATTGGGTATTCTACGTACCCTCCAGCTATGCCTACAGAATTCAGTGAATTACTTACAAATCTAGTTAAGCAAACAGGCATTATTATCTGTTCCTTCGACACATAGCTACACATGGGTATCAAGAAGTGAACATAAGAAATACGGTCCCTTTATAGAGATTATAACTCTGTGAAGAAGATGTATAATAGATGATCATAAAAAGAAAAAAAAAAAAAAGACAAGAACATATAAAAAGAAAAAGCAAGAAAAATAATAAATAATCAACAACATGATTACCTAGTGAATCCACTGAAAAGAGAATGAGGTGCTGAGAAATTAAATAGGGGGAACCTCTCGGGATTATAGTGTTTTTAGAGTCTTATTTTAGAAGGTGACATTTAAGCTAAGATTTAAAGGATGGGAATCACTATGTGAAAGAAAGAGCATTGCAGGTACATGAGAAGTATCTAACTCTGAAGAGCATTTTTAGTGTAGGATGAACAGGATGAGGATGGAGAAATTGGCAGGGGCCAAATAGTAAGGGGACAACAGAACAGGATAAGTACAATAGAGATCTGTTAAAGATTTTTAAGGAAAGAAAAGACAATATTAAGTTTTAAAGAGTTAGCAAGCTGCCGTGTGGAAAATACTAGAAGGGAACAAGTACAGAAGCAAGAGGAACAGTTAAGAGACTATTATGTTACCTTAGAGGCAGAAAGAAATAAGAAATAATTTTGACTTGACTTGGGGTAAAACCGAAGATCATGTTAAGTGAAATGTGTTGAAAAATATTTTGGTGGCAGAACTGAAAGAATGTGAAAAGAAAGGAAGTGAAGGAGGAGGACAATGTCCAGGTTTCTGATTTGAGCCACTAGGTAGATGATTTGGGTACAAACATTAAGAGCTCGGTTTTCGGCATTGTGTTAATTTGGATTATTTGCATCATTGGTGACAGGAACTCATCTCAAATTAGCTCATGCAAAAAGGATAATTTATTAACCCAAGACTACAGACGATTTCAGGTACTGCTGGGAATAACACTTTAAACTAAGTAGATTGGTTTCTGCTTCCCTCTGTGTATTCCTTTCGTTTTCTCGAAGCCTTTCTTCACATGATGGGGAAGGTGCCCAGTGACAGTCATCATAAGATTCAGCATCTATAAATCATTTTTCAGGGAAGAGCCAATAACCCCCTCTAGTTCTGCCTATAGCTCCCAATTGAACATCCATTAATGTCATATGCAGTGGAGCAATAGTAAATTAAAACTGGTGATCATTTTTGTTTTCTTAACTTTATTCTTTCTTGATTTCCATAGAATCGCCTTTTACTCAGTTCTCTTCACATTTCTGTATATTCCTATTCTTCATCCTCTGCCGTCCTTTGTTTACACCTTAAATATTGATGTTCTTCCACCTCAACTCAATTCTCTTCTGCTCATTCTCAGTATCTTTCCTGAGCCTACATGTTCATTATCCCAAGTTTATATTTTCTCAGATTTAGTCAACAATTATTCATTGTATACTAACATACCAGACACTATTCCAGGCACTATGAATACTATTAGCAAAATATTTATTTAAATCTATCTATCTACTCATCTATTTGTCTACCTATTAATATCTATCATCTATCATTTATCATCTATCTATTGTTAACTATAAAAAAAGATCGACATCAAGATCAAAGGAAATAGCATTTATCTGGGACATAAAGAATTGCAATTTGGGTACACTGAGTCAGGGCAGCCCTGAATAGTGTCCCATAAGGCAGGCAGGCACAAGAGAGATTTTTTTATAGGAAACTTCCACAAAGGTGTTCTTGGAGGCAGTTTGTTGGCTGTGCAAAAAAACTAAATTGCAAACCCATTCTGATTGGTTAGTTAAGTTACTCCCAGCTGAGAGACGTTAATGGCCAGTGGATACTGACTTAATGTCATCCAAGTCTACTGGAACATTCTGTGGCTTGACCTTCAGCAAGTGTGAGTGCAATCCTCTTGCAATCTCCAGACTTCATTTTAAAGCTTTAGTCTTAAGTACTTCATTTTCTTTCACACTATCGATATCGTCTTTTTACCTACTGATGCTTCCCAAATCTATATTCTATCCCCAAACTCTCTCATAAGACGTTCTATACCCTGAGCGTCAGACTGATATGTACAACTTCCTGCTGTACATATCTGCCTAAGCAACACACAGACACTGCTTAGCTCAAAAATCCAAACAAAATGATCTTCTCCCTCAACCTGTTCTTCCTCATCATTTTCCATCTACGCAGTCAATACAACCATCCATTCAGACTCCAGGGGGACGTCTTTCTTTCCCGCCTCCCTTTCACTTCCCACCTTCAACCGGTCACCGATATTTAAATCCAGTTCCAATTTGAAGTTGATTCACACCCGCATCATCTCTCCCCTGGTCTATTGCTGTGTCTTCAGACGTGTCTCCCTGACTCCAATTTCCCTTCCCTCAAGTTGAACTCCCACATCGCTGCCAGAAGCTTCCACAGGCAATGAAAACCTGATCACCCTACTCCTCCTCTTATAACCATTATCTTGTCATAACAATTTCGGCAATTTAACATGACGTAGTCATCTAACCACCACCTCCCCCTTCCCCACCTGCAGCCTCATCGCTTGCCAATTCTCCTCAAGCATTTTGTCTTCAGCATTTTCTCTTGACATCCTCTGGGCTTTAAATTTACTACTTTTCATCTTTCCTTCTTTATCAGATAAAAAACTTATGCTATATAACAGATTCTTCCCAGAAGGCTTTCTTGGAACTTTGAGATTGGATTACATGCTTCTCCTCTGTGCACCCATTCACTCATCCGTTCGCTTGTAGCAGTCTTTGCTTACTCTTCCATCGGCTTGTACTGGACATGTGCTCACATGTTATTTTTTTTTTTTTGAGAAGACATATAAGCCATGAGAGGGAAGAAACCATGTCTTATTTATCTTCCTCTCTCTAGTACCTAATTCAGTGTGTTATACAACAGGTATTTATTGAGTAAGTAAATAATTTCCTTCTCTTTCAAATCCAAATATTTCAAACAACTATCCATACACACTCCTTACTATAATAATGTGTAGGTGAATGGCACCTTTATAAAATGCTTTCAAATTTATTATCATGTTTGATCCAAATCACTTTTAAGGGAGTATAAATAGGTTTTGATATTCCCATTTTTAATAACAGGGGAGTTGAGATTCAGAGAGACTTATTCAAGGTTAAATAACCAGTGATGGAACTGAAACACTGGACAATTCTTTGGATCCCAAACTACATAAATTTTCCCAACATAAAACATTGCCTGCTCTTTAGCATGCTGACTCAGTCTTCTCAACTCCTTCTTTCTGAAACTTACCAGACATGTTTTCTAACCCAGGAGTAGAAAGCTGACACCTCTGCTCAAGCAAACCTGACAATTTCCCCAAGCTCCAACCTATTTCTAGCTACCTGTTTCATATGTCTCTCCTTGTGTGTGCCACAGCACTTCAAGAACAACATGTCTAAAATAAAATGTGTGTGCTCTGCTCACACACCCTCTGGCTCCTACCCAAACTAATTTGGCCTCCAAATTCTATGATTTCTAGCAAGACTATTTTGTCTGGGGGATTTGGAAATTAAAGGTATATCTGTATGTAGCTATTCATCTCTTGAAGATAAACCTCTTTACTGATAAATTGTCATTATTTATTAAAAATCTGTCAGGCTAACATTCATCCCTTCAGGGCCTTACTGAACAAAGACATTTTCGAGAATTAAATATGGTATGCTGAAAATAGTACTCTCCCCCTTGCATAATTAGATTTAGGCATAAAAATATTTCAGAGATAACCTAAGCTGATAAAAGGTGAAAATTTCTAGCAATGAAGAGATTACTTTTATTACTTCAGTTACTTTTTTCAGTGAAAAGTATATTACTATTATTATTCATCTTGTTTTTATTTCAGTTGATTTTCTCATAATGAAGAGAGCAATGATGCCATCTGTTTTGTTTCTGCTTATTCCTATTTTTGCTCCCTGCCTGTCAGTCACATAGCTGTACTAATGGAACCAGGGCAAAAGAAATTCCCTTTGGATTCACCAAGTTTGGTAGTGGTGAGGTCTGCTCTTTCCGCATTTTAACAACATTTTGTTATTTTAATACTGCTTGAAACCATTTACTAAATGAAAATGTAGTTGCTAAAATTAAAGTATCTATAAAAGAGCAGAAAGTTCAAACTATAAATTAAGTACGTGCTTAATAAACCACCCTATAATATATTATCATGTAAGTAAGGCATAAACTAATTCTTGGTCTGGGTTTGTAATAATTTGGGTGTGGTCAACACTGTGAAATGTTGTCCAAATTCCATCACAGAAAATCCTGTTGTGCCAGCTGCTGGGAGAACTGTCTGTAAACAGGTTTTCACCATCAGCCCCTTCAGAGACTGTCTCTGCTACACAGTGGCCTAAATTATACCCTTTCCTGGGTGGCCCATTCAATGGCCAATCAATGAAGGAGAGCCCAACCTGGAACAACTTGGAGGGGCCATTCTAGCTCCTGAGTGATTGCCCCCTGTAACTGCGACTCCCTGAAGCTTTGTTGCTTCTGCATCACAGCTCTGCCCTCTGCCCAGTCTTGCATATTTGCCCTTGTTTCCACAGGTGTTGCTTCCTAAAAAGTACCCTACATGCTAAACTCTTTCTTAGAGTCAGCTTCCCTCATCCCAAACCAACCTGGAAAACTACGCTTCAAAAAAAATAAAAAAAAAATCTGTGAATCCTCTAAATTTACACACGTTTTTATTTTATATGTACATGTGTATTTTCCTGGGAGAGGTTCTGCCTAGTTGGCTTTTATATCAAAAAATATAAGTACCATTGTTCCAAAGTGTGTTGAAGACCATCTGATTACCCATAATAAATGAAATGCTATTAGTTTTAGCCTTTGAATTAATTATAACAAATTCTGCACAATGACTAATGCACACGTATCAGCCATTCAATTGCTATCATATTATGAATGGGCAAAAAATAAAACCAAATCAATGAATGTTTAAAAGGAAAAGAGCACCCTGCTAAGCTAAAAAAGGTAAATGATTGAACCATAAACTATGAAAAAAAAGAGATGATATTCTTTGTGACCAGGAGACTGTTTCGGGCCATCCTTTTCATTTTTATAATTTTTTAAAAGGACACATGAAAACACACCAAGGTGATGATACCCCCTGAATTTTTTTTAAAAGATTGTGTCACACTTTTGAAATTGTGTGCATGATTTCTTGCCTAGAGCCCTGCTGAATCTTTTTTCAAATTCATAAAGAAAGTCCCTCAGGATATTTCACAGTGTGAGGATACACAGCCTCCTTTCCTGACAGGCCATTATTGCATATCACGCTGGGGTTGAGCACAGGACTGGAGAGTGGCTGCTCTCCCTGCTTCTTCTGTAAATGTATGTGGGATCCAGGCTTTGGAATCTTAAATGTCCACAAGAGCTCAAAGGGTACTTGATGATTGATTTGCACTACAGGACAGAGCTGACATAAGAATTGCAGTCTAGTTCAGCAGGATTGCATTCAGAGTCCTTGGCAAAAGTCACATTGCATGAGGTTGACTACCATGTGTCTTTGACCGCCTGCTGCAGTTTTTTATGACTTGATAGGTATAGTTTCTTTGTTCCCCCTTTTTAAATTTTGTAATTAAGAGCAATTTCTTTAAAAGGCAAATTTTAACTGCAAAAGAATGTGTTTACCAAATTCTGACTAAAGAATAGAAACCAATATAAAGTAAATGAAACCATAGGGAGGCATATGCTGTGTGTCTAATTAGTCTGCAGCCTTCTAAGTTGAGATATGTCATGGGAGAGAGTGTGCTTGCAGCAAAGCTCCTTCCTTTCTTTAATGATGATATAGTTTTCAATCCTAATGTCCTAGAAAATATTATGGTGCACAATTCATAGTTTCATGTTATATAGTCAAGAAGTCTCTCTTGGGGAAAAGTATGCTTTTTAATTAATATTATGTTTTAATAAATTATGTTTTTTCCTCTATTATGCTCATTGTAACAAAATAACTTAAATGTATACAAATATAGAGAAATGAATGACAATCAGTTAGAACTCCACTACAGAACTTACAGCAAATACAACTCAGACCCTACTGAGAATGCACAGGTAGATCCCCAGAGAGCCCAAATCTAATAAAAATATTATAAAGTATTATTAGCAAAGAAATTTTGAATTGTTGTTGAAGTTAACAATAATTCAAGTTGACCAACTTTTCAAGTAAATTAACCAATTTTTTTCAGAGTCACCCCATACTATTTTTGCTTGTTTAATGTATGGTAAACACATAGAAGCAGAGAACTGATTTGAACCAAGGTAAGTTCAAAAGCTCATCAAAACCAGGTAACGTGGATGATTCTAAGGGCTTTGGTATAAAATAAGCATTCAAATACAAAATCACATTCTATTCATACTTCAGTCATATTAGAATTTTATTGAGATCTTCATGCAGTATTTTTTTATTTTCAAGCCCATATTCAAAGATCAACTGTATTTATAAATGATCATGTCCCTGGATTCATCTACATCTTATTCACAGAGGTCTACAGCTTCTATCCAGGTTGATTGCTTAATTGGACTTTGCATTTCATTGTCTTTGGAGATAGAGGAATATATTTTCTGCCAAAGCCTAAAGGTGTTTGAATTTGAATGGGAACTTTCATATACTTCCTAAGACTATGCACCTCTTTTAGATATTAAAATATTTGGTTCAGTCTGAGACATCCCTTTGTACTCTATTAGGGCCAACGTATGATACGATGAGTTCCTCGGAAACCAACATTTCCCATGTCTCTGATGCTAATGCTATAAGAAGAGAAATAACGTAGGATGGCTGCCAGGATAGCCTCGCCCAGAACATTCCATGCTGGGTTTCTCTTCTGTTTGAATAGGCTAAAAATTCAACACAGGTAGCTTCTAGTAGGGAGGAGGGCTTGAAGAAGGTAATAACACAGTTTTTCGAACTGGCATTTGAGATTCTCAGTTTCGGGTGACTAATCTCTGGGAACTTTTTAATATTGCATTATGATAAAGTGTCCTAAGGATTATGTGCAGCAGTGGCAGCATCAGAAAGTATAAAAGGTCATGAATCTTTCAGAAAGCCTCTCAATAATGCCTTCTTACTATTACCATCTCCAATATAGCTTCTTACTTGCACATATAATAAACACAGAAATAGTGCTCACAAGTATTCTTCCTTCCATTTTACTTAAAGTGCATGGCTTTTTTGTTATATCTTTCATGCATCCATTTTTAATGGAGTATAGAAAAATAGTTCTCTTCTACCAGGAAAAGCAATAGTCCATGCTCAATGAAAAATGAGAACCGACAATCCACCTCTGGATATGGGAGACAACAGGACTTTGTGGGGTCTGAAATCACTTGGGAAGTATACATACCTCTTAACATAGAACACACTATTTAGCTTTAGCCAACTCTTACCATGTTGGAATACAGACCAAACATTGCCAGAAACTTGGATTTTTGTGTGAAATTGCCCTATATTATTAGTTCAAATTTTTAATAAAACATTATTCAGGATAAACCAAATGCACCAGTAAAATTTATTCAGGCCCCAGGTAGCTAGTTTGCCTTTAAGTATCCTTTCATTCAACATGCTGCATGCTTTCTAACATGCATTTTTTCAATGCCAGAAGGAGCTACCTGCCTGCTTGAAAAATACGGTAATAATCATTTCTGTAAGTTGAGATGGTAGTTTTCATGCTTATTCTGTTAAAACTCAAATAAACTCCTCTCCCAAGCTAACATAATAAATTATTTTAAGCTAATATAAATAATCTTATCACCTTATTATGAATAATTAGACTTTTTTTCCTCATTCTCTAATTGCCTAATTTTACTTTCTCATTCTTCAGTGTCCAGAACAAATGTCTTCTCCCCTGTGAAGAGTTTCTAACAGCAAAATTCAATTTCTTTGTTTCTTTATCACCACACTCATAGCACTCTGTATCGTACCTCAAATTTGACAAATTGACATGGAATTAATAAGCCTTGGTTAGCTTACTGGTTCGAGGAGGACTGGAACATGTGGAGCAGACCTGCACCCAACCACAGATTGGAGCCAAACTCAGGCAAGATGAGACTATTCCAGACAACCTGCAGATAAGTGACTGAGAAAACAGATTATCACACATTTTTGGGCGATGTGCTATGCAGCAGCATTGTGGCAATAACTAACTAATACACCTGTTTTGAGTCCTGTCACGGTGCGTAAGGGATCTTTTGAGGGCACTGTGCTCCTGGAGATTGGAACACTAAAATCAAAGTCTAAGTTTTAAGGATAAAAGAAGAAAAAAGAAACCAAAAATACTTTCCTCTCAATAATTTTGCCTGAAACTGATCCTTGAGAAGAAATAACTGCTTGTTTTGAACAGATACATAAGTGATCCTTGAAGTCCATGAGGTTATTGCTTATTACTCTGAAAGGAGTATCTGTGCTATAGAAAGAAATCTGACAGTGTTATCACTTACTCTCCAGATTGAAAAAGACACTTTAAAAATAATTAATTCCATTCATTGAATATACATTTTTGAGCCTTTACTAAATACTAAATATAAAATGAAGTAAAGAGATCCAGAGACATGTGCTTGTGGGATTAGGAAGAGATCAATTAGTTCAGTTAGAAAATGTCTATGAACAGATTTCGAGTAAGCTCTAGCTGTGTTAATCTATAGCACAGATGTGGAATGTGGTATCTTCACTGGCCAAGTAACAGGTGAAGGCAAAGTTGGATCTCATCTTCCAGAAAGAATCTATAGGAGGGAGAAGGAGAAAGCTAAAGATTGAATTCTGGACAACACTAACATTTAAATGCGAGACAGAGGAAGAAGAACCCAAAAATGTGAACAAGGACTGGCTATACAATTAGAAGAAAAGTTTGGAATGATTAGGGTCGCGAAAACTAAAGGAGGAGAGAATTTCAGTTAAGGCAGTTTACAGTGTCAAACACTTCGGAAAATGTGAGCTATATAACAAGGACAATTTTTCATTGGATTTGGCAATTAGAAATTCACAGATGATTTCAATTATAGAAACTTCACAATGGGGAAAGACAACAAACTATATTACAGTGGATTGTGGACTGAATGGGTTGTTTAATAGAAAAGACTCAATGGAGACAGCTTTTCTAGAAGTTTGACTATGAGTGGAAACTGGGATTAAAGCACATCCGTCTGATTCATAATTTGCCCTCACTTGTTTATGAATATTCTGTTAAGCTTTCTTTCTTAAGGTGTTTTGATGCATTCTTAAATTTTTTTATTTCCATTTCTCTTTTCATTTTGCTATATTTTTCAAAAAGATTATTTTTTTGTATAAACAAAAATAGTTCTTTTGACAAGTTCATATAATTATCAGAATCACTCCATATTAGATCACATCCAAGAAACCTCATTCAGATTCCTAGGTCTACGTTTAATAAATGTGTGTTTTTAAATAAGTTGTCTAAACTTTCTAAGCCTTCATTTCCTCATATGGGAAATGGGGCTACTATTATCTACCTCATTGACTATATGTCAGGATTAGATAAAATATGAAAATCTCAGGGACTAGCACAAAGTAGATACTCAATAAATGGTGACTATCATTATCATTGTTGCTATTAACATTGCCATGGTGCAAAGAACAGTATACAACATTTGCTCACATTTCAGAGTCAGAGCGAATGATTTTCTTTGATAAGAGTAACAAAGTTGTAGCCACCTAAGCCACCTAAGCCCAAAGTACAGCTTATTGTTGATTTCACAATCAGAAGTTTGTCACATTTCCTAACAGTCACTGCTCATCACACACGCACACAGATACACACCATCAATACCACCACCACTTACTCCTAATACCACATACCTACCCCAGAAAAAAATATAAGTATCTATGTCTTGGATCCAAACTAAAAACTTTAATATAAAATTTATGTCCATTCCTTCAAGTCGGTGCCTTCCACATGACTAAGGCTCAGTCAAATGACAACACAGGATCTTCTTGGTTCCTTCGGTGTCTCGTAGCATTGCCTGCTTTCTTCACCATGTCTTGGTCTGCTTCGATATATTTGTCCTGTGAGGGCCGAAAAATCTCGAATTATCTGGCATTATTACCTGACATTGAAATACTGTCCTGACTCACAAACGGCATCTTCTCTCTGTTGCCCTCTTAATAAAAGGGTATTATAAGCAAATGGAAAATCTTGCCTAAATAAATTAGAACAAATGATGCTTAAGGGAGTAGTTTGATACTGACTTTCACTTACTTTTTCTTCCTCTATTTATTTGATTTCAAAATACTCATAAGTGATTGGTTTAAGAAATATGAGTCTTATGCAAAGTTATAATTTTAAAAATATGATTTAAAAAGCAAAACAATTTCTATTTATTTGGGATAAAAGCAACACAAGTGAACATTTAATTTTAATTATTGTATTATTTAATAGCAATGCAAATTGGCAATATTTTTTTCTATTTGTTAGAATTATTTTTATATTAATTGGATATTTTATTTTATTGTGATAATAACACTTAACATGAGATTTACTGTTTTGACAGATTTTTAAGTGTACAATACTCTACAGTTAATTTTAGGGACAATGTTGTACGAGAACTCTAGAATTTACTTGTTTTGAAAATTTGATACTTTATGCTCATCAATTAGCAACTTCTCATTTCTCCCTCCCTATAGCCCCTGGAAACTACCATTCTACTCTCTCATTCTGTAGATTTGACTATTCTAGATAACTTATATAAATGAAATTATGCCGTATTTGTTCTTTGGTAAGTGGTTTATTTCACTTAGTGTAGTGTTCTCAGCATTCGTCCATATTGTTCCATATTGCAGCATTTCCTTATTTTTAAGGCCAAATAATATTTCATTGTATGTATATACCATATTTTCTTTATCCATTCATCCATCTGTGGGAATTTAGGTTGTTTCTGCATCTTAGTTATCGTGAATGGTGCTGCAGTAAACACTGGAATGCTAATAATATCTCTTCAGGATCCTGATTTCAGCTCTTCTGGATAAATAGCCAAAAACAGGAATGCTGGATCATAAGGTAGCTTTATTTTTAATTATATTTTTAGCTTCTTTTTTTTTTATTTCAGAATATTACAGGGGTGCAAACACTTTGGTTACATATATTGCCTTTGCACTGCCCGAGTCAGAGCTATAAGTGTGCCCAACCCACAGCCAGTGTACACTGCACCCTTTGGTGTGAATTTACCCATCCCCTCCTCCCCACCCACCTGCCCAACATCATATGAATATTACCACTATATGTGCACATAAGTGTTTATCAATTAGTACCAATTTGATGGCAAGTACATGTGGTGCTTGTTTTCCCATTCTTGTGATACTTCGCTTAGAAACATGGGGTCCAGCTCCATGCAGGATAATACAAGAGGTTCACCATTTTTTTTATGGTTGAATAGTACTCCATGATATACAGATACCACATTTTATTAATCCACTCATGTATTGATGAACATTTGGGTTGTTTTCACATCTTTGCAATTGTGAATTGTGCTGATATAAACATTCAAGTGCAGATGTCTTTTTTTACAGAATGCCTTCATTTCCTTTGGGTAGATGCCCAGTAGTGGGATTGCTGGATCAAATGGTAGTTCTACTTTTAGTTCTTTGAGGCATTTCCACACTCCTTTCCATAGAAGTTGTACCAGTTTGCAGTCCAACCATCAGCGTGTGAGTGTTCCTATCTCTCCGCATCCATGCCAACATTTGTTGTTTTGGGACTTTTTGATAAATGCCATTCTCACTGGAGATAGGTGATATCTCATTATGGTTTTTATTTGCATTTCCCTGATGATTAGAGATGTTGAGCATTTTTCATATGTTTGCCAGCCATTAGTCCGTCTTCTTTTGAAAAGTTTCTATTCACGTCTTTGCCCATCTTTTACCGGCGTTGTTTGATTTTTTCTTGCTGATTTTCCTGAGTTCTAATAGATTCTAGTTATCGGTCCTTTATCAGATATATAGCATGCAAATATTTTCTCCCATTCTGTAGATTGTCTATTTGCTCTGATGATAGCTTCCTTGGCTGTGCAGAAACTTTTTAATGTCATCAGGTCCCATTTATTTATTTTTGTTGTTGCTGTGATTGCTTTTGTGGTCTTCTTCATAAATTCTTTGCCTAGGCTGATGTCTATAAGAATTTTTCCAGCATTTTCTTCTAGAATTCTTATGGTGTCATGCCTTAGGCTTAAGTCTGTTATTCACCATGAGTTGATTTTTGTGAGTGGTGAGTGGTGTGGATTCTGTTTCAGTCTTCTACATGTGGCTATCCAGTTTTCCCAGCACTATTTACTGAATAAGGATTCTTTTCCCCAGTGTATGTTTTTCTCTGCTTTGTCAAAGATCAGATGGCAGGCCGGGCGCGATGGCCCACGGCTGTAATCCTAGCACTCTGGGGGGCCGAGGAGGGAGGATTGCTCGAGGTCTAGAGTTCAAGACCAGCCTCAGCAAGAGCGAGACCCTGTCTCTACTAAGAAAACAGAAAGAAATTAGTTGAACAACAAAAATATATAGAAACAATTAGCTAGGCATGGTGGTGCATGCCTGTACTCCCAGCTATTCAGGAGGCTGAGGCAGGAGGAACGCTTGAGCCCAGGAGTTTGAGGTTGCTGTGAGCTAGGCTGACACCATGACACTGTAGCCCAGGCAACAGAACGAGACTCTGTCTCAAAAAAAAAAAAAAAAAAAAAAGGATCAGATGGCAATATGAGGATGGTTTTACATATTTTTAATTTCTTGAGAAACACCCATACTCTTTCTGTAGCAGCTGCACAATTTTATGTTCCCACCAACAGTGTACAAGCATTCCAATTTCTCCACATCCTTCCCAATGCTTATTTTCTTTTGAATGTTTTATAATAGCCATCCTAACAGGTATGAGGTGACAATCCATTGTTTTGATTTGCATTTTCCTGATAATTAGTGACGTTGAACATTTCTTTATATACCTGTTGGTTATTTGTATTTCTTATTTGGAGAAATATCTATTCAAGTCTTTAGGCTATTATTAATTGGCTTATTAGTGTTTTTCTTGTTTGTTTGGGGGGTTGTGTGTACATACGTTTTAATTTTTTATCAATGTAAAGTATACATATATAATTTTCCACCTTTATCATTTTAAGTGTACAGATCAGTGGTAATAAAAACATTTATATTCTATTTTTTTCCCTTCCTCTACCCATCCACCCTCCCCTTCTCCAACCTGTGGCAACCACCAATCTATTCTCTATTTTGATGAGATCCACTTTTTTAGTTCACACATATGAGTGAGAACATGAGATGGTTGTGTTTCTGTGCTTGGTTTATTTCATTTAACATAATGCCCTCCAGTTCCATCTGTGTTTCTGCAAATGACAGATTTCATTTTTTATGGCCAAATAATATTTTATTATTTATATATTCCACATTTTCTTTATGCATTCATCCATTGGTGGGCACTTAGGTTGAGTCCATGTTTTGCTTATTGTGAATAGTGCTGCCATAAACACAGAAGTGCAGATATTTCTTTGATGTATTGACTTCCTTTCTTTTGGGTATATACCCAAGAGTGGAATTGCTGAATCATATGAAAGTTCTATTTTTAGTTTTATAAGGAAGCTCTGTACTGTACTTCATAGGGGCTGTACAAATTTACATTCCTACCAACAGTATATGAGGGTTCCCCTTTCTCCACGTTCTGTCAAAAAGATAGGTTAGGTAGAATTCAGCAGTGAATTCATCAGGTCCTGGGCTTTTCTTTGATGGAAAACTTTTTATTATAGCTTTGATCTCATTACTCAGTGTTGGTTTGTTGAGATTTTCTTTTTCTTCATGATTCAATCTAGTAGATTTTTGTGTCCAGCAATTTATTCATTTATTCCAGGTCTTCCGATTCGTTGGCATGTAGTCGTTTATAATAGTCTCTAATGAGTCTTTGTATTTCTGAGATCTCAGTTGTTATATCTTCTTTTTTGTTTCTGATTTTATTCATTTGTATCTTCTCTCTTTCTTTCTTAGTCTAGCTAAAGGTTTGTCGATTTTGTTTACCTTTTCAAAAAATAAACTTTTCGTGTTGTTGATCTTCTGCATTTTTTTCTCTATTTCATTTATTTATGCTCTGATCTTTATGATTTCTTTTCTTCCACTAAGTTGGCATTTGGTTTTTCCTTGCTTCTCTAGTTCCTTGAAGCACATTATCAGATTGTTAGTATGAAGTCCTTCCAGTTTTTTGATATAGGTGTTTATTAACATCAACCTCTCTGTTAGCATCACTGCTTTTGCTTTATCCCATAAATGTTGGTATGTTGTATTTCCATTTTCATTTATTTCAAGAAGTTTATTAATTCCCATCTTAATCTCTTCACTGACCCATTGGTCATTCAGGAGCATATTATTTAACTTTCATGTTTTTGTATATTTTCCAAAGTTCCACTTGTTATTGATTTCTAGTTTTATCCCATTGTGATCAAGAAGATACTTGATATGACTTCTATTTTTTGAATTTGTACAGATTTGTTTTGTTTCTTAAGATATGGTCTATTCTTGAAAAAGTTCCATGTGCTGATGAAAAGAATATGTATTTTGCAATAGTTGGGTGAAATGATCTATAAATGCGGTTAGGCCTATTATATCTAGTGTGTAGTTTAAAATAACTGCTTCTTTGTTGATTTTCTGTCTGAATTATCTCTCCATTACTGACAGTATGGTGTTAAAGTCCTCTACTACTATTATATTTCATTCTGTCTTTCCCTTTAGGTACAATAAGGTTTGCTTTATATATTTAAAAGTGCTGGTGTTAGGTGGGAAGATATTTACAATTGCTAAATCCTCTTGCTGAATTGACCCTTTTTATCATTATATAGTGGGCTTGCCTGGTCCTTTTTAATAGTCTCTGACTTGTAGTTTTTTTTATCTGGTACGAGTATACATACTCCTGCTATTGAGTTGTAGAAATTCCTTATGAATTTTGGGAATTAATTTCTTATCAGATATATGATTTTCAAATATTTTCTTCCATCTCACAGGTTGCCTTTTCACTTTGTTGATTGCTTCCTTTGTTGTGCAGAAGCTTTGTAGCGTGATATAGTCCCATTTGTTTATTTTTGCTTTTATTGCCTGTTTTTTTGGTGTCATATCCATGAAGTCATTGCCAAGACCCATGTATTGAAGTTTTTCCCTGTTTTGTTCCAGAATTTTTACAGTTTCAGGTCTTATATTTAAATTTTTAATCAATTTTGGGTTGATTTTTGTGCGTAGTGTAACGTAAGGATCCAATTTCATTCTTTTGCATGTGGATGTCCAGTTTTCCCAGCACTATTTGTTGAAAAGACTATCCTTTCTCCATTGTGTATAACTTGGCACCCTTATCAAAGATCAGTTAACCATATATGCATTTTGATTTCTAGGATATCTCTTCTATTCCATTAGCCTATATGTCTGTCTTTATGCCAGTACCATACTTTTTTTTCATAATGATAGTTTTGTAATGTATTTTTAAAATCAGGAAGTGTAATACCTCCATCTTTGTAATTCTTTCCCAAGTTTGTCTTGGCTATGAATGGTCTTTTGTGGTTCCATACAGATTTTGGTATTTTCAGTTTTTTATTTCTCTAAAAATGTCATTAGGGTTTTGACAGGATTGCATTGAATCTGTAGATCACTCCGGGTGGCATAACATTTTAACAATATTAAGCCTTACAATCCATGAACACAGGACATTTTTTGATTTATTTGTGTCTCATTTCTTTAATCAATGTTGTAGTTTTCAGTGTACAAGCATTTAATTTTCTTAGCTCAGTTTATATCTAAGTATTTTATGCTTTTTAGTGCTATTATAAGTGATTTCCTTAATTTCCTTTTCAGATAGCTCATTGTTTGTGTATAGATATGCTACTGATTTTCACATGTCGATTTGTATTTTGCAACTTTACTAAATTTGTTTATTAATCCTGAAAGTTATTTGGTGGCATCTTTAGAGTTTTCTTTGTATAAATTCATGTCATCTGAAAATAGGGACAATTTTACTTCTTCCTTTCTTATTGGAGAATGCCTTTTATTTCTTTTTCTTGCCAAATTGCTCTGACTAGGACTGCCAGTATATGTTGAATAGAAGTGGCAAAAGGGAGCATCTTTGCTTTGTTCCTGATCTTAGAGGAAAAGTTTTTAGTTTTTCACCATTAAATGTGATGTTAGCTGTGGGCTTTTCATATATAGCATTCATTAACAGGACATTTTTAAAGCACATTTAGATAATACTTGGGACAAAGATAAAACTTAAGATTCTCCTAAACTACCATCTTATTATTACTCTTATGTTAAGAAATCTTCTATTTATTTTTAACCTAAAAATGGAATCGATCATTTTACTGATTTTTCCCCAAAAGCCGAAGCAAGATTTTAAAAAAACAGAGAGGAAAGCTGCATACTCAGTTTAACTAGAGATAGAAAGGAAAGAAAGATGTATTCCAAGAAAGGTCTTAGGTTATAAAGCTACTAATAAGTGAGCATATAGGACAGCAAGCAGAGTTTTCTGACATCAGTCATTTCAACTCAATATTGTATTAATTAAAAAGTCATTCTAAAATCTTCTAAATAGTATTGTCTTTGTTAAGCATTAATTTCTGAAGTTTATATTGCTCTATAACATTATCTCAAATTTAACAGCTTAAAACAAAACACATTTATTACCGCACAGTTCCCGTGAGTCAGGAGTCTGCGCATAGTTGAGCTGGGTCCTCCCATCAGACTCTGACCGAGCTGCAATCCTTGTGTCATCTGGGGCTGCAGGCTCATCAGAGACTCAACTGTAAATCTCAGTTTTCCAACATATCTACGAAGATTAAATCGCATTCTTTTTGGTTGATTAAAATTTTTAATTTATAAAAGCCTTCTATAAATGTAAAATATTATAGTCATTATTATTATGGTTAATGAGATGAAATTAATAACAAACCATCATATTCAAAATCACCTAGCTTTATAAATTTGTATTTATTTCTTTATCAACTTGCTTCTTTGTTATTCAACTTTTGCTACCACTTTATATTTTCAATCAGATTTCCTACTCTACTTTGCAATTATTCAGAATACAGAGTTCCCAGTAATACTTGAGAAGCTATTTGGCATGTTAACAGACTTTATATTTGGGAATTTTTTTTCTCATTGTTCTGTATTTTTTTTTTTTTTTTT
>NW_012141635.1:3784816-3791899 GCF_000956105.1 Propithecus coquereli
AAAAAAAAAAAAAAAAAGAATCTCTCAGTGGATGGTGTTGCAAAATGTGATTCTGAACAGCAAAACAAAGGTTAGCATTGCAGGCATTGAATCAATGCCCCACTTTATTCATCCAAATTCTAAAAACTAACAAATAATTGTAACTCTTAAAACCTCAAAAAATTCTTTTTCAAAATTTCTAAACATATTATAGCAGCACAATTCACAATTGCAAAGATGTGAAAACAACCAAGTGCCCATCAATACTGAGTGGATTAATAAAATGTGGTATATGTATACCATGGAGTACTATTCAGCTATAAGAAACGATGGTGATCTAGCACCTCTTGTATTTTCCTGGGTAGAGCTGGAACCCATTCTACTAAGTGAGGTATCCCAAGAATGGAAAAACAAGCACCACATGTACTCACCATCAAATTGGTATTAACTGATCAACACCTAAGTGCACATACAGGAATAACATTTATCGGGCGTCAGGCAGATGGGAGGGGGGAGGAGGGGATGGGTATATACACACACAATGAGTGCGGTGTACACTGTCTGGGGGATGGACAGGCTTGAAGCTCTAACTCGGGAGGGGAGGGGGTAATGGCAACACACGTAACCTAAATATTTGTACCCCCATAATGACAATAATGATAAAAAACTAAATTACATCTTATTTGTTATAATGGTAAGAATTTAAATGTAAAGGCTGGTGCCAGAAATTAGGTAAAGAGGTCAAATTAGAAAAAAAAAATACAGGTATATCTCATGCAGAAATAAAAAAATAAATAAAATTTCTAAACATAAAGACGAGTATTCCCTGGAAGAATTAAAACATTTTCTTATTTTTGTCTGGAGCTTATTTTATCCAGTATTAGCTTTTCAGAATACTTTCATGCATATACATTTTTTTTTTTTTTTTTTTTTGAGACAGAGTTTCACTCTGTCACTCGGGCTAGAGTGCCGTGGCGTCAGCCTAGCTCACAGCAACCTCAAACTCCTGGGCTCAAGCGATCCTCCTGCCTCAGCCTCCCTAGTAGCTGGGATTACAGGCATGCGCCACCATGCCTGGCTAATTTTTTCTATATATATTTTTAGTTGTATGATTAATTTCTTTCTCTTTTTAGTAGAGACGGGGTCTCGCTCTTGCTCAGGCTGGTTTCGAACTCCTGCGGTCAATCTGCCCGCCTCAGCCTCCCAGAGTGCTAGGATCATAGGCGCATATGCGCACTATCCGAAGGATGGACATATTTGAAACACGGACTTCGGTGGGGGGGAACCAAGGGCAACACACGTAACCTAAACGTATGTACACCCATAATTTGCTGAAATAAAAAAAAAAAAAAAATTTAAATTTTAAATTAACAAATAGATATCTGATATTTCCTTTAGTTTAAACCTGAGTATTTTTAAGTTTGACAATAATGATAAAAAACTAAATTACATCTTATTTGTTATAATGGTAAAAATTTAAATATAAAGGCTGGTGCCAGAAATTAGGTAAAGAGATCAAATTAAAAAAAAAAAAATACAGGTATACCTCATTTTGCTATGCTTCACAGATACTGTGTTTTTTACAAATTGAAGATTTGTAGTAACCCTGCATCAAGCAAGTATATCAACACCATTTTTCCAACAGTGTCTCTATGTGACATTTTGGTAATTTTCACAATATTTCCAACATTATTATTATTATATCTGTTATGGTAATCTGTGATTAGTGACCTTTGATATTATAGTGTAACTGTTTAGGGGCATCACAAATTGTACCTACATAAGAGGGCAAATTTAATCGATAAATATGCATGTTCTGACTACCCCACCAACCAAACATTCCCCTGTCTTTACCCTCTCCTCAGGTCTTCCTATTCCTTGAGGCATACCAATGTTGAAATTAGGTCAATTAATAACCCATAATGACCTATAAGATTTCAAGTTAAAGAACAGGTCACATGTCTCTCAGCTTAAATCAAAAGCTAGAAATGATTAAGCTTAACGAGGAAGACATGTCTAAAGCCAAGATATGTTGAAAGTTAGATCTCTTGTGCCAATCAGCCAAGTTGTAAATGCAAAGGAATTCTATTTTTTTTTTTTTGCTCTTCCTCCTATTTTATTCATTTTTTATTAAATGTTAAGGAGGTACAAATGTTTTTGTTGCATGGATACACTGTATAATTCTGAAGTCAGGGCTTTCAGTGTGCCAATCACCAGGACAGTGTTCATTGTACCCAATAGGTAAGTTTTATGGGGTTTTGTTTGTTTGTGTTTTGAGACATGGTCTCACTCTGTTGCCCTAGCTGGAGTGCAGTGGCGTTAGCCTAGCTCACAGTAACCTCAAACTCCTGGGCTCAAGCGATCCCCCTGCCTCAGCCTCCTAAGTAGCTGGGACTACAGGTGCGTGCCACCAATGTCCAGATAATTTTTCTATTTTTAGTATAGATGGGGGTTGTGCTCTTGCTCAGGCTGATCTTGTTTTCCTGGACTCAAGTGATCCTCCTGCCTCAGCCTCTCAGAGTGCTAGGATTACAGGCATGAGCCACCGAGCCCGGTCCAAAAGTTAAGTTTTTATCCTTCATCCCTCTCCCATCCTTCCCCCTTCTTAATTTCCAATGTCCTTTATGTTTCTTTGTGCCCACGTGTATTCATTGTTTAGCTCCCACTTAGTGAGGATACGTGGTGCTTGTTTTTCCATTCCTGAGATACTTCATTTAGGATAATGGTCGCCAGTTCCATCCAAGTTGCTGCAAAACATTATTTTATTCCTTTTTATGGCTGAGTAGTACTCCAAAAGCTTATTTGATAAAGCAGTGATGGCATTTGAGAGGATTGACTCCAATTTCCAAAGAAATTCTGTGGCAGGTAAAATGCTGTCAGACAGCATGACATGCTACAGAGAAATCCTTCATAAAAGGAAGAGTCAATCGATGCAGCAAACTTCATTATTGTCTTATTTTAATAAGTCACCACAGCCAGTCCAATCTTCAGTGAATACCACCTTGATCAGCAGCAGCCATCAGCACTGAGGCAGGACCCTCCACCAGCAAAAAGATTTCTACTTGCTGAAGGCTCAGATAATCATTTGCATTTTTAACAATAAAGCATATTTTAAATTAAGGAATGTACATTTTTAAACATAATGTTATTGCATACTTACACTATAAACATAACTTTTATATGCATTGTGAAACCAAAAAGTAGTAAGACGCGTGTTATTATAATAGTTACGTTATTGCAATGATCTGGAACCAAACCCTCAATATCTCCAACGTATGCCTCTCTTTCCCTCTCTCACACACACACGTACGCACACTAAATATATATTGCTATTAATATATATGTCTGTGTTTTCCCCAGTAGTTGGTACTAATTGTGTATTGAAAAACATGATTGATTTAATTGGGATATGTTATAATAAAATGACATCTAATAAATTTCCATCCAAGAAAATATATTTTTCCTGTAATGACTTGGCAATTTTATTTATTTTTTGCAAAGGTTTATATTGGCTTTATTTATAGTCTTCTAAAACTGAAAACCTCTCAATTGTCCACCAACTAGTGAATGGATACACATTCCACTCTACTGTAGTGTACTCACAATATACAACAGAACACCACTGATCAATAAAAAAGAAATAGACTACTGATAAATGCAACATCATAGAGGGGTCTCATATGCATTATGCTAAGTGAAAGAAGTCAGGCTACATGCTTTGAATGATTCAATTTCTGAGATATTCTGGAAAAGTCAAAACCATAGGAATGGAAGAAGGATCTCTGTTGCAACAGGGAGAAATTTTTCAAAGAGACACAAGGAAACTTTTGTCAGGTGAAAGAAATGTTCTGTATCTCGAGTGTGGTGGTGATTTTATGGCTTCACGCATTTGTCAAAATTCCTAGAGATACACATACAAAAGACTCAATTTCACTCTAAGTAAATTATCAGAAATTAATATATTTTAATAAATAACTAAGAAATTATTATGTTTAATACATCTGACTGAAAAACAAAAAAAAACCCAAAAAACTAAATAATAGTATGAATAACTGTGGTTGCTCAATTTTAAAATTCAAAATCAACAAATACCAGAAGTAAACCCCATACAGTAAAGGTTTCAGTAACATGGATATTTTACAATTCTCAGGACATTTCCAGAGTTATGCTGAATATGTTTCTAACTTATATGAACTTTAGAAACTTTAGAGAAAGGGTCAAAGGAAATAATGAAGGGAAAATATCTGGGTTTACCAGCTATTAGTAAGGTTTTCAGCAGGAGGAGTCTCCTCTCTACTTTCCTATCTACTCAGTCTTGCAGAAGCAGCAGGAACATCTTTATTTTTGAAGTAAGATCAAAAGTCTTCTAGACCAACAATTCGTCTTTTTTAGCATGCATAAAAATTACCTGGTAGTGACACAGATGTCAGCACCTTATCCCAGAGATTCTGATTCAGGAGGTGTGGCTAAGAGTATTTCAAGCATATTTCCAGATGCCGCGGGTGGTCCATGAACCACTCTGCATAGCCTGTCCTATGCCAGTGTGGTTCACAGGTGCCTGTCTGTGAACAAGTTCTTTGTTATCAGTCTATAATGAGGTTAGCACAGAAATTCAGATTATGATATCAGGATGATTTATGTCAACTGGACAGAGTAATTTATGTCTCTTGAACATCATAGCAATAAAAAATGGACTGGGTATGGTATTTTGTATGCTTTTGTTTTCCTCATTCTATTTTTTTTCAGCAATTTATTTTTATCCTACTTTTAGAAAAGCATCAGTTCATGATAGGTTAGGGAGAACAAAAGCAATCCTTCTCTACAGATAGTTTGAGAATCACATCTCTAGGTCAGCAGTTGGTTTGGGTCTGAAGAGGATCGCTGGTGCTGAGGTGGGGCCTATAGTGCTCCAACTGCAGTCGCAGTATTTTCAGAACCAGGACCCAAGTTTCAGAATAGAAGCCCAGCTTTGACACACAGGGTTAAATGTGTTTTTTTTGAAATGCAGCAGGAAGACATCTACAGAGACTTTCTGCTACTTCTGTGGATCATGGCTTTGGCAATTTTATTCAGATTTTCTTACATTCAGTTACTCAGGTTTTGTTTTTTTTTTTCAGAAAACCATTTCCTATAGTGTTGGGTGGTTCTCTTTTTATGTGTTAGGGCATTTTAATTTTTTTAGAGAAGAAATGTGCTTCTTAGACTATACCCTCATTGACACCAGTTTCACTCTGAGACTGTCCAATACAAATCTGCTCCATACACATCACCTTCCTGGAAATGTTCAAAAACGATTTCTTTCAGCAATTTCCAAAATGCTCTTCTACACAGCACACAATCTGATTGGTCGTTACCCTGCTTACATGAGTAGAGTCTAAAATCATGAACAGTAGCACAGGCTATCACTACAATAAACATTTCTTTTATGCTTCCTTTACTCTGATTGTCAACTACCATCCTATTTTGTTTTTGTGGTATAAAGCTCTGAAGATCATTCTTTTGAACTTTGAAATTTATATTTGACAAATCTGAACATTTTTATAATCTTTGTGCTGAATTAATTTCATTATTTGGTGAGTAGCCACTAGTGCCAAACACTACCCAGGTGCTCAGATGCACTGCTGAGCACAGACGCCATCCTTCTCATCACAGGAACCACGTTTATCTCTGGAAAGAGCCAGAGGTTACTTGAATAATCACATCAGCAAATTTATAATCATAAACAGATAAATGATCAAAAGAAAGAAACCTAGCTTGTTGTGTACATTTATAGTTACTGTAATTTGATTTTATTTTGTTATATTTGTCCTATGTTTCCACTTCGGCAGTGTTTTGAATCTGTATTATTTTATACACATGTTAGCCATCCCTCTTAGCTCTTTTTCATCTGAAATATTAATAAGCATTCCCACATGCTCCTGAGTAGGCCACTTACTCCTTTGAATAACAGTTTCCTCAACTATTTAAGTAAAGATAATCACAATGTCCCAGCCTTCAGCACAAGGCTGTTAGGAAGATTGAATGAGACATTTTACCAGAAAGGTCTTTGTGAACTATAAAATGTAATACAATGGTAGGCATTATTACTTTTATGGATTAACACACCAAAAACCAGAGTCTTGTTCATGTAATAAAAGTTCCATTAATCCATTAATCAGTAATCCTTAGGCACATTTGTCCAACCAGTTAAAAATGTACTCAAGTATGTTGCCCAACTTTCTCCATTTTGTTCATAAAGATACCATGGTAGAGAGTCAAATGCCTGGCTGAAATCAAGGTGCATAATATATATATTTCTCCGAGTTGTTCATTTCATTTATTTCAATTAGTCAATTCATTGAATTAGTCATTTAATCAAATCAAAGATCATTTTTGGTCCTCTTTTTTCTCACCCTTCTCTGCAGTATCATGACTGCTTATCAAAGAATCAATAGGAAAATGCCTGCCAGCTTTTGACTTACTCTATATTCTCTTTTCAACTTTTTGTACTTTACCTAATGTTTTCTAATTTGTTATGCAAAAGGATAAGCAGTAGTAGCTGTCTCCTTTTTTCATTCTTTAAATTTTGTTCCCAATTTCAAAGATAGCTCCTCTTTTATCTTTCATTTAATACTGACAGCGCAAGTGTATTCTTAACAAGCAACGGATGTGAGTGTCACACTGAGAAGATATGAGGACTGAGTACAATCTTTTAATGATACATCTAGGTTTCTTTTTTCCTTTTGAAAAGATGAGTTACAAAACATTTTATTAATTACTCAGCTTTAAAATGTTTTACATAAAAATTTATGATTTCTGATATATCCTATCATACCTATTGCACAAATTAACTCTCGAACATTGACATTCTTTGCTAATTATAGTCCCTTAAATAATAGATATAAAATTAAGAAACCTAACATGTATTTTGAAAAAAGTCAAAGTTCTATTTTTTATTGTTTCACTCAAAACTAAACCAAATAGATTCTAATTATCAGTCCTTTATCGAATTTGTAGCGTGCAAAAATTTTCAGCACAATTCACAATTGCAAAGATGTGGAAACAACCCAAGTGCCCATCAATACATGAGTGGATTAATAAAATGTGGTATATGTATACCATGGA
>NW_012141635.1:3793374-3796242 GCF_000956105.1 Propithecus coquereli
CTTTGGAAAAAATTAGAGCAAGTTGAAGAGGTGGAGAGTGTTTCAGGTGGGGGAGGCAGGTTGAATTTTTAATTGGGACAGGATTAGCAAAGTCACACTAGGCCTCATTAAGAAAGTGATATTTTAGTAAAACTTTGAAGGAGGTGAGGGGCTTAGCCATGTGGATTCCAGGAAGAGGAAGCAGTTAGAGTAGAGCCTCTAATATGGCCCATGTTTGGCCTGAGGAGAGAGACTGTTGCCACTGCAGCCCCCTGGGGGAGAAGCAGTGGAGGCAGGCTAGAAAGGTAAGGGGAGCAAGATTACGTACGGCCCTATAGGCCATTGCAAGGACTTTGGCTTTTACTCTGAGGGACATGGAGAACCAGGACAGAATTATAAGCAGAGAGTGGCCTGCTTTTACATCTGTTGCAAAGGATTACTTTGCCTGCAAATAGACTTAATAGACACTGGTAGATACAGGGGGACAATATTTCAGGCTATCGCAATAATTCAGATGAGAAATGGTAATGACTTGTCTCAGAGTAAAAGCCATAGAGAGAGGTCAAAAGCAATCAGACTCTAATCTTTTTTAAATTTTATTATAAAAATATTCAAACGCAAAAGTAGAAATAATATAATGAATACCATATACCCATCACCCAGAAAAAAGAAATCTTTTTATATATTTTGTCATATTTGCTTTATTCCTTTTTATTTTCTTCCTCGAAAAGTATTTTAAAGCAATTCCCAAATATCTTACCACTCTTCCTCAATTGCATTAACATGAATTCCCAAAGCTGTAGAGTTATCATAACTAACTAAAGTGATGATATTTCTTAGTATCCTCTAATATCATAATAAAATTTTTACAAACTTCAGGTTTTTTAAAATGCATTTTTATAGTTTCCAAGTTATACATTCACATAATATAAAGAGTTAAATAATTTTAAAAGAATCTTACACAAAGGTAGCTATTCCCTGCCAATATCACCCCGTATTTCTCAATCCTTAGAAACACTACAATCAACTATTTTAGCTGATTCTTTTGTATTCCTCTTGCTCCTCGTATCCACATTTGCCTCCCTAGTCTATGCTAGACTTTTTTCCTCCACTATTTCTCTTTTCTGTTTTCTTTATTCCTTTTTTGTTTTCTTTTATCTCTCGTCTTCTTAATCCTATTATTACTATTTTTCTTTCATTAACTTATGTCTAGTTTACTATCTTCTACTTTTCTTTTTCCTTTTCCTTCTCCTCCTCTTCATCCTCCTTCTCTTTAAAATGTCATATGTAGATATTTTCTTGAATAAAGATTTTTAGGCCTTGTTCTTAAATTTAAGTCTGGTTAGCCAAACAATTGCAGTTCTTTTTTTAAGAAGAAAAAAAAATAGGTTTGGGGTTTTTTTCTAATGTGAAATTAACCTTATTTTGTTCCTTCAGCATCAGTTACTCTACAGAAATAGGAAATAAATGATATCTATTGAATACATTTTTAATAAGTTTAAAGACTTTTCTGAGAGTAGGAGGTCTTTTTTACTCAACTGGTATTTCCTTAAAGGCAAATACTCTGCTGTATTCATCTATAACTCTAGCACCTAATATAGTGCATGTTAAGTAATAGCTGTTCAAAAAGTTTTATATAACTGTGTTAGTAATCTTAGAGGGCAGACCACAATGCTACCACATTGACAAACTCTGAATGTGTCAATGTAGACACAATCATAACGTGTTTTTTCTCTGCATGGCTATCTTCCATGTTAAACCTTGACCTTCAAAGTAAAATTATATTTAATAAAGACCCACTCCCACAATTAAGCTGTATGGCAGATGTTGTTCATATGCTCTGTTGCCTACTTAATACGGCATTCACAGTTAGGCAGTAAAATATGTGTCAGGTCCTTATGCTACATTCAAGAGCCAGAAGGAGTGTTTACAAAATAGTGTGACAATACTAAAATGCAGTAGTTAGAAACAAAGAAAGAAGCCATTGATTTTCCTTAGGGAGTCTGGGCAGGCTTCTGAGAGGTGGTGATTTTTAATCTGAGTCTGAAAGTGTGAGAGTTGTAAGCCATTTCTATGAGCCATGATATCTAACACAATCTTTACAACAATTAGTTTTAAGAAGCAGTCATAAGTTTTAGTGAAACAAGCAATACAATTTTTTAAATGCCTGCTACGTTCTTTGCCATGAAAAGAAACACAGGCAATGGGAAAACCTGACATCTAGAGACAAGAGCAATTTAAACTGAGCCCACTCAGTGTGGGAGCATTTAATTCAAAATCTTCACATAATTTCCTTTCATTTAAACTATTATTAAGAAATATCCTCCAGCTTATCACATGTGAATTTTAAACCTCAATGGTATTAGCTTTGAAATATACAGAGCACTTCTGGCATTATATTAATTTAGGCAGTAGTACCTGTTAGTGAACATTGCCCACAATGCAAAAGGCTTTATTGGTGTTATTAATTTGTTGACAAATATATTGGGTGAAAATCCCCTGATATTGCTGGTAGTCGTGCATTCCAAATTTTATTGGATTTGTGAGCCATTTTCTTCTGTGTTTACACTTGTGATATCTTTCTATAAATAGAAAGACTCAGGTGTTCACTGTGAAAGAACATTCACTGTCAGGCAGCTGTACTCTCAGCTGTGTCTCTGATTCTCAGTTATAACGAGTGCTTTGATTCCTTTTGTTTTAATTTTGTTTTGTGTTTTCCAAATCAGTCAATGGAAAAGAAAATGTAAAATTCATTTAAAATCATCTAAGCAAAGACAAAACTTTGGTTTCTTGATGACCAAAAGTTCTAAATTATATGCTTAAATGTTTTTTAAGTAAATTGAAAAATTTCCTTTCCAAATAGATGTCCTAGATCTTTCTTTGAAAACA
>NW_012141635.1:3796292-3797315 GCF_000956105.1 Propithecus coquereli
CAATTCACAATTGCAAAGATGTGGAAACAACCCAAGTGCCCATCAATACATGAGTGGATTAATAAAATGTGGTATATGTATACCATGGAATACTATTCAGCTTTAAGAAACAATGGTGATACAGCACCTCTTGTATTCTCCTGGATAGAGCTGGAACCCATTCTACTAAGTGAAGTATCCCAAGAATGGAATGACAAGCACCACATGTACTCATCATCAAATTGGTATTAACTGATCAACACATAAGTGCACATATAGGAATAACATATATTGGGTGTTGGGCAGGTGGGAGTAGGGAGGAGGGGATGGGTATATACATATATGATGAGTGTGATGCGCACCATCTGGGGGATGGACACTCTTGAAGTTCTGACTGGGGGCGAGGGGAGACCAAGGGCAACATATGTAACCTAAACATCTGTACCCCCATAATATGCTGAAATAATAATAATAAAAAAATTAAACCAAATCATAGTGTTAACTAGCATGTATGTGCTCTTTTAGCTGGAGAATATAAACTGATTTAGAAGGGTAAAAAAGCCAATCAAGCCTTTGTAAATTAATAACCAGCTCCATCTTCCATACTTTACCTAAATTAACATTCGTTGAATTCTTATTGTAGTGTGGCTTGTCTACACATGCTTTCATATTTAATACTTTCAAATATAATTTTACTACTAGTTTAAAAATGTAATCATTAATTTATCCAAGAAATACTTACTGTTTTCCTACGATGCTCCAAATACCACTTTAAGCCCTTGAGATACAACAGTAAAGAAACAAGGACATAGGCCGGGCTCAGGGGCTCATGCCTGTAATCCTAGTACCCTGGGAGGCCGAGGCAGGAGGATCTCTTGAGGTCAGGAGTTCGAGACCAGCCTCAGCAAGAGTGAGACCCCCATCTTTACTAAAAATACAAAAAATATTAGCCGGGCATGGTGGTGAGCACCTGTAGTCCCAGCTACTCGGGAGGCTGAGGCAGGAGGATCGCTTGAGCCCAGGAGTTTGAGGTTGCTGTGAGCT
>NW_012141635.1:3801020-3805498 GCF_000956105.1 Propithecus coquereli
CAAATCTTCACAAAACCTGTTTTGATAAACCTCATGCTGTAGATTTTTATAGCCTACTTCTAATGTGCAGCATCTAATATTTCATAGTGGTGGAAGAATCTTTAGTCAAAATTAAGGGCCCAAAGTTGTCAAAACCTAAAGCTTCTAGCATTTACAATTTAATGATCATGGCGTTAGAAAAAGAATTTACTTAACCTTTGAAGTGTCCTTGCCCATATAGAATAAGTTCACAGAAATGTCAATCTCTGGATCTGATGGGAAAACACTGTCTGTCAGGGTGAAACAGTTACTGGGGAAAGAAAAGAAAAGAAAATATTAATATCACCATGCAGAATAACAAAGGGCTACCTCTTAGTATCTTTAATAAGAAATAATATATGTATTTTTTACATTGAATTTCTAATAGCATGTCTTAATAGCTATTGGTTGTGGTAATATTTTTCCCCCCTAGCTCATATTTCTTTATCGATTTCACTTTCTTCCCTTAGGCAGTAGGAAATAAACTTAGGAATGAGAGGTGTATGTAGTAAGGAAAGTGATATCAGAGATCATTGGGAAGGTAGGAACTTGAATATTTGAGGTCATAGACTCAGAAAATAAGCACACAATAAGGGAGGACAAGAAATTATATTTAGCCATAACTTTATATCTGTGTATGTTTTCCAAGTACATTTCTGAACACACATAAAAAATGTTCATATTGCAAATAGTGTATATTCAATATTTTTTCCCCTCGATTCTGTTTAAGGTAAAAGAAGAAGCACTGAATTAGATTCTTATTTCAGGTCTACCACCAAATAGCTGCGTACATTTTGAAAAGTAATTAAACCTCTCTGACCCTCAGGTTACTTAAGCTCAATTCAAATTGGTAAATAATGGATTGTTTTCATATTAAGTGCCAGTATTTGTATTAGATTCTGGAATCACAAAGATAAAAATTACTTATACTCGAATTATTGCAACTGCCTCCTGTTTTATCTCCCCATTCCAATTTCACTCCATTGAACAACTTCTCAGTTGTCCATACTGCTCCAAAGTGATCTCTCTTTGTAATTGAAATCTTTTCAAAGGTTTTTAAATGCTGCAATAGAATCCTGTGGCTATCATTTAAAATATTTGATTTCCTGTGAGTGTACACCTGGCCTTTTCTGGTCAGTCCCTCTCTGCCTCCCTTGATCCGTTTTCCACCCCTCCTCATGAAGCCTCATCCCTAATAATCCCCATTGTGTCTCAGTAATGCTCCCTCTGGTGTCACTTTTGTTCCCTTCTACCATGTCTACTTTCCACCCAAAACACCATCCTTTGTCATTTCTGTTATCCCTCACTTCTATTCATCTTTTGTACCTCAGATCCTAAGTCAATCTTCCTTCAGACATACGTCTCCTCTGGTCCCGCTGATGTATCATAGAAATTGTTAAGTAGTATCATACATCTCTTTATGGATCTGATTACCAACTATATTAGAGATTCAAGAGTATTGATTAAGGATTAGAATTATTGCATCAGATTTCCTAGGTTTAAATCCAACCTACTCCAATACACTGTAACCTTAGGCAAGTTATTTAACCTTTCATCTTAGGTTGCTTTATGTGTGAAATGGGAAGTAATGATTAGTATCTATCTATTTTGAAAAACAGAAAAAATTAAACTAGCAAAAATAAAAAAAAAGATGTACATGAAATGCTGTACATAAAACCTGACACATATAGGAGCTTAATAAGTGTTATTTATTATTTTATTATTGGTAATGTCTCATCTCTGTATTCTAGTACCTTAAACATTACTTGACATGACACATTTCCTAATTTATTAATTAAGTGAATATTTATTGGACATTTGTGTGTCAAGCATTATGCAATTGCAGTATGTAATATTATAAAGAGTAAATATGACAAATGAATGAAGGAACGAATGAAAGAATGAACAAAGGCAGGCGCAATCCCTATTCATAAAGAGTGCCATCTAGTAGAAGAAAAGAGAGGCAAACTATGAACATAACAAAGAGTATGTATCAGCTCAGGTTCGGTGTAGGAAGCAAATCTTTTCAAAGTGTGTCAAGCAGAAAGGAAATCTAATTCAGAGAATTTATAGCTTTGAAAATTGTTGAATGGGCTAGGAACAGAAGTCAGGATCAGCCACTGGATTCCTGAATTTAAGGACACATCACCGAAGCAATAATGCAGACGACATTAGGCCACTGTCCACTACTGCCAAAACTGTCTCTCGTTCACATGATGGTGGTGGCTAAAGGCTGGGTAGCTGAGTGTACTCAGCTGCCCCCAATTGCCTGTATGTGCTCTGGTCACAACATCACTTGCCACGAGAAAAAGCAGGAAGAAGTTGGCTTCCACCTAACATTCACTTTCCAAATCGTGCCAGGGCGCATCTAATTAGTCATTCTTGGCAAGTTTGTGAAATGTTCTTTGAAAAGTGGATAGGAAAGTGGTTCACTTTTAAAAGTCTCTACTTTAAAATGTATTTTCAATGTCTTCATAAAAAAATTCCACCATTCCAAACTCAGCGCCAGTCACTTCAAAGGCTCACATAAAAAAAACATTTTTCTACATCTAACCAGTGGTCCAGTGATGGAGTTATGCTCTCAGGATTTTATGAAACACAGAGTAGAGCATGTATACAAGCGAGAGTGTAGTGAGTGGGTCCAGGCGGGCTTCCTGAAAGAGCTCTGTGGAGAAGAAAGCAAGGAAACAATCAGAATACTGTTCATGTAATCTTCCATTTAAGAAGTTTCTTTGCAAGGAAAGACCTTCTTGCTGAAGATATTTTCTTATTTGGAAATAATATATTTTTGGAATGCTATTAACAAAATACCAACCAGAAAGCTAGTCATACAACATGAGGATAATTAAGTCTGTTCTTACCAATAAATACTTAAATATTTAACGGACTGGATTTCTATTCATTGAGGTCATGTTAGCTCACACCACTAAACTTGTAAACAGATGATAGTGTTTGCCAAAATCTAGATTTTAAGGAACGATTTGGAATTTTATTGATGCAGTCTTTCTGAAATTATGCTCTCTGTTTAAACTGTCCTCAGACTAAACCACAGGTAGAAATAAGACCTGAAATTATTGCTTTTTCCCCTTTCATTTCTTATTACAAAATCGAAACAAATTTCCATCATGGGAAAATTATCAATCTTGTTTTTAGATACAAGAGGCTACTTTGGAGAAGTAAACTGATTAAATTTATTTTATTATTATTATATATGTTGCTCTTTGTTTTATTGGGAAATTAGAGTTCTTTACTTAGAAATGTTTTCTTTTATTTGTATTCCACATAAAAATATTATTGACTGACATTCCACTGTCTCCAAAGAGCTAAGCAATACAGTACTAAAGTACTATAACTGCAGATTTTTATAGTAAAGCCGTAGTTTAGCTGTAGGATACAGTTAGATAATTCATTAAAAGTTACTTTACTGTAGAGAGTAGCAAACAAATTTTCTAAACAACTGCCTAGTTTTATGTATTAAGGGGCAAATTTCATGACTAACTTTGACCCCTCTCAACTTCTGAATTTTATTATCTCATCAATCACAGTGAAAGATATAAAAATTAATAGAAATTACCTCTTAGACATTAAAAGTTCTAATAGATAGTATTTCCTCACTACACTGAAATTATGTTTTCCTTTCATATGACTATTCAAAAATTTGATGTTTTAATTATTTTATTTTTTATTCTCTTTGAATCAAGATTTCTTTTGGCTCTTGTCTGAACCTTAAGATAGGTATAAGGTAAGAAGAAAATTCTTATTTTACATGCCCTTTCTAGCATTAAAAATGCCCCTTCCTTAGGCTTTTATAGTTTTTACACATTGAATATTTCTTATCTGAAATGCTTGAGACCAGAAGAGTTTTGGATTTTGGATTTTTGGATTAGAGATAGTCAACCCATAGTATACTAGTGACATTTCACCATTTTTTAAAGCAAAGAGAAGCTGTGAAAGTAATATTATTTTACACAATGCAAAAGATAAAAGATCTTTACTTCCATGATAAACTGTCATAAATATCTCTGCCTACTGAATTGTACTTCCTTTTATAATAATCTAAGAAATATAAGAACTATTTTCTAGGTTTAAATAAAATTTTAGCAGACATTCATAGTTAACAATCTATTGGATGATTGTCAAACATAACATAAAAAAAGTATAATCAATATTCACAATATTCTTTCAAATAGTTTATTTTAATTTAAAAAGTAATACATGCTTATTGTATAATAATGATGATAAACAATACAACAGCAGACGTGTTGGTTGACTGAAAAAAATGTGGTTTAGGGAGCTGATTTGAGATCATGGGAGGAGCCTGGTTGGTTGAAATGCAGTGGCATTAGCCTTTTAGTGATTGGCTGACTAATCACTAAGTGACGAAGATTTGGCCTTGAAACACAAGAAGAGGACTATTGGAATACTTGTTCTTACATGACAGAGAATTTCTATCATCCTTG
>NW_012141635.1:3806485-3838110 GCF_000956105.1 Propithecus coquereli
TCTGTCTTCTTTTGATAAATTTCTGTTCATGTCCTTTTCCCCCTTTTTAATGGGGTTGTTTGATTTTTTCTTGCTGATTTTCCTGAGTTCTATGTAGATTCTAGTTATCAGCCCTTTATCAGATATTTAAAGGGTAAATCATGAGACTATTTTCTCCCATTCTGTAGGTTGTCTGTTTGCTCTCAGGATAGTTTCCTTGGCTGTGTGAAGCTTTTTAATTTGATCAAGTCCCATTTATTTATTTTTGTTATTGCCGTGATTGCATTTAGGCTCTTCTTCATAAATTCTTTCCCTAGGCCAATGTCTATAAGAGTTTTTCCAGCATTTTATTCTAGAATTCTTAAAGTTTCATGCCTTAGGTTTAAGTCTGTTATCTACCATTAGTTGATTTTTGCGAGAGGTGAGAGGTGAGAGGTGTGGATCCTGTGTCAGTCTTCTACGTGTGGCTATCCAGTTTTCCCAGCACCGTCTATTAAATAAGGATTCTTTCCTCAGTGTACGTTTTTGTCAACTTTGTCAAAAATTAGATGGCTATACGAGGGTGTTTTTATATCTGGGTTCTCAGTCCTGTTCTATTGGTCTATGTCTCTGTACTTGTGCCAGTACCATGCTGTTTTGGTTATATAGCCTGTAGTATAGCTCGAATTCTGGTAAATTGATGCCTCCCAGTTTGTTCTTTTTGCTTAAGATTGCTTTTGCTATACGGAGTCTTCTCTAGTTCCATACAAAGCATAGAATTACTTTCTCTAGATCTGCAAAAATTATTTTTAATATTTTAATAGGAATTGCATTAAATCTGTAGATCACTTTGAGTAGTATAGAAATTTTAGCAATGTTGATTCTGCCAATCCATGACTATGGTATGGTTTTCCACCTGTTTACATCCTTTGCTATTTCCTGCCTTAGTGTTTCATAATTCTCCCTATAGAGGTCTTTCACCTCCATAGTTAGATACATTTGTAGGTATTTTGGTTTTTTGTTGCTATTGTGAATGGTATTGAGTCTTTGATTTGGTTCTCAGTTTGACTGTGGTTGGTGGATAGGAATGTTATGATTTGTGTACATTGATTTTGTAACTTGAGACTTTGTTGAATTTGTTTTTCAATTTCCATGGTCTCATGGCAGAATCTTTGGGGTTTTCTGGATATAAGATCATAACATCACCAAAGAGCGATAGTTTGATCTCTTCTGCTGCCACTTGGATGCCCTTGATTTCCTTCTCCTGTCTGATTGCTCCGGCTAGGAATTCTAGCACTATGTTGAATAGAAGTGATGATAGATGGCAACCTTGTCTGGTTCCAGTTCAAAGTGGGAATTCTTTCAATTTTTCCCCATTTAGTAAGATGTCAGCTGTGTGTTTGTCATATGTGACATTTACCATTTTTAGGTAAATCCCATCTATAACTATTTTGTTAAGCATTCTTATCATGATAGGGTGCTGAATTTTGTCAAATTTTTCTTGCATCTGTTGAGAGAATCATATGGTCTTTGTTTTTACTTCCATTTATGTGGTGAATTACATTTATAGATTTGCACATGTTGAACTGTCCCTGCATCTCTGGGATGAAGCCCACATACTCATGATGGATTATTTTCTTAATAAGCACCTGAATTCAGTTTGCTAGGATTTTATTGAGAATTTTTGCTTCTATATTCATAAGGGATATTGGTCTGTAGTTTTCTTTTTTTGTTGCTTCCTTTCCTGATTTTGGTATCAGGGTGATGCTGGCTTCATAAAACGTGTTGAGGAGGATTACGTCCTTCTCGATGTTGTGGAATAATTTCTGCAGGATAGGTACCTGTTCTTCTTTGTAAGTATGGTAAAATTTGGATGTGAAACCATCCAGTGTGGGACTTCTATTTTTAGGAAGGCTTTTTATAGCTGCCTCGATTTTGGTATTTGATATTAGTCTGTTCAGGAATTATATATCTTCCTGATTGAGCCTAAAGAGGCTGTGTGTTTCTAAAAATTTGCCCATTTCTTCCACGTTTTCAAGTTTATGTGCATAGATTTTTATAGTATTGATAGATGATATTTTCTATTTCTGTGGCATCAGTTGTAATTTCTCCTCTTTCATTTCTGATTGTGCTTATTAGAGTCCTTTCTTTTCTGCTTCTTGTTAATCTAGCACTAGGCATGTCAATTTTATTTTTGCCAAGAATCAACTTTTTGCTTTATTAATCTTCTGTATAGTTTTTTTATTATTGACTTCATTTAGTTCTGCTCTGATCTTTGTTATTTCTTTTCTTCTCCTGGGTTTGGGGTTGGTTCACTCATCCTTTTCCAGTTCTCTGAGATGATTCATTAGGTTGTTGATTTGTGGTCTTTCTGTCTTTTGGATGTGGGCATTTATAGATATAATTTTTTCCCTCAGGACTGCTTTAACTGTGTCCCATTGATTTGGTAACTTTTGTCTCCTTTATCATTAGTTCAAAGAATCTTTTAATTTCCATCTTAATTTCCTCTTTAACCCAATAATCATTCAGCAAAAGGTTGCTTAGTTTCCTTGACTTTGTGTAGAGGTGAGAGTTTCTGTTGGAGTCGATTTCTAATTTTATTTCACTGTGGTCTAAGAAGATGCATGGTATAATTTCTACTTTTTAAATTTGTTGAGACATGCTTTGTGGCCTGGAATATCATCAATCTTAGAGAATGTCCCAAGAGCTGATGAGAAAAATGTATATTCAATGGTTTTGGGGTAGAATGTTCTGTAAATATCAGTCAGACCATTTGTTCTAGAGTTCTGTTTAAGTCCATTGTTTTTTTGTTCATTTTCTGTTTGGAGGATCTGTCCTGTTCTATCAGAGGGGCGTTGATGTCCCCAGCTATTACAATGCTGATGTTTGTCATTTTGTTTAATCAAGTAGGATTTGATTTATGAATCTGGGTGCACCTTAGTTAGGTGTATAATTATTTAGAATTGATATGTATTCTTGTTGAATTGTACCCTTCACCATTATATAGTGACCACCTTTGTCTTTAATTACTTTTGTTGATTTGAAGACTAAGTTATCTGAAATCACAACTGCCCTGCCAGCTTTCCTGTGTTTTCCATTTGCATGGAATATTGTTTTCTACCCCTTTACCGTGAGTCTGAAGGCATCTTTGTGGGTTAGACGTATTTCCTGAGGACAGCAGATACTTGGCTTTTGTATATTTATCCACTCAGCCAGCCTATGTCTCTTTAGTGGGGAGTTCAAGCCATTCACATTAATTGAAAGAATTGATAAGTGGGGCAGATTTCTGTAGATTCTGTTGAGTTGAACTTTGTTGCTTTGTTTTTTCTCTTGAGCCATTTTTGTATCTGGCCTTTGATCTTTAGTTTTTGGATGATTTGACACTGGTGATTGTCTATTATGCTGATCTGTGTGTAACACTGTTCTGAGTACTTTCTGGAGGGCAGGTCTTGTCTTGATGAATTCCCTCAGTCTTTGCTTGTCTGAGAAAGTCTTTATTTCTCCTTCATATGAGAAACTTAGTTTTGCAAGATATAAAGCATGATTATTATATGTGAAATCTTCCATGTCTTGTCTCTATTCATACAAAATCAGATATACCTCACAATGTATACACACACACAGAGGATCTTTTTAAATATTATTTATTGTTATTATTTTAATATTATTTTAAAAAATGGGATCATAGTGTTCACAGTGGTATGCACTTGGCTTTTTTTTTCACTTAACAATGTAAGATAGCCAATTTTTCTGTCATTATACATAATAAAAAGCATTCTTTGTAATGGCTGCATAGTATATTATAGTGCAAATGATCTTTTAAGGTTTTTAACAATTGTCCCAATAATGGCAAGTGAAATTGTTTTGATTTTTTTGCTATTATAGAAAGTACAATGACTATCTTCATACATATATCTTTAGGATAGATTCATCACAATAAAAGTAAAGATGTTCTTTATTTTGATTATGTTATTTATTCTGCTAAATAGTAGTTAAGTAATTGTGATATATCACACAGCCAGTGTTAGGGTCAACATTTAGCTCAGGCTATCTGACTTAGAGCCAGAACTCTTACGAATTACATCATGCCACCTCCTCTTTAGGATCTTGTTTGGAATTGCACTGGATTTATGACTAAGCTTAGAAATTTTTATCTCTCCATTTATTTGTGTCTCCTTTTTGGTCTTTTAAAAAATTACATTTTTTTAATGTAGGCAAGATATTTCTCTTTAAGGATAATTCGAGGTATTTTGTAGTTTATATTTTTGTTTGAATTTAAATGTTTTTACCAGGACTGTCAATGAAAAAGAGGATAAAGATGGCATATCATCAGCCCTGGAGCACCTGTTTATCTCATGGAGAGTAATCTAAACAGTAGGCCAAGAGACAGCAGGATAAAATATGCAACATGCTAAAGGAAAAAACAAAGAAAACCCTACCAACTAAGAATAGTATATACATGGCAAATCTGTTCTTCAGAAATGAAGACAAAATAATGACCTTCCCAGACCAACCAAAGCTGTCAGAGTTCTTCACTAATAGATCTGCGTTACAAAAAAAAAAAAAAAAAAATGCTAAAGGGAATTCTTCAGGTTGAAACAAAATAATGCTAAATAGCAATATGGGAACATATGAAAGAATAAAACTCACTAAGACAAATATATATACAAACACAGAATATGCTAATATTGCTATAGTGATATGTGAATCACGTTTAACCCCATTATAAAGGTTGAAAGGCTTTACACTTTAACATAAAGTGTATGAGTGTAAGGAGAAGTAAGTGTGTAGAATGTTTGTATGTGACAGAAGTTAACTCGTTATCAGATTAAAACAGACTGTATGATGTTAACTGTAAGATGATTCATGTAAACTCCATGGTAATTATAAAGAAAACTTTATAGAAAATAAACAGAAAATAAAGAATTAAAGCATACCACTACAAGAAATTATCAAATCCCAAAGGAAGACAGAAGAGAAGAAAGGAACAAAAAACTACAAAACAGACAGAAAAAAATTAACAAAACGTCAATAGGAAGTTCTTATCTAACAATAATTACTTTAAATGTAAAGGTATTAATCTCTCTAGTCAAAAGACATATAGTGTCTGAACAGGTGAAAAACAAGATCCAACCACATGCTATCTAGAAGATAATGGCTTTAGTTTTAGAGACCCCACAGGCTGAAAGTGAAGGAATGGGAAAAGATATTTTATGTAAATGGCAAACAAAGCATAGCAGGAGCGGCTATATTTTTATCATGCAAACTTGATTTTAAGTCAAAAACTGTCACAAGAGACAAAGAAAGTCATTATATAATAATAAAAGGGGCAATTCAGCAAGAAAACATATCAATTATAAATATAGTGTCCTATCATCAAAGCAACTAAATATCTAAAGCAAATATTTAATATTAATAGAACTAAAGGGAGAAACAGATAGCTATATGATAATAGGAGACTTCAATACTGCACTTTCAACAATGGATTAGTCATTCAGACAGGAAATTAATAAGGAAAGAGCAGACTTGAATAAGACTATTGACCAAATTGACCTAACAGACGTATCTACTAGAACATTCCATCCACCAGCAACAGCACATCATTCTTTTTAATCACACACAGAACATTCTCCAGGATAAAGCGTATATCAGGCCACAAAATAAGGCTTAACGCATTCAACAGATTAAAGTCATATCAAGTAACCTTTTTTACCACAGTGGTATGAAACTAGAAATCAACAAAAAGAAAACTGGAAAACTCAAAAATATGCAAAAATTAACACACTCCTGAAAGCCAATAGGTCCAAAAAAGATACCAAAAGGAAAATTAAAAAAAAATCTTGAGAAAAATGAAAATGAAAACAAAATATACCAAAACATATAAGATGCAGCAAATACAGTACTAAAAGGGAAATTTACAGTGATAAACATCAATATTAAGAAGAAGAAAGATGTCAAATAAACAACTTAACTTCATACTGCGAGAAAATAGAAAAAGCAAAACAAACTAAGCCCAAAGTTAGCAGAAGGAAGAAGGAAAAGATTAGAACAAAAATAAATGAAATAGAGGAGGTGAGGTTTCTGGCATGATAGTGGAATAGGAAATTCCAAAAATCTTTCTCCTCACCTTGATACCAATTGCACTGGCAGAATCTGTCTGCTATAACTATTTTTGAAGTCTGGAGTCTATTTGAAGTATTGCAACTTCCAGGGGAAGACCCGGATAGCAAATTGTAGTTAACTTCAGTCAATTTTAACTCATAGAAAAGAAGCAACCACCCAGCCCCCAGCCGCTTTGGCAGGCAATCGTGCACATGTTCCTGAAGCAGCTTCCAGGCAGCTTGTGGGAGCCTGGATGGGCAAAAAGGACTCTGTCCTCCAAAAATTGGGGATTGTGATATGATTGCTGCTTGTTGCTTCTGATGTTGGAGATTGAGACACGTGAGGGACAGCCATCGTTGCGCCAATCCCCACACTCTTGCAAGCTCCTTCCCCTTGGGCTGAAGCAACTTCGAGAAGATTAAAAGGGACAGTGCCCCCTTATTATTTTTCTTTTTGTCCCCTTGCCCTCTATTTTTCTCTTTTTCTCCATTTGGGATTCAGATATTTAAAGTCTAGAACATTCTAAAGCATTCATATGTATGGGAAATTTAGAAAGCCACCATGAATGTCCAGGGAAAGGCACAGGTTTAAAAACCACCTGAAGAGAAGTAAGTTTACACCACAGTTTTCATCAGCACAGACATAACCTGCCACAATCAAAAAACAAAAATGAAAATCCTCAATCTCTGGGGGAAAAAGAGAATCTGATTTCCAGAGTTTCTACATTGTTAGATTCAAATGTTCATATTACAGCAAAAAGAAATCTCAAATTATACAAATAACAGGAAAATATGGCCTATTAAATTTAAAAAAACAAAAAGATAGAAACTATCCCTGAGAAAGATCAGATGGCAGAATTGCTAGATAAGGAATTTAAAACAACAGGAGAGGTAGGTGCCCGAGATATCGGGAACCATATTGTTCTAAATAGAGGAAGAAGTTTCAGGTGAAAGTTTCAGTTTCAGTCTCAGTTTCAGGTATAGCCCAGCTCAAATACTGAGGGAAAGATGCCACAGCCTACCCTTACCAGAGATCCTGTGGGAAGAAATGGTGGAGCAGAACAAGAAGGGCCAAAATTTTGGAAGAGAACAAACCTGAGGGTTTGGAGCCTGACAGAAAGGGTAGGTGGCAGTATTTACTTTTCCTCCCCTCACACCTGTGGCAGTCTGCAGCTCCCAATCTGTTGGAGCGCCCTTCTGCCCTGATGAATCCGGGAGCTGCTGCCATCAGCAAACCGAGAACTTCATAGCAGCAGAACGCTGGGCTGCAGGCCTCGTAGGCTCACTTCCCGGCACCAGGGATCTGAGCAAAGATGGCAGGCACCACATCCCCTATGCACATGCTAGGTGCCTCTGTCTGGCCAGGGAAGTCGTAGCCCCTCAGTCTCTCTGTCACTGAGTCCCCACAAACACTACTTAGCACTGCTTGAACTGTGACAACCACAAGGGAATGGGCAGACACAGGAGAACAGAAGTATTCTTGGAGTTCTGATCCATCGGGCAGACTGCCCTAAGGGGACTAGGAAGTGCCACAAATGCTTTTTAGGGCAGAGGAAGGAGTAACACACACTCTCCTGAACCAGACAGCCCCTGGTTCGTGATCCAAAGTTGTCTGTGCCCTTCACAGTGAAGATCCTCCCCACGGTTTGGGGGCTTCTCCTCCTGATCCCTGCCCCACCCACTGCTACCAAGGAAGCCACAAATGAAAAGCTATCTCTGCTGGGGACTGGTGAGTATTCCACAGGGGATGATTAAGCCCAGGTACTTGAAAGTGGCTGCCCCACCTCTGACAGAGTGCCTGTCACAGCTAGGCTGGCTGTTTCCCCTCAAAACTAGCAAGTATCCCACAGGGAATGATTAAGCCAGGCCACTTGGAAACAGCTGCCCCACCTCTGACAGAAAGCTAATCACACCCAGGTTTGCACAGAGGTTGGGGCTCACTCCTTTCCCTCTAAAAAGCTGTAGCAAGTGCTTTCATGTGCTCAAGAACAAAAGCTACTATCTCCTCTGAGGTAGGGCAGGGCTAGGATTCCTCTCCCTAAGCTGCGAGAGGCCTGACTTTTCTACAAAGAGCCTGTCCTTCCTGGAAGCAAGTCCCTGACACAATCACATCTCGCCCGTTGGATTCATTGCAGCCACAGCCCACAGCCGGTCTGGCACCCTGCACATAGTAGGTTGAGCTGCCTCACCGCCTCTGCGACATGTGGGCTAGAGTGGGAGCTGGAAATCTGGGCGCTTTTGTGCCGCCAAAGGACAGAGACTGCTGTCACTGCTGACATTGCTGAGAAAGAGAGATGTGAGTAGCTTTTGTGTTCCACAGCTTCTGACATCCGCTAATCTCAAGAAGGACCCGCCCCTCTTGCCCCAGGCTAACACAGCATGCACCCTTCTCCTGTCTGAACATTCTTCTAGAACAGGAGAGCAACCCACCCCTCATTATTACTGCCAATGCCTGAACCCAGGGATGTTTAAGGGCATGTTGGTCAGCTTGATCTCTGTCTGGTCCCCCCAAGATTCAAGCACATCATCCAGGGGTCTGGGATCTGGGAATTACCTAACCTAGCCCATCACCACTGGCACCCGAACACTCTCCCAGGAGTATGAGGTCCAACTGCCCCAAATTCCAGCAACAGCATAGCTACATGAGCTGAAAGGCAGCATCCATGCCCTTCTCTACACTGAGCAGCAGGGTCTTTGGCAGAGGAGAACAAGTTAACCACAACGTTATCCGTTTTGAGCTGAGGGAAGAGGTTCCAGATGAGAAGGAACCAGCATAAGAACTCTGGCAGTGAGAAAAAGCAGGATATTTCAACATCCCCAAAAGATCACACTAGCTCTGTGGCAATGGACTCCAACCAAAAAGAAATTTTTCAAATGTCAGATGTGGAATTCAAAATATGGATTGCAAATAAGCTCAATGGGATCAATAAAGCAGTTGAAATCCAACACAAAGAAACCAAAATAATAATTCAGGACATGAAACATTCACTACAGAGATATGTACTTGAAAAAAATAAGAAAATTTCTGGAAATGAAGACTTTATTTAGGAAATTTCAAAATATAATGGAAAGAAGCTTTAACAATAGACTAATCAAGCAGAAGAGAGAGTTTCAGAGCTTGAAGACAAGGCTTTCAAATTAACCCCGTTAGTCAAAAATAAAGAAAAAAGAATCAAGAGAAATGAAGAAAATTTCAGAGAAATATGAGATTATGTAAAAATGTACAAACATAAGAATTATAGGTATCCCTGAGGGAGAAGAAGAAAAAGCAAAAAGCATGGAAAATATATTTGAGGGAATAATGAAGGAAAACTTCACTGATCTTGCTAGAGATTTAGACATCCAGATAAGGTTATTGAACTCTGGGGAGATTTATTGCAAATAGGACCTCACCAAGGTACATAGTCACTGGTCTGGCCAAAGTCTAAGTGAAGGAGAAAACACTACAAGCTGTGATACAAAAGCATCAAGTAACTTTCAAAGGAAAAATCCAGCAGACTAACAGCAGACTTCTCAGCAGAAACCTTATAAGCCAAAAGGGACTGGGGTCCCATCTTTAGTATTCTTAAACAGAATAAGTGTTAGCCAAGAACGTTGTACCCTGCAAAACTGTTTCATAAATGAATGGTGGTGATTGTAGCGCAATATGAATGTACTTAGTACAACTAAACTGGTTAGGATGGTAAATTTCATGTTATGTGCATTTTATCACAAAACAAGTGTATTATAAAAAAAAGGAGGAAAAGAAAGAAATGAAATATAGATTTTTAAAAAACATTATAAAAGTTCAATGAAATCGAGAGCCATTTTTCTAAAAAGATAAACAAAATTGAAAACCTTTGGCTAGACTAAGAAAAAAGAGAGAAGACTCAAATAAAATTTGGTGCTACAGAAATACAAAGGATCATAAGAGAATATTATAAATATATATCAAAATATACCAAAAATTAGATAGTGTAGAAAAACAGTATTAGAAACATACAAATTATCAAGACTAAATCATAAAGAAAAAAATCTGAACAAATAAGTAAGGAGATTGAATCAAGAATAAAAAAAAAAAATTCTCTATGAAGAAATGCTCAGAACCAGATGATTTCAGTGGTGAATTCTACTAAACATTTTAAGAGGAATTAATGCCAATCCTTCTGAAACTCTTCCCAAAAAATCAAAGGGAAGGAAACATTTCCAAAATCATTTTATGATGCCAGCATTATCCTGATACCAAAGCCAGACTAAGTGTTAGGTTTAAAGAATTCACCCTCCCCAAACTTCCATCAGTATCTCTTATAAAACCCACCCCTCTCCCCTTCAGAGGGGTGTATTAGGCACATAGCCTTTGCAGACCCCTAAGGAGATAAGGGAATGAAATGCAAAAGGGGAACTTACTTTCCTTATCCTTCCGGATAAGAACAAATGCTTATCCCTCCAGGTTGTTTGAAAAGTATTTACTCCTCCCAGAAAAACCCTTTATAAAACGCAAGGCTCCCCACTTTTCTCTCCTGGATGCCTTTTTCAGCCTCCACCCATCTGCATCCAGATGCTCAAAATAAACAGCGTTTTGCTACACATGAGGTTTCATCTCGGCTTCGGACCTAACATAAGGCACTATAAGAAAATTACAGGCACCTGTCCCTGATGAACATAAAGTATATTAAAACTAGACACATAATAAAAGAAAATTCAAAGTTCACATGAAATTTCTTGACAATGTAAGGAAAAGGTATTTTACGTCTGTATACTAGTTAGCTATTGGTACACATTCCAAAACGTCTGTAAGAGGTCTAGTAAAGTGTTACATGAAAACATTTTTAAGATTTAATATTTCAAGTTAGTCTTTATAAAAACACAATCAGTTTAAATTATTAATAAAGAAATAATTATGCCTGCTATTGAAATTAATCCTTCAGTATGCTGCTGCTGCTTTCAAAAAACTCAGTTGGATTAAGTTTTATTTACCTTCTAATTACAAATAAATTATTTTTTAAATATGTTAATAAAAATCACCAGATCAGTTAAACAAGAGCAGAATAATATCTTGAAAAATCTGAATCTGAGCAAAAGCATCAACGAATATGCTTGGTATATATCTGAAGGCTTTAAATTTGCGATATACTTATGTGTTTATGTTCTCATCTCTAAATTGAGAATAATATAGCCTGGTCTGTAATCACCTATGCTAGTAAATGAGATAAGAAAAGTGAAAAAGCTTTGTATACCACAAAAATTCATTGTTCTTCAAATATAAAATGCTATTGCCATTATAAATGATAAAATTCCTTTGCACCTATTTCAAAAATGTTACTTGTTTGAAAATTTAAAAGCCTCTTACCTTTCTCTGAGTACCTCAAAGTAGTAAATAAATCATTTTCTTTTATTTGACAATTTACCTTTTTTACAGAAAAATAGACAGTATTACATTAAAAGGGAAAATCAGGCCCTTTGAATTCAGAGAGCTCTGACACATTAATCTTGGGGAAATTTCCTACCCTTTTAGACCTCATTGCATGTATGTAAAAATGTGGAGGTAATACATATAAAGCATAAATCATATTTTGAGATTGAGGTCCATTACCACATCCAGGTGGAGATGTTACCCCCAAGATAGTCCTTTTGTTACTTTAAATATATTTACAAGTCATCAACTCAACTCTTAATAGTTCTTCAGGCTCAACAGTTTTTCTCTTAGCCTTCCCTATTGCCCAAGGCTAGGTCAAGTATCCCTTTATAGTCTCATATCATTTTGTATTTATTCCTAGGAGAGCACTTTCTGTATTGCATTGTAATTACCTGCATTTGTTTCCTTTTTCTTCCCAATTATAAACTCTTACATCTTATGCATTCCTATATCTCAATGCCCAATACAGTGCCTAGCAGAGACAAATACATACTTGTTCCATGTGTGGACCAATAAGATTATTTTATCAGGGCTGTTTGGATCTCTGCATAAAGTCCAACTCCCATTTTTAAACAGATAGAGTCTCTGTAGCATGCAAATTTATCCAATGTTCTGCTTTTTATCATCCAGGCGGGCAAGGCTTCTTTGGACTCGTTCTCAACTTCCTGTGTTTGATTCTAAGATCTAACATTAACTAGCTGTGCAAATTTGGGAAAGTTACTTAACCTCTTTGTGCATTGCTTTCTTCATATGTAAAATGATTGTAATTTTTGTAATAGCTAATGGTAGGATTCTGTGAATATTAGATGAGTTACATGTATAAATGACTTAGTAGACTTAGGACACTGCCTGGGACATATTAAGTTGGCTGTATTCATCCCACATCCTCCTTCTTCAGCATCACTGATCTGGGTCTAAAATATAAGTGGAACCATTCTACAGTCAATGACTTAGTTTTATTATAAATCTTTTAATCCTAAAATTATGACATGGGATGTATTTTAGCAAGAAATTCCAATAGATACAGCTTTTCTTATGTGTGTGTCAATGTGTATGTATATGTTTGTGCCTTTCAATCAAGAATGTGGGGAATAGGACATATATTTTGAAAACTAGGTATTTCATAGTGGCAAATCTAGTCACAGGAGTCCTCTAACAAGCTGATAAAGTTTTTCTTTGTGCAAAATGGCATCATATAGAAATATTAATGAAACATATATTTTTAAAAATGGGTTTAATCATATGATTTTGGTCAATTTAATCAATTGTAGATATTTATATTAATCTCACTCTTTCAGATTTATGAGAGTGACTAACCTTTAAATTGGAATATATTTTATATTGGAATTGTTATAGTACGGTGATTATGACTTTGCTTTCTACACTTTCTATTTTTATATAATACTGTCTCTACACATGCAAATTAAGATATATAACTAAATGAGTATCCATATAGTCTATATTTTTAAGTCCTTTGATTTCAATTATCTGTATCTTTGCTCTCTGATGCAGTAGCCAAAAGTCACCTGTGGTTATGAGCAATTGAAATGTGGCTGCTGTGAGTTAACAAGTGTTTTAAGTGTAAAATAAGTATAAGATTTTGAAGAATCTATGGGAAAAAATGTAAAATACTTGATTAATAATTTTATATTGATTAGATGTTAAAATTTTGGCCTAATAGGTTGAATATTAATAAAATGCATTATAAAAATTAGTTTTACTTTTTGTCTTTTTACTTTTTTTGATGAGACTACTAAAACATTTGAAATTATACATATGGTTCACGTTATATTTAATATCATATTATATTTGACATTAGATTTAACACATTATATTGGACACCAATGATTTGGCTGGTTTAACTAAAAGTAATTTTTTAGAAATTTATTGAGGTAAAATAAGCTCTTTATCCACTTACATTGTGAGTATAAACACAGCCTGAACTATTACTGTATTTCTTTCTAAAGCAAACATTTGACATAGAATCAAATAATTGTATACATATATGTATATATTAAGTTAAGCTAGAATAATTCTAAAAGAACAAGCAGTTTAATCAAGATATTTTTGTAATTGTAATGTCCTGTCTAGTGAACAGTTTCCAGATTCTCACCCATAATATTTTTCGCTAATTTCTAAATCTAATGTATCATGATAATCAATACATACATACATACATACATAAGTGAAGGGAAAGGGTAATCTCTTCTTAAATTTAAATGGCAACAAATACAGGCAGAAGAATTAGAAAATTACCATTTGTGAGCCATCATAATAATAATTTATTCAGGTAAGAATCAATCATCAATGAACGCTAAACTGAGTGAACAAAAATTAGCTAAGGACAAAGATATTTACGTAGGTAGGCTAAGTATATATACTAAGTGACAAAATACTTATTCATTATAAAGGGTAAAACAGTAATTTTGCGATGGATAATCATAAGGAAAGATCTGCTTAACTAAACTAACATCACTAGTAATGGAACAAATCAACATGTTGATATAATGAAATGAGAAAAACACAACTACTTCTGTGATATTCCTGTGCAAAATGCAGAACCCGAATTTAATCACGAGCAATGATCAGATAACCAAAAATGAGGAACACTCTACAAAAGAAGTGGCCTGTACTCTTCAAAATCATAAAAGTCATGAAAGATAAGGAAAGTCTAAGGAATTATTAAAAGATCCTAAGAGACATAATAATGATACGCAATGTGTGATCCTAAATTGAATCCTGAGCAAGTAGTGCAATGGGCTAAATGTTTGTTCCCTCCTCCCCCCTAAAATTTATATGTTGGAATCCTAACCCTGAGATGATGGTATTTGAAGGTGGGGCATTTGGGAGGTAATTAGGTCATGAGTGTGGAGCCCTTATGAATGGGATTAGTGCCCTTATAGAAGAGACCCCAGAGAGCTCTCTAGCTCTCTTCTGGACCTGTGAGGATGAGAAGATAACGCCGAGTCTGCAAAGTGGAAGAGGGCCCTCGCCAGAAACCAACTACGCTTGTGACCTGACCTCCAACTTCCCAGCTTCCAGAAATGTTAGAAATAAATTTCTGTTGTTTATAAGCTACCCAGTCTTTAGAAATTTGTTATAGCAGCCTAAACAAAAACAGGTATAAAAAAATTTTTTTAACAAAGAATGTTATTGAGATAATTGAAGAAATGTGAATGGAGTCTGTACATTTGTTGGTAGTATTCTATCAATGTTAGTTTCTGATTTTAATGATCTTTTTTCCTTAGGACAAAACCGTGGTCCTTGTCTTTTAGAAAATACTTACTAACCATGCAGAGTAATAGGTAAAATGGCAACTTATTCTCAGTTGGTTCAGAAAAAAATTACATATATATTCACATACACACATGCACACATGCAGAGAGAGAAGAACAGAATAAGGCAAATATGGCAAAATGTTAACATTTGACATTTTAGCCAGGTGAATTCTTTGTTTTATTCTTGCCCCTTATCTCTAAGTCTAAAATTATTTGTCAATAAAAGTTTTTAAAAACCTTAAGGGGCATTCAAGGTAAATCTTGGAAAAACGCAGGTCATTCTTCTTCTGAGCTAGGAGAGGAACTATTGATGGACAAGAAGCAACTAATGGTATATAAATATTCTAAAAAGTATTAGAGCCTCCGATTTCCTTTGCCTGAACTCCTGCAATGCCCTCAGCTACCTTCTTGCCTGATCACATGCAAAGGTGGAAAAGCTGTTTTTAAAATGCTTTTGCCTTGAGTTAAAAAGGAAAAAAGTCCTGCTGAGTTTTCCTCTTTGATTAGCCTCAGATAGTTCAAGAGAGAGGAGCCATTTCCAAGGCAAATAGTGAGCACTATAGCTCTCCAAACTTTCTCACTGTCACCACCTGTGGCATGATATTGGCACAAAAATAGAGACATAGAACAATGGAACAGAACAGAAAACCCAGATATAAAACCATCCACATACAGCGAACTGATCTTCGATGAAGCAGACAACAATATACACTAAGGAAAAGAAGCCCTATTCAATAAGTGGTGCTGGCAAAATTGGATAGCCACATGCAGAAGAATGAAACAGGATCCATCTCTCACCACTCACCAAAATTAATTCAAGATGGATAAAGGATTTAAATGTAAGACATGAAAGCATAAGAATTATGGAAGAAAATGTGGGAGAAACTGTTCTAGATATCGGCCGAGGCAAAGAATTTATGAAGAAGACCCCAATGGCAATCACAGCAACAACAAAAATAAATAAATGGGACTTGATTAAGTTAAAAAGCTTCTGTACAGTTAAGAAAATAATTAACAGAGCAAACAGCCTATACAATGGGAGAAAATATTTGCAAGGTATATATCCAATAAAGGACTAATAACAAGAATCTACAAAGAACTCAAGCAAATCAGCAAGAAAAAAAATCAAACAACCCCATTAAATAGTGTACAAAGGACATGAATAGAAGCTTTTTAAAAGAAGATAGACAAATAGCTAATAAATATATGAAAAAATGCTCAATGTCACTAAGCATCAGGGAAATGCAAATCAAAACCACAATGAGATATCACCTTATCCCAGTCAGAATGGCTTTTATTAAAAAGTGCCACAACAGTAGATGCTGGCACGGATGCAGAGAGAAAAGAATGCTTATACACTGTTGTTGGTGGGACTGCAAACACGTACAACCTCTGTGGAAAGCAGTAAGGAGATTCCTCAAAGAACTAAAAGTCGACCTACCATTTGATCCAACAATCCCACTACTGGGTATTTACCCAAGGAAAAGAAGTCATTTTATCAAAAAGATATATGATGCATGGCCGGGCGCAGTGGCTTCATCATTAGTTTTTTATACATTTAGTTTCCACATATGTTTCAATTTTTAAAGGAGCAAGAGGGTGGGGTCCTTCTAAGTTAAAAAACAAGTTTATAACCTGCTTTACTACATAATAATCCCACCTAGAAAATTAAAAATGTTCTCCTTACTCCTAAAAGTAATTTTCTTATGTATATCTTAATTAAAGTCAAATATAAATACCTTAAAAATAATAATTATGCTAAATTATACATCATAGAGGAAATATCCCTTTTTCCCGTAGCCTAAATAATCACAGTATCAAAATGTCTTTTTCCTATCGCTCCTTTAGCCATAACTTTACCAGATTATGTTTTGTGTTAAAAATTGTCAATGTAGGCCGGGTGCAGCGGCCCATGCCTGTAATCCTACCACTCTGGGAGGCCGAGGTGGGAGGATCACTCGAGGTCAGGAGTTCAAGACCAGCCAGAGCAAGAGCGAGACCCCGTCTCTACCAAAAATAGAAAAAAAAAAAAAAGATACATGCACTTGAATGTTTATTGAAGCACAATTGACAATTGCAAAGATGTGGAATCAACCCAAATGCCCATTAATTTATGAATGGATTAACAAAATGTAGTATATGTATAGCATGGAAAGTATTCCTACTCAGCCATGGAGAAGGATGACTTAATGCCTTTTGCAAGAATCTGGATGTTACTAGAGACAATTATCCTAAGTGAAGTATCTAAAGAATGGAAAAACAACCACAATATTAAAGTGGAACTAATTGATGAACACACATATTCATAGAGGCAAGTAAAACTCAACAGAAAACAGGAAGGGGGACGGGAGGAGAGGGGATGGGCAGAAACCTACCTAACAAGTACAATGAACACTATCTGGGCAACAGGCGCACTTATAACCATGACTTAAGCATTATAAAAGCAATTCACGTAACTAAAAGATTTGTACCCACATGATACTTTGAAATAAAAAAAGAAGGTTTAATAAAAGAACTAAAACCAGGAAAAAAAAAAACTGTGAATTGCAGAGCTTTTCCACATCCTTCTTTTGCCTCATGTTTCAAACAGGTTTAGGAAGAATGAAAAAATGTGTAAATGCTCTTGGGAAATTGTCTTTTACTTACCCTTATTTCTCTGGAACTATTTTACCTTTTCTAAACATCCCTGCATGCTGAAATTCATACAATCTTAAACCAAGTACCCACCTATTTTAACTCTACTTTTAGAGCAACCTTTCTTTGTGATTGCATCCCCATAAAATAAAATCTGGAAACAGGAAATAAACTAATAAGCATAAGAAAGTTATCAAGACAACTCCATTAACCCTTTTATAAATACCATTACTTAAAACCAATGATAATCTTCTATGTAGATAATCTTCTATGAAGATAATTCATTCTTTTTTTTACTAAATGTTTTCTTTGAAATGTTGCTCAATTTGCAGTATTAAGACAAAAGAAACAGGAACATTTCTTAGATGTATGTTAAATTCTAATAAAACAATAGCAAAAAGATATCCATAAATGATTCTAAATTAGACACTAGAAAATTCTGGATCTAGAAATAATTCTAAAATAGATAATAAAAGCACTGTGAAGATTGTTTTGGCATCACCTCGCCTTGTCACACTAGACGAATCATTTGATCTCTGAGCCTCCAACGTAAGATAGAAAAGTAGAAAGGGATTTAATGTTTTGATTCATTAGTCTATATGTAATTTGAATACAATGGTTTAATTCTAATTTATACTTTTAAGGTTCCAAATATTTTAAATGATAAATTCCAAACAGATTTTACAAGGCCTCTTTCCTGAGTTTTGCTATTCAAGAAATGACTAATTATCAAACTATTTTTAGTGACACAAATAGAATTTTATAATATGCTCTATGCCTAAAGTGTAATAGAAAAAATTGCGGATGACTTACAGTTCAGTTCTGGAGGTGCAGTATTCCCAGTGACCTGTTTACTAAACAAAACTCTGCCACTGTGGTGTTCTCTGTACTGCACAGAAGACTATGAACATACAGAAAATGTCCTTCATTTCTTATTCATTTGAATCACCTTTTTCTCACCTTTATTCAACAGGGAAAAACAAAACTCTAAACCTCTTTAGTAATAATGTTATTCCTTAGTAGATGCAAAAATAGTTTTGACTTATACCCCATCTAGATACAAATGAATGTCATAGAATAAAAAGAGATTGTCCGTACTATACAGGTTCTTCTTAAAATTAAAAAAAAATAAAAATTAAAAGCAAAGAAATAGGGTTTCATTTTCAAAGAGAGGGATTTCCTATTGTCAGGGTTTTTTAAAAATGAAGATTTTATTTTGCGGTAATTGCAGGTTCCCACGCGGTCACGGAGAGCTGGCCTGCGTGCAGCTCCCGCTCGCCCCGCGGAAACTTGTCTTCCTGAAACGCGGCTGGGCCCCTGCCGTACGCTCCCCACCAGACGTTCCCGCGGGTGACGTCTTGCAAAACTATAATGCGATATCACAAACAGAATACGAGCACTGACATAGTCAAGATGTGTAACGTTTCTGTCACCACCTGATCCTTCGTGTTGCCCTTCTGCAGCCGCATTCGATTTTCTCCCTCCTTAAACACGGGCGAACACTGATTTCCTACTCATTCTATCATTCTGTCATTTCAAGAATGCTGTGTACATACGTTTCTCACTCAGCAACATTCTCCGGAGGTTCATACGGGTTGTTGCCTGTGTTGACTGTTTATTACTTTTTGTTGCTAAGTAGTAGTCCAAGGCACAGGTGTACTACTGTGTTTGCTCACTCTCTGAAGGACAATCTGGATGGTTTTCAGTATTTTATGATTAGAAATAAAGCTAAAATAAACATCTGTGAACAGAAGTTTGTGCGAACAAAAGTCTTCATTTCTCTAGGATAAACGCCTACAAGTGCAACTGCTGTGCTGTGTGATCATTTCATGTTTAGTTATATAAGAAGCTAACTAACCGTTTTACAGAATGTTTTACATTCCCAACAGCAACATATGAGTGATCCAGTTTATCTGCGTTAGTGTCAGCATTTGGTGTTGTCACTGTTTTTTATTATACCTCATTGTCATTTCAATATGCATTTCCCTAATGGTTAATGATGTTGAACATTGTTTCCTGTGCTTATTGGCCATCTATATATCCTTTTTGGTGAAATTTCTCTACATGTATTTTGCTTACTTTCTATCTGGACTTTTTTTAACTCTTGTATTTTGAGTATTCTTTATTTTAGATGATAATGGTTTTTTGGATATGTGGTTTGTAAATATTTTCTCTCACTCTTTAACTCATCTTTTCATGGGTTGAACATGGTACTTTTTATTTCAATGAAGCCCAATTTATAAATTTTTGTGCTTATGAATTGTGGTTTTAATATCATATCTAGGAACTCTATGCCTAGCCCTAGATTCTGAAGATTTTCTCCTACTGCTCCTACTGTTTTTGTAAAAGTTTTATAGACTTACATTTTACATTTAAGCTCTAGATCCATCTTGAGTTATTTTTTTTAACCATGGATGCCCAATTGCTCTAGCACAATTTGTTGAAAAGGCTATCTTTCCTCCATTTAATTGCCTTTATACTTTTGTCAAAAATCAGTTGGACATATGTGTATGGTATATTTCTGGATTCTGGATTCTGTTTCATTGAATAGACATTAAATGTGTCCATACTTACACCAATACCAGAGTCTTGATTAATATATGTCTTTGTCTGTTTCGCAATGCTATAAAAGAATGCCTGATAATGGGTAATTTATAAAGAGAAGAGATTTATCTTCCTCAATGTTCTGTAGGCTGTACAAGAAGCATGGCACCAGCATCTGCTTCTAGTGAGGGTTCTGATCAAGGAAGCTTGTATTCAAGGCAGAAGGCAAAGGGGTAGTAGGTGTGTCACACAGTGAGAGAAAGAACAAGAGAGAAAGGAGGTGCCAGGATCTTTTTAACAATCAGATATCCCAGGAACTGATAGAGCAAAAACTCGCTCATTACCTCAGGGAGGGCACCAAGCCATTCATGAGTGATTCACCCCCATGACCTGAACCACTCCCACCAGGCCCTACCTCCAACATTGCGAGCAAATTTCAACATGAAGTTTGAAGGGGACAAACATCCAAATTATATCAATATACTACACAAAAAATCTTGAAGTCAGATAGATCATTTGTCCCACTTCATTCTATATCAAGATAGTTTTTAGTTATTATAATTCCTTTGCTTTTCCATATAAATTTTAGAATTATTTCATCTATATCTACAAAATATATTGCTGAAATTTTGATAGGAATTCCATTATACCTGTTTATCAATTTGGAGAAATTGAGAGACTTATGATTTTAAGTCTCATGACCCTGTAAACACAGTATGTCTCTACATTTATTGAGATATTTTTAAATTTCTTTTATTAACACTGCAGTTTTCAGCAAGTTCTGGACATTTAAGTCTGTATTTCTTTATTTTTTATCAATTATAAATGGTATATTGTATTTGTAATTTTGTTGCCCACTTGTTCATTGTTAGGATAAAGAAATACAATTAAGTTTTGTATGTTTCTCTTGTATCCTATGAACTTGTTGAACCCATGTATTAGTTCTAGAAGCTTTTTTGTATAATCCTTAAGATTTTCTGTGTTTAAAATCATGACATCTACAAATAAGGGCAGTTTTATTTCTTCCTTTCTGATCTGTATTTCTTTCTTTCTGTTTTGTGTGTGTGTATGTGTGTGTGTGTATGTGTGTGTGTGTTTTCTTTTGTTGTTGATGGTTTTTGTTTGTTTGTTTGTTTGTTTTACATATTTTCTTGCCTGGCTAGACCTTTTAACACCATGGTGGATAAGAATAGTGAGAGCGGGCATCCTTGCCTTGTTTCTGATTTAGGGAAAAGCATTCCATCTTTCATCATTAAGTATGTTAGCTGTAGCTTTTTATATATGCTCATTATCAAATTCAAGAAATTCCTCTCTATTAGCATTTTTGAAGAGTTTTTATAATGAATAGGTGTTGAATTTTTCAAATTCCTTTTCTGCATTGATTTATATGTCTATGTGCTTTTTTCTTCTTTAGATCTTTAATAAGGTATGTTACATTGATTGATTTTCAAATATTGTACCAGCCTTGCATCCTTGAAATAACTCCTACTGATTATTTTTATGTATTTCTGAATTCTATTTGCTGATATTTTATTGAGTGTTGTTGCAACTGTGTTTATGAGGAATATAGGCCTGCAGTTTTAACTGTGTGTGTGTGGTGCGTGTGTATGTGTATGTATGTGTATTTTCTTTGTCAGGTTTTGGAATGGGCATAATGCTATACTCGAAAAATGAATTGGCAAGTATTCCATCTTCTCTTTTCTGAAAAGATTGTATAGAATAAATTTTAATTCTTCTTTGAATTTGATATTATTCTAGGACTAGAGATTTCTTTTCGGGGAGTTTCATAATAATGAATTTGATTTGCTTAATAGGTATAGGCCTATTTAAATTATCTATTTTATATTTGGTGAGTTGTAAATTGTGTTTTTCAAATACTAGTCTGTGTTATCTAAGTTGTGAAACTTATATGTGTACTCATAGTATTTCCTTACTAATCTTTGGATGCCTTCAGAGTCTATCTTACGCTCTATTTCATTATTGATATTTGTATCTTTTCTTTTTCTTTTTTGTCAGTCTTGCAACAGGTTTGTCAATTTTATGGATTCTTTCACAGATTAGCTCTTTAGTTTATTGATTTTTCTCTATTGACATTGATTTCTAATTTTATCTTTATTATTTTCTTCCTTCTGCTTTATTTCAGTTTACTTTGCTCTTCTTTTTCTAGGCTCTTGAAGTGGGAGCTTACATTAGTTGTTTGAGAATTGTACTTCTCAGGAGTGCTTTAGCCTTATCCCACAAATTTTTATCTGTTGTATTTTCATTTTTACTCAGTTCAATGTATTTTTTATTTCATTTGAGACTTTCTCTTTCACTTATGGATTATATAGACGTGTTTTATCTGAAAGGGATTGTAGATTTTTCTGTTACCCTTCTGTTATTTATTTCCAATTTGATTCCATTGTGCTTAGAGAACATGCTTTGTACAATTCAATTCTTTTAAATTTGTTGACGTTTATTTTATGGGTCAGGATATGGTCTACCTACCATGCACACTTGTAAAAAATGTGTATTCTCAAAGAGTGCAATGCGCACCACCCAAAGGATGGACATATTTGAAACTCGGACTTAGGGGGGAGGTGGGGGAAAGGGCAACATACGTAACCTAAATGTCTGTACACCCATAATATGCTGAAATAAAAAAACTGTGTATTCTGCTGCTACTGGGTAGAGTATTCTATACATGTTGATTAGAATGTGTTGTATGTTGTTGGTGGTGGGTTTTTCTATACACTTTCTGATTTTCCATCTATTTAATACTTGTTCTATCAATTGTTGGAAGAGGATGAAGTCTACAAGTATAATCATCTATTTGTCTATTTCTCCTTCAATTATATCAGTTTTTGCTTCACATATTTTGCAGATCTGTTGTTTGGTGCACATTCATTTATAATTGCTATGAGAAATTGACACTTCTTTCATTATATAATGTCCTGTCTCTAATAATTTTTTTCCTTTGAAGTTTACTTTATTTGATATTACTATAGCTACACTGTCTTTCTTTTAATTAAGGTCTACACAATATAGCTTTAAACAGTTTTTTTACTTTAATATTTTCTATATATTTGTGTTGAAAGTAAGTTTTCTTATAGACAAAACAGAATCAGTTCACATTTTTAAATCCATTCTGCCAATCTCTTGTCTTTTAATTGATGTACTTAGACCATTTACTTTAATTATTAATACATTAGAGTTTAAGTCTGTCATTTTGTTTTATTTTTGTCTCTTGTTTTTATTTTCTGTTTCTCATTTCTCTCAATTGTTGTCTCAATTGAAATACTCAAAACATTATCATACTTTTTTTCTGCCTTCCTGTAGGTCACTTGAACATTTTTTAGACTTCTCTTTTGACTTATCTATGTTTTTTGATCTCTTTGTATAGCTTTTGTAATGATTGCTCTGTGTATTAAATTTTACCAGTACAAGTGAACTGTAGAAATCTTACCTCTTTTATTGTTCCTTTGCTTTTTATAACTCTAAAATATGATTATTTTAAATATTTCCTCTAGATACATTTAGAACCACATCAGATAGAGTTTTTACTTCAATCATCAAAAATAATTCAACAAACTCAAAATGAAAAGAAAACCTAGTGTATTTATTTATATTTTTGCTGTGTTCTTTATTCCCTTCTGATGTTATAATTTGCATTATTTTGTCACACTCTGTGTTTAGAGAACATTTTTTAGCTGTTATTTTAAAGTAGATCTACTGGCAACTAATTCTCTTCTTTTTTTCTTCATCCAACAATGTCAAATTTCTGTTCACTGGGGAAGGATTTTTTACTGGGTATAGAATTTAAGGTTGTCAATTATTTTCTTTTACACTCAAAAAATATTGTCTTCTCTTTTTTTTTTACTTTAATGGATTCTGATGAGAAATCCACTGTCATTCTAGTTATTTTATCCCTGTGGGTAAAGCATCATTTTGCTTCAGCTGCTTTCAAGATTTTTTTTTTTCCTTAAGTTTTCAAAAGTGTACATATGATGTGTCATGACATGAATTTATTTGGTTTGTCTTATCTGGAATTCATTCACCTTCTTGAATTTCTTACTAAATTTGTGTAGTTTTCAGCTGATATTTATTTAATTACTTTTCAGCCTCAGCTTTCTCCTTTCCCTCAAGGACATTAACATAAATGTTAGAGTTTTTGCCCATATGTCCCTAAGATTCTGTTCACTTTTTTCATTCAATTTTTTCTTTATTATTAATATTGGATAATTTCTATTGCTCTACTTTCCCTTTCTCTGATTGTCTTCTCTGGCCCTTCTATTCTGTTTTCATACTCAATCCACTGACCTTTTTAAGTATTATATTTTTCATTTACAATTTTTTTTTTTTGGTATAACTGCTAACTCTTTCCTGAGTCATTCTCTTTTTCCTTTGTTTTAAGTATGTTTTTAGTTGCTTGTTTAAACATTTTTATCATGGCTCCTTTAAAATCTTTTTCAGATAATCCTAATATCTCTGTCACCTCAATGTTGACATCTATTGACCTTTTTTTAAAATTATGTTTAATTATTTCTGGTTCTTGGTATAATGAGTGAAGCCTAGGCATTTTTGTATTGTTATAACTCTGGATTTTATTTAAACCTTCTGTTTAACTTGCTTGTCTGACACCACTTAGCGGAAGGAAGTAGGAGTGCTGCGTCGTTTCTAGCAGGTGGAATTATACATTCGGCATCTGTTGACCCCCAAATAGGGGGCTCCTTGTTGCAGCTGAATGGGTATGAGAGTTCTGACTGTCCACGTGGCATCCACTGCCACCACAGTGGAGGTGACCTGGCTGCCGCTGAGAAGAGATACAATTTCTGGCTGTCCAGCGAGCTTCCTCTGACACTACTCCTGTAGGAAGGGGGAGGGCGCCCTGTCACTGTCGCTGCTGTGTAGGTGCAGAAGTAAGTCCAGGCTCCCCAAGTAGTTTCCACAGACACTACAGGGATGTGAGGGGAGAGGGGAGAGACTTTGTCACCAGTGATGGGGTAAAAGTCCAAGTTCCCTACTTGGTCTTCTCTGACATGACTCCAGTGGGGGTGCTGGGGTAACTCATTACAGTATGGCAAGTGCGTAAGTCTAGGCCTGTCTCTCAGCCTTTGCTGCTATGGGTATTGAAAGGGGACCATTTTTTCCTTCAGTGTTTGGCTGGACTAAAGCAGCTATTATCTACAAATTTTCTGTGTTCCTAGGCTGCCTTTTTTGTGATCCTTTAGCTGTAGAGAGCAGGAATTTTTAATCCCTATTCTAATTTGTTCCATTTCTTCAAGTTGGTTCTGGTTTATTAAAAGACTATTTATTTCCATTTTTTTATCTACACTAAAAATTGGAGACACTTTTTCACTCTGGGCTGATTGGCACCTCTGATTTTCCAGCCTCTTGTGCGTCAAGTCTGGGATCTTTAAGACAAAAAGAAAACCCAAGATATGTATAATTGCATTGTTCCTCAGGTACTGATGGTCTGAGGTGGTTTGACATCTTCTGTCCACCTTTGAGAATCTCCTTATGGTTTATGTTATGTCTAATGTTCGGGGTGGCCAGTTGTACTTAATGGGAAGAATAAGAAAAAGTGCATCTATTCTGCCTTTCCAGAAGTGGGAGTTTTCTTCAGTTGTTGTTTGTCTTAAATACTTTAATATATCCAATATTTTTAAAACTATGTCTTTAAGTGTTAATACAAAGTGAAAGTGATAAAATTGTGGTTTTATTAAGTCTAGGTAGTGAAAATGCCATGACAAATTTCTCTATTTCCCTTTTAAAAAATCCTAGAGGTGATTAGTATTATACCTAAAAGAATCCATTTTTTTTTACTATCTTGAAATTTCTACATATATTTGTCTCCTAGGAAATATTTCAAAAGATGCAAATAAACACATAAATGAGTCTTATCAGTAACTTTCTATTTTGTAATTACTAACAATACTTTGGACCTGGCTTTTCTTTTTGTAAATTCGTATATTTGCTGTCATATAATGTTAAGTGTCTATTGATTCTGCTTATTGTTCTTTGGAATGTTATCGTTGCTTAAAATTTCTTGCATATTACACATCAGTAATTAAATGTTTTGACCAATTATTTTCAGTGGAGTCAGAGGCATCTCCTCCAAGAAATTACATGATTTTTACCCAGGCAGTTTTTCAAACTATAATAGGGAATGACTACTCCTAAATAGAGATAGAATTTCCAAAGTAATTTTTCAAAACTTTTATTTACCATTATAAAAATCAGATTTTAAAAGTGATACCTATATACATTATTACTAAACATAGTCTATAAAAAGTTAAGATAAATTACATTTTTATTTACCAACATTGAAAACATTTTATATCACATTTTTTGTAAATATGCAACACCAGTAAATTTTAAGAAGCAATACACACAGTCTTGACATTATTACTTTCTCTTCTTCATCAATGTCGGTAAAATTTTCTATGGATCTTAGGTTTATCCATACCAAAATATATGAATAAATTATAATCAAAATTATGGTGCCCAGAAATAACGATAATTTTTAATTCCTATTCTAATTTGTTCTATTTCTTCAAGTTGGTTCTGGTTTATTAAAAGACTATTTTTTTCCATTTCTTTATCTACACTAAAAATTAATCAAAATTGATTCTTCACAGAAAATACTGGAAAATTAGTCAGTTGCAATCATGATAAGTCCTGAAATAACTACCAATTAAAAATAGAAGTTGTGATATAGTATAATGATGGAGCTTCTTGGAGTAAAGTCTATTACGGTTCACATTTGACTTCTTTTGTATATGGGCGGTATGATCTTAGGCAAGATTATTTTTATCTAAGCCTCATTTCCTCATTTGTATAGTGGTGGTTATAATACTTCATGTGGTTGTATTTAGACGCGAAAGAGCCTAGAGGATTTGAGTTATGACTTACGTATAAATTTTATTTGGGGATAGTTTTCTTTTTTTTCCTGGAAAAAAAGGTAATAAATAAAGCAGAAAAGAAACTAGAGCTCTATGGGCATGGGTCTAACTAAAGACTTAATATAGGAAATAGGCAAACTGAACCTGAAACAACTTGTCATACCAAAATGCAAGAAAGCTATTAATAGTATGTCAAAAGACTCAAGAACCAACTTGAAAAGGCTGCAATCATTATCTGTTTAAATTGGGACAATCAGCTGGGCACAGTGGCTCACACCTGTAATCCTAGCACTTTGGGAGACAGAGGTAGGAGGATTGCTTGAGGCCAGGAGTTTGAGCCCAGCCTGAGCAACATAGCAAGACCCTGTCTCCACAAAAAATAGAAAAAATTAGCTGGGCATGGTGGCACGGAACTGTAGTCCCAGCTACTAGGGAGGCTGAGGCAGGAGGATCACTTGAGCTCAGGCATTTGAGGTTGCAGTGAGGTATGACGACACCATTGCACTCTAGCCCAGGAGACAGAGTGAGACCCTGTCTCAGAAAATAAATTAATAAACAAACAAACAAACAAATAAATAAGGCAATGAGTATATTTTTTAAATGACAATTACAATAGACTGAAACATACCAGTTATATTTAAATACATGAATCCAACTAGTGTCTAGATATAACTAATTTAGAGGAAATACAGAGTATACATAGAAAAAGTTTTACTGTCAACATAATGTAGCCAACAAAATCCAGAATATAGGAAATCTAATTTGTATATAACTTGAATCAAATTTAACTGACATACTATACAAACAGCTTGCAAGAAAAAAAAGAGAAAGGAGGAAACTGTAGATTAAAAAATAGCTTATGAATGAGATAACAAACTTTAAAGTAAAAGTATTATTAATATAAAGAGAATCCTATGATGAGAGGGTCATTCATCAAGAAGATATAATAATTCTAAATGTGTATTCATCTAAAATGCAGTCTTAAACAAAGCAAAAACTTAAGCAAAAACTGAAAGTATCAAAGCTAAGATAAACTAAATCCTCAATTATAATGTGAGATTTTTAACATTATAGTTAACATACTTTCTTCAGTAACTTACATGATATATAATAAATATAATACATACTTGAAAATCACGAGTGAAAAACTTGACTTAATTAAAATGTAACAAATCTGCATCAAAAAACTTTACCAACATACATGTAACATTAACCAACATTGATCATGTGCCAGGCATTAAAGTTAATATCAACAAATTTCAACAAATCTTACAAGTTATGTTTTTTTATCACATAGAATTAATTTAGAAATCAGTAATAAAGGTTAGCAGAAAATATCGAAATATTTTTAAAAGTAAGCAATTACCAATTAATAGTCCATAGATAAAGAAATAAATCACAAAATATTAGCAAAATTACTTTTAAACAAAAATTACTTTAAACCTTAAATAAATATTTTAGAAAAGAACAAAGGCTAAAAATTATCTTATTATGCATCCCAAAAATGTAGAGAAAACCAACAAAAAATCAGAAAGAAGTAAATATAAGAGCAAAATTTAATGAAAAAAAACCACATATATAATAAAGAAAAATTAGCAAAGTCAAAATTTGTCCTTAGAAAAATTTATAAAACTGATAATAAATTCCTGGTGACTGATAGAAATAAAAAGGAAGACAACATAAAATATCAAAATCAGGAATAGAATAGGGACATTACAACGCAGCATACTGATATTAAAATGATAGAGCACATTATAAACAACTTTATGCCAATAAATTATAAAATTTAGGTAAAATGAACAAATTCTCTGAAAAATACAATTCATCAAAACTGCATAAGAAATATTAGAAAAAGTTTGAATATTACTGTTATAACAAAAGTATTGACTATAATTTTAATACTTTCAACAAAGAAACTTCTGATACTATGACTTCATGAGTGAATTTTTTTGACCATTTAAATAAGAAATCACCACATTCTTCCCCCAAATCTTTCAGGGAATAAAATAAAAGGAGGCATACTTTTCAAATAATTTTGTGTAGGCAGCATAAAATTGATGCCCACATTTGACAAGAACATTTCACTACATAAAAAGTAAAGGAAAATCTTTCTTAAGAATTTAAATGGAAAAGTTAAGAAAGATATCACTAAATCAAGTTATGCAATATCTTATAATCATAATATATCACAACTAAGTTTCATAAGATACGGTGAATTCCACAACACTCATGATTCTTAAAAATTCTTAATCTGATAAAGGCTATCGAAAAAACCTACTGCAAATCTTATTCTTCAAGTAAAATATTGAAAGCTTTCTTCAGCTATCAGGACTTATATAAGAATATCCACTATCTCCACTTCTGTGCAAAATTAAACTCGAGGTTCTAGCCAGTGTAGTAGGACAAGGAAAATATATTAAAAGTTTAATAATTTGTGGGATAGAAACACACAACCTTTTTAAAAATAGTCAGTCTCTATTGCCTCAGCAGCAACCGATTCCCAGACAGTATGTCAGTGATCTCTGTTTGTAAAATTTATATTCTGCAGTCTGTGCAAGGTGGATCAAGTCATATCATGGTCTGTGTGTCTCGATTTAAAGAAAGCTTAATTGAACACTCTTCATGAGTGACTCGGGAGATCGATCCTTGGGGCCCCTGCTCTGATATGTCCAGTATGTCTAGCTGAGCTTTCATGATAAACAATTTCTACAGAACCGGGATTTAAGGCAGCCAAGAATCTTAGTATGGATCTGACAGTGCTTCTATAGGTTTTCTTTCAAACTCAAGCAATGTGTACACATTGCTCAAGCACATGTAGCCATGTTTCCCATTTTTTGAAAAAAACTAAACTTTTCTAAAAAAAAAAATATGTGCTACACACACAAAAAATGGTGATTAACTGTGGTAATAGATGTGTTAATTAATTTGATTGTAACAATCATTTTACAATGTGTATATATATATATCAAATCATCACATTGCACAACTTGAGTATATACAATTTTTTTATTTATTAGCTATACCTCAATAAAGCTAAAAAGAAAAAAACCTAATGTGCTAAACAAATTTACATTCCCATACCTACGACATTACTTAAGAACATGTTTACAATTTAACAAAATAGGGTGAAACGCTGTCAAAAAAATTTCACTTTTTTGGGAAATGGAATGGGGCATCCTTTAAAAATTGTCACAAAAATTATGTCACAATTCTATTTACAATAGTATCAATTACCATCAAATACCTAGAAATAAATCTAATAAAAATGGACAAAATCTCCACACCAATAAGTTAAAAATTATTAGTCAGACAAATAAGACAAACATAGAAAGAGATATTGCATCCTCATGGACTGAAAAACTCAATATGATAAAGATATCAATTCTTCCAAAATTGATATAAATATTAAATGCAATCAGAATCAAAATCGTATCAGGAATTGATTAGAAATCATCAAACTAACACTAAATTAGATAAAAGTAACCAATAAAATATTAAGATGAATAGAATTGGAGGATTTAACTACCATATATAACGACCATAGGCATTCTCTTAGTTAGTCTGGGCTGCTGTAACGAAAATACATGGACTGGGTGGTTTAAACCAGAAACAGTTATTTCTCACATTTCTGGAGGCTGAGAAGTGCAAGATCAAGGCACCTGCAGACCTGGTGTCTGTGAAGGACTGATTCTGGATTGCAGAGAGCTCCTTTTCACTGTATCCTCACATGGTCGAGGTTAGAGAGAAAGGAATCAAGCTCTCTCATGTCCATTGACATAAGGCATCAATCCCATCATGAGGACTCCACCCTCATGACCTAATCACCTCCCAAAGGCTCCGTCTCCAAATACCATCACATTGGGAATTAGGGTTTCAACATGTGAATTTTGAGGGGACACAATCATTCAATATAGTAAGCGTTTATGAGACTTGCTTGATCAATAACCAGACTTTTCGTAATATTAAAAAATAATGTTTAAGTATTTTGATGTGATATTAGGTTGGTGCAAAAGTAATTGTGGTTATGGACCATGAATTTGAAATCGTTGTAACTAAGCTCGAACATATCTTTATTAATCAAAATAGGAACCATTACAATCAACATATTTTTGCCAACAAGAAATAAGTTTGTTTATTTCTGTAGCATAAAAATCTGTGCTTTGGGATTTCACAAAGTCTTGGAAAGCATTTTCTGCATCCTGCTGGTTGTCGAAGTGTTTTTCCTGCAAAAAGTTGTCCAGATGTTTGAAGACGTGATAGTCAGTTGGCGAGAGGTCAGGTAAATATGGCAGATGAGGCAAAACTTCAGAGCCCAATTCGTTTCAACTTTTGAAGTGTTAGTTATGCAACGTGCGGTCGGGCGTTGTTGTGGAGAAGAATTTGGCCCTTTCTGTTGACCAATGCCAGTTGAAGGCGTTGCAGTTTTCGGTGCATCTCATCGATTTGCTGAGCATACGTCTCAGATGTAATGGTTTCACCAGGACTGAGAAAGCTGTAATGGATCAGACCAGCAGCAGACCACCAAACAGTGATCGTGACCTTTTTTTGGTGAAAGTTTGGCTTTAGGAAATGCTGTAGAGGTTCTTCTCAACCACTGAGCTGGTCATCGCTAGTTGTTGTGTAAAAACCACTTTTCATTGCACATCACAATCTGATTGAGAAATGGTTTGTTGTTATTGTATAGAAGAAGACACTTCAAAATGACGATTTTTTTGAAATCTCACACAAGAAAATCTCTTGAATTTACTTTTTGTCTAACATCGTTTCCATAGTCTAAAATAAATATGAGATAAACAAGTAATAAATCATTAGCAAAAAAATAAAGCTAAAT
>NW_012141635.1:3841840-3843026 GCF_000956105.1 Propithecus coquereli
TTTGGAAAAAAAAAAAAAAGGAAGAAAAACTCCAAATGCTAACAGCAGCTATCACTCTAGAATACCACACTGTACAATTCAAGGGGCCATCATTCATATTAGATGGCCCTGGACTGGATATTAGAACTACCTTGATTTCTATTTACTTCTGTATTATTATCTATACACATGTTCTTAAGTGTACAGGTATTGCTTTTATAATTAGAAAAATGTATAAAATTTTAAGTGAATATTTTTGCAATATACTTCTTAGAAATAATATTCTAATCTGACTAGCAAAATGATTTTGGTTGAGATGGAAAATCACCTAAACAGAGCTGAAATGGGATAGAAACCAGCACAGAAAGAATAGAAAGATATTTCTTTTTTCAAGGATAAAGGAGATGAAATTCAATGGAGGCCCATAAACATGAACATTAAATGCATTTGAAAAATTCCTCAAATGCCCATGAGTAGATAAAGGTCCTGGCCACCTGTGAGTTTGCCTTGCTCACGACTGTGCTAATGTTGTTTTCACCTAAACTTATGATTTTCCCCTCTAAACTGGGCTTGTCCCCAAGTTTGGAGAGAAATTAGAAAGAAAATGGCACCAATTCAGCAAATGGGACCAACATCCATGTAATTTCACAAGCCAGAAACTTAGGAATCATTCTTGACAACTCCTTTTTCATTATCAAATCTTCCACCAAAGCCTACAGATTTTATTTCCTTTATACCTATGTCTTGAATCTAACTACCCCTTACCATCATCACCTACTGCTATTCTAAGCTAAACCATCGTCATCCCTTGCCTGAACCACTGACATCGACCACTAACTGGTCTTCCTGCATCCACTTCAGCCCTCCTCTATTCTGCAACTAAAATAAATGTTCAAATAGAAATCTGATCTTGTCACCTTCTCATTTAATACCCTTCACTGCTGTCATAATAAAGACCAAGTCCTTAATATATTCCACAAAGCTCTGTATAGTCAAATGTTGAAGTGATAAAAAAAAAAGATACAGACAACTTTATATAAAATTGCCTCATTTCTACAAAACCCTATGAAAAACTACACATACACACAAACGTGTGGAGGGGTGTGTGTGTGTGTGTGTGTGTGCATATATAAACTCAGGGAATTGTATATATGTGTATGTTTATCTCATGAGCATGTAAAAACATGTGAAAATCTATTTGTTACTT
>NW_012141635.1:3843076-3845845 GCF_000956105.1 Propithecus coquereli
TTTTTTTTTTTAATTTCAGAATATCACAGGGGTATAAATGTTTTGGTTACATGGATTGCTTTTGTACTGCTTGAGTCAAAATTATAAGTGTGCCCATAACCCAGATAGTGTACATTGTACCTGTTAGGTGTGATTTCACACATCCCATCCTCCACCCTCCCACCTGCATGATTTCCGTTGAGTTTTACTTCCACCTATGCATAAGAGTGTGATCTGTTAGTTCCAATCTATTAGTGAGTACATACAATGTTTGTTTTTTCCATTCTTGAGATACTTCACTAAGGAGGATGACCTCCAGTTCCATCTAGATTGTTGCAAAAGGTATTAATTCATTTTTCATGGCTGAGTAGTACTCCATGGTGTGCATATACCTCATTTTATTAATCCACTCATGAATTAATGGGCACTTGAGTTGATTCCACATCTTTGCAATTGTGAATTCCGCTGCAACAAACATTTAGTGAAAGTCTTTTTCAAAAAATGACTTTTTTTCCTCTGGGTAAATACCCAGTAGTGGGATTGCTGGATCAAATGGTAGGTCTATTTGTGGTCCTCTGAGGAATCTCCATACTATATTCCATAGAGATTGCACTAGTTCGTGTTCCTTTCTCTCCGCATCCACACCAGCATCTGCTGTTTTGGGACTTTTTGATAAAAGTCATTCTCACTGGGGTTAGGTGATATTTCATTGTGGTTTTGATTTGCATTTCTCTGATGATTAGTGACGCTGAGCATTTTTTCATATGTTCATTGGACATTAGTCTGTCTTCTTTTGAAAAGCGTCAGTTCATTTCTTTTGGCCACTTTATTTATTTATTTATTTCAGGATATTATGAGGGTACAAACATTTTGGTTACATGTTATGACTTTGCCACACCCAAAGAATGATTTGGGGTGTGACTTTTTCCCTCTACAATGCTCACCGTGTCCATTAGTTGTGAGTATACCCACCCCCAACCCCTAATCCCTGGAGAATGCTACTACCATGTGAGCACCATAGTGTTGATCAGTTAGTGCCAATTTGATGGCGAGTACATGTGGAGCCCGTTCTTCCATTCTTGTAATACCTCACTTCGGAGGATGGGCTCAAGTTCTATCCAGGAAAATATAAGAGGTGCTATATCACCGTTGTTTCTTATAATTGAGTAATATTCCATTGTATACATATCCCAAATGTTAATAATCCACTCATGAATTGACATTTTGCCCACTTTTTAATGTTTTTTTTATTTTTTCTTGCTGATTTGCTAGAGCATTAAGCTTGCAAAGATGTTTAAAAATAAATTTAAAATTCATAAGCCTGGTACATCAAAATATGTAATACCAGCAATGAGATACAAACTCTTGGTTTTTACACAAAATTTCTCTCGCTCTTTGGTTTAATTTATGTTGCTATAATTTCTATGGGTGTCAAAAGTTAGTATGACAACATAGCTAAGATGTATTTAATGCAAAATGAAATCTGCTTTTGGTTTCTTCCCTTATTAAAGTTTCATAGTAATGACCTGTCATCTTAAAATGTATGCTTAAAACTGTCCTATTATAGTCTTGAACTTTGAATAAACTCATATTGCAGGACATTTTATTGCTTACTTATATTTTCTCCCACCCTTCCAAAATAACAAACTTCCTATAGGCGTATATGTAGGGACTTCGAAAGAAGTGTATATGAGGAACTATACAGGTATCTTAGCAATCATGTAATTCAAAGACTTCATTTTACACATAAAATCATTTAGTTCTCACAGAGGATATGTATGCAATGGTTTGCACAATAACCTCACCCTGAGACTTACTGGGAATTATTAATACATTTCACCCATTCCATCCACATGAATTTTACTTTCACATTCTTAAATTATTCAATATTACCTCTGGCCGCAGTTGATTGTTCCCAAAGTTGGTATCTCTCCAAGATTGTTAGATTTGAATAAACTCTAAATTATAATACGGGTAGTAGCCATGTTTTCAATCACTTAGGAAAAGAAAAAAAAAAAAATTCTTGGAAACAAAAAGGAACGCTAAAGCTGATAGAAGCAGAGACTCCATAAGGACTCAGGTCTTTGACCACTGAGTTCCTGAACCTGGGCCCAATGCATGATACCACAATATCCTTCAAATAAATTTCTTCTTATGTTTTAGCTAATTTAAGTTTAGTATATGATGTTGCAACAAAAAACCCTAATTAACACAGTGCTATGAAGGTTTAGTGACTTACTTAAGTCTTCAAAACCAATTAGAAAGTTCTTTTGGAATCCAGATATTCTTCTAACTCAACAGTAGGCGTTAATAAATTTTTGTTGAAATCAAATGAGATATAATATATCATGATTTTTAGAAATATTTTGATACATTTCGTATATATATACACAAATGACTACTGTACTACCTTCAGTAGAAGTTTCAACAAATGACATAAGACATATTTGCAATTTTTAACACACTTGGGCAGTTCTTACAGTGGAAATGACATTATGTTGCAATTGCTTTAAATTATTGCAGCACAAAAAAGTAGGGAGGAGGCAATATACAAAACTAAATTTAAAAATGCTGATTGCTAAACCTGAGAGATGGTTAAGCAGATTCATTATACTATTCTCTCTTATTTTGTGCATGCTGGAAATTTTTTATTATAAAAAATTATAAGAAAAAGTATATCATAATATCTGCCACATTATAAGTTCTCATTAAAAACTGGCTGTCCTTGTTCCCCATGGCCCAAGTTGGGAGAAAAACAGGAAGAAATGAGGGTACTCAATAGAGGTGGGG
>NW_012141635.1:3860384-3861111 GCF_000956105.1 Propithecus coquereli
AAACATGAACAGGACAGACACAGTGGGATTCTTTTTGTGTTGGGGCCTATGCTAATGACCAATTTAAAAAACATTTTAATATTTTCCAATGTTTTGACTTTTTCCCCAGGATGCAGATACTATCGTTAGAGGAAAATTTTTAATTTATTAAATAACTAACTTATGTAATATAATGTATAATGATCCAGAAACTATCAGAGGGTTTGGTGCAGATGATTCAATTGAAGCCAATAGTTAATATTGAGTACCTACTAGAAAATAAATCAAATTACAAGTATATTTATCTTATTGATGTTCAAGTTACTTGGACAAAACTCTAGCCAATAGCAAGAAAAATTTCCCATTCTCCTTCCCTAAAATACAGCTCTAAAACTCTCCTGTCTGTGAGACTAGGCTACATTAGACTACCAGGTGGACTTCAGAGCCTGATTTTGTAGCACCAAAGAAAGAGAGGAAAAGGAAGCAATACCAATAAAAATCATAACTAATTTTTTCTTCTTCCCCAACAAACAGTATTGTAATTCAATCTCTTTCTGTAATACCTAATTTGGCAATCAAACCACTGTTACAAAGCAATTAACAAGTGTTAAAGGGTAGGAAATTCAAACAAAAAGCTTTCTTTTACTTCTGTCTTGAAATTTGAAGTTTCTTGAAAACCAAGCATCTTCTTGTTTTCTTTTTTTATTATTTTTATTTTTTTTATTTCAGGAAATCATGGGGGTACAAA
>NW_012141635.1:3871629-3873091 GCF_000956105.1 Propithecus coquereli
GAGATTAGTGAGTTTCTTTTCCTTGCTTAGCTTTCCAGGAGTTGGGTCACTTTTGAGTGTGTGACGCCACTATCGACTACTTGGTTGAGGTGGAAGGCGCTGGGTTTAGTTATGAGGTGGCTCTCTCTTTTGTTGCTTGAATTTTGCATGAAGGAGTCAGTTGTCAAGGTATTCCAGAACCTTTGAATTGAGCTCTAAAATCTCAAATGGGACATACAAGAGCCTGATTCTTTGGGAAATGTTTTGCCACTTCCAAGGCCTACTTGAGCCTTGTTACCACTTAAGATGTGAGAAGAGCAGCAGGAATCAGCATGCCTGAGGCAGTATTCTTCAGAAATTGCTTGATCTGTAGCTAGGAGAGAGCTGATAATATGTTATTCATGGCTCATCAGGCACTCTTGTGGAAGAATTCCTAATGGGTGTGTCAATCGGTGCAATTGCTAAGGACTCTGGTCGAGACTTTCCTTCCCAGACCACTAGCCCCTAAGATGACAACAGCCTGGGCACCAAGTGCAAGCTTTTGTGTTATGTTATCAGGTGTTCAAAACCAATCAGCTGTATCGCACCAACACACTGTCCCCTTTTGCTTAGATCCAAGGTCATATAGATTCAGGCTAGTGCTATGGGGAAAGTATTTTTTCTCCTTTCTCCCTACCTTCAGGGCCGGGCTCTGTCCTGGAGGGCTGTGGGAGGGGCGTTGGCTGAGATTGTCACAAGGCCAGGCCTGAAAAATGTCTTCTCTCATTTCTTTCCTCCTCCGAGGGTGAGTTTTCACCTGCCAGAGGGGCAGATAACCCCCAAGACTGGGGGAAGGGCACTTCCTGGGGCTACCTAGTGTCTCAGCTCAGGAAGTGGCGACCCTTATTATTCCACCCCTTCAAGGGCAGCGTTGTCTAACTGGTAAGAAGTACACACTTCAGGGCTGCTAGAGAAGCCCTGCCTATGGCCCCTGAGGGACCCAGACCAGAAAGCAGCCTGTCCTGCTATTCCACCCCAGCGGATGTGGGGTCAGTCCCTTTTGTATGCAATATCAGTGGTCAGATCATAGTCAAGGGTCATCCACCACCCCTACAGGGTCACAGTCCAGAAAACCGCTTCCCTTTTTCCTCCGCACTGCCAAGGGTGGGGAACTAATTCTTTGGGAGGAGGCGCTGATCACCGAGTCACAGCAAAAATGAGGCTACAGGACCCTGCTGGGAAAACAGCCTCCTTCACTCTCTACTCGCCCCTTTCTGTAGTAGAGTCTGTCCGTTTGGCCGGCAGCTCTAGCTACCAAGTCCAGCAGAGAGGTGACCACGTGTCTCAGCTTGAAGAGCGGCCTCCTTGGTCACTGGACACTCTGAGGGTAGGGTGCTGTCTCTTTGGTGCAAAATAGCCCCGCTATGGAGATTCAACAATTGGGATCCTGCAGTCGTGGGTTTCAGATATACACCCACACACATACACACTCGCAGAAAGAGAG
>NW_012141635.1:3877399-3879862 GCF_000956105.1 Propithecus coquereli
TAATTTAAAGAATATGCAATGATTATAGAATAAGTACATCTTGATCATTAAATTAGTTATTTTTCTATGAAAAATGTTATTATGAAACATGGAACAGTAAATATTAAAATTGACGGAGTTGAATGTCAAGATTGAAAATCATATAGTCTGAATTATACACATGTTAAGATCTCTCTGGTTAATTCTGTGCTGTTTACACATTGCACACCATCTACTCTGTCACCTAAAGCAATCTTATGATTAAAATGGAATCAAAATATAGTGTATCTTCTGTTTCTAGTTCTTTCAATGCCAACATAACTTTAACCAGCATGTAGCTAAAAATGGCAAATATGCACTACCAGCTTGACTTCTAGGATATGTTAATGGAATTATATTTTAGATTCATGACAGCATATTACATTCCTTTTAGAATAAAAGTTGTTATTCATAAACTTCCTACATCTTCTACCAGAAAACGAAAGCCACTGCTTAGATGACTTAGTAAAGATGTTGTTAAATAATGATTAATAAGTAAACTTAAAACGTGAGGATTCTGTATGAAAGAGTGTAATGTGGTGAGTATGTATTTATACTTACGTAAATACTATATAATAGATGCATAATGGCTATATATTTATAACTTACAGGGGGAAATGAAATGGTAAATTACTCGAGAAAATTTTTTTTGGAAGGTGGTGGGGACAAGTGGAGGAAGGTGTGACAATAGGAGAGGAGAATGAATCGAGGCTCTATGGAAGAGTCAGTAGTTTCAATATGGAAAAGTCTGTACACTTTTTCACTAGAACAATCTCAGAATGACTGAATCAATTTTAAACTAAAATTTCAAGATTTAACTGACAATTTTTAACGTAAACATTGAATATTGTTGTATTAGTAACACTGGTATTATAACAACAAATACCACCCAGTATCAACCATTTTATGGCGGTGTAGTTCCTTACATGAGTGGTCCAAATCTTACCTTTTTTTTTCCTTCATATAGTTCAAATACATTAAGTTTAGTGTTAATAGTTGAGAAGAGCCACCAGAAAAGTTTTATTACAATTTTACTTCCCTTTTTGTCCCACTGCAGATCACGCTTCAGCTCAGGCTTCCTACCTTCCTATTTATTCCTTCAATTTGACAAATAATGACGAAGTGCTAAGACTTAAACAAGACAGGGTGTCCAGGTGTAGATAATGTGACCAATTCACCAGGAAGCCAAAGCTACACAACTAATTACGCAACTAACTAGTGTGCGAGAGAAGGGAAGGTGGAAACGGGAAGGAGGGATGTGAAGGACGCGCGCTGCAGAGGGAGAAGAAAGGATGAAGGCCTGGGCTGGAAAAAAGCATGATCTTTCCAAGCACGTACGTGAAATCTGACGGGAGTGGAACGCAAAAATGGACAAAGTGGCATGAAGCGAGAACTGCCAGGTAATCCAGTCAAGAGCTTGACGATTAAGCTATGGGTTTGCATCTTTACCTTAAAAACAGCAGGACGTCGTTGAAGACTTTCAAGCAGCGAATGCTGCAACACATTTGCATTTGCGAAACACGTTAATCAAGTCAGTAAAACCGGCAGGCATCTCCTAATTAATCGCTAGATTGAGAATGGCCATGTCAACGTATGAAGTCACCGATTGGGTGTCTGCACCAGACATCAACTCAAGACAACATTAGCTAGAGTTGCATAACTCCGGTTTGCGTGCGGAAATTATTTAAAAGACACTGTAAGACCAGAATTAAAATGAAATGCCTACGTCTTCCGCAGTCAAGTCTTCCACATTCAGTGCACACTGAATCACTCAGAACAATGCTAGGAAAGAAAGACAGAAGTTTATTTTTCCTGCCCGCCCCGCCTCCCGCTCCGGGGCGCTGTGCGGAGGCCGAGCTTCCAGGCGGCCTCTAAGACGCCCTGGAGGCCGCGTGGGGGGCAGGTCTCGCACGTGCGGCCAGCGGCCTGCAACAAATGTCTCCTTTACCGCAGCGGCGGAAGGGAGAGAGGGGCCGAACCACCAGCACCGTGCCGTCTCCTCGGAGGAATGAATCTCAGCCGTGGGGGACGCAGTAAGCCGCCTTTAAATTCTGAGTTTGTTCCGTGTGCAGATTTCACTCAGCCCTCGGAACGGAAGCCGCCTTCTGCGGGTGCGGTTACGCCCAAAGCAGCCCCCTTTGCCTGGTTAACTATGCCTCACATTAAATTCACCCTGTTGAAATTACTTGTGTGGTTACTGTCCCCTGACTGCAGCCTCACTGATACAGGCGCAAAGCATGATGAAGAAAAAAAAGAAAAAAAAGAAAATAAAAGTAATAAATAGTCATTGTTAGAAGTTTTAAAAATTGGAAAATACAAGGAAATAAAGCATCAATATTAGCAAGTGGTATCATAGCAGGTTATTTTTAACTTTACTTTCAACTTTTCTCTGTCTGCATCTAGAGAGATAATCATTTGCTTCCTGTTTCTTTTAAAATTATGATT
>NW_012141635.1:3879912-3885488 GCF_000956105.1 Propithecus coquereli
AATAGTATAGCTACCCCTGCTTTCTTTTGACTTCCATTTGCCTGGATGATAGTTTTCCATCCCATGACCTTTAGTCTGAAGGCATCTTTGTGGATTATATGCGTTTCCTGTAGGCAGCAGATACTAAGCTTGTGGATTTTTATCCACTCTGCCAGCCTGTATCTTTTCAGAGGACAGTTAAGGCCATTCACATTTATTGAGAGGATTGAGATTTGTGGTAAATTTCCATTCATATTGTTGGGTGTAATCCTGTTGTTTTGTTTTGCTCCTTGAGCAATCATGAAGTCCACGTTCTAGTCTTTAACTCTTGAATGATTTTACTTTCAAGAGTGTCTATTATGCTGTTCAGTGTGTAATGCAGGACTGATTACTTCCTTTAGGGCTGGTCTCATCTTTGCAAAATCTATCAGTGATTGCTTGTCTGGGAAGGATTTTATTACTCCATCATAGATGAAGCTTAATTTTGCCGGATAAAGAATTCTGGGTTGGGCATTATTCTGTTTTAGAAGATTAAGGATAGGGACCCAGTCCCTTCTGGCTTGTAGGATTTCAGATGAGAAATCAGCAGTTAGTCTGATCAGCTTTCCTTTATAGGTTATTTGTTGCTTTCATCTTGCTGCTTGAAGAATTTCTTCTTTCGTGTTTACTTTGGTCAGTCTAATAACTACGTGACGTGGTGATTGCCTTTTCACATTGAGTCTCCCAGGAGTTCTGTGTGCTCTTGTATCTGGATGTCCAGATTTTTGGCCAGGCCTGGCATATTTTCCTCCAGTATTCCATGAAATAAGTTTTCCATCCCTTGAGTATCTTCTTCTTCTCTCTCTGGAAGACCAATGATCCTAAGGTTCTATTTCTTTACATAATCCCACATTTCTTGAAAGTTTTGGTCTCTTGCTTCTGAGTTCTTTTTCTTCATCTGATTTGTTCAGCACGTAGACATTATCTTCAAGCTCTGAGATTCTTTCCTCTGCATGATCCATTCTGTTCTTGAGGCTTTCCATTGTGTTTTGAAGTTCCCTGAATTCCTCCTTCATTGACAAAATTTCTATTTGATTTTTCCTTAGTATTTGAATTTCTTTGGAAAATTTTTCATTCATTTCCTGGATGGTTCTTGTGGTTTCTTTATGTTGAGATTCTATTTTCTCTTCTATTCCATTCGATTTCTTTACAATCCATAATTGGAATTCTTCCTCTGTCAGTTTAATCGTATCATGTATGTTGGTATCTGTTGATGGAGATCGAATATTTTCTTTTGGAGGTGACTTTTCTCTCTGATCTTTCATGTTTCCTGTGTTCTTTCAGTGATTCTTTCTCATCAGGCTACTTTGTCAAGGACTGGAGGTGCTATGACTGGTTTATGAACTTAATTTGGGGCTCCAAAGGGATGTTCCTTGGCAGAGCTGAAGAGATGTGCCCTGGTCTTGTGCTGTCTTGGTGGGATTTTGGCCTGTTGGGTTATCTCTGGCCTGTTGTCTGCTCCTTCTGCTTACAGAGATTAGTGAGTTTCTTTTCCTTGCTTAGCTTTCCAGGAGTTGGGTCACTTTTGAGTGTGTGACGCCACTATCGACTACTTGGTTGAGGTGGAAGGCGCTGGGTTTAGTTATGAGGTGGCTCTCTCTTTTGTTGCTTGAATTTTGCATGAAGGAGTCAGTTGTCAAGGTATTCCAGAACCTTTGAATTGAGCTCTAAAATCTCAAATGGGACATACAAGAGCCTGATTCTTTGGGAAATGTTTTGCCACTTCCAAGGCCTACTTGAGCCTTGTTACCACTTAAGATGTGAGAAGAGCAGCAGGAATCAGCATGCCTGAGGCAGTATTCTTCAGAAATTGCTTGATCTGTAGCTAGGAGAGAGCTGATAATATGTTATTCATGGCTCATCAGGCACTCTTGTGGAAGAATTCCTAATGGGTGTGTCAATCGGTGCAATTGCTAAGGACTCTGGTCGAGACTTTCCTTCCCAGACCACTAGCCCCTAAGATGACAACAGCCTGGGCACCAAGTGCAAGCTTTTGTGTTATGTTATCAGGTGTTCAAAACCAATCAGCTGTATCGCACCAACACACTGTCCCCTTTTGCTTAGATCCAAGGGCATACAGATTCAGGCTAGTGCTATGGGGAAAGTATTTTTTCTCCTTTCTCCCTACCTTCAGGGCCGGGCTCTGTCCTGGAGGGCTGTGGGAGGGGCGTTGGCTGAGATTGTCACAAGGCCAGGCCTGAAAAATGTCTTCTCTCATTTCTTTCCTCCTCCGAGGGTGAGTTTTCACCTGCCAGAGGGGCAGATAACCCCCAAGACTGGGGGAAGGGCACTTCCTGGGGCTACCTAGTGTCTCAGCTCAGGAAGTGGCGACCCTTATTATTTCACCCCTTCAAGGGCAGCGTTGTCTAGCTGGTAAGAAGTACACACTTCAGGGCTGCTAGAGAAGCCCTGCCTATGGCCCCTGAGGGACCCAGACCAGAAAGCAGCCTGTCCTGCTATTCCACTCCAGCGGATGTGGGGTCAGTCCCTTTTGTATGCAATATCGGTGGTCAGATCATAGTCAAGGGTCATCCACCACCCCTACAGGGTCACAGTCCAGAAAACCGCTTCCCTTTTTCCTCCGCACTGCCAAGGGTGGGGAACTAATTCTTTGGGAGGAGGCGCTGATCACCGAGTCACAGCAAAAATGAGGCTACAGGACCCTGCTGGGAAAACAGCCTCCTTCACTCTCTACTCGCCCCTTTCTGTAGTAGAGTCTGTCCGTTTGGCCGGCAGCTCTAGCTACCAAGTCCAGCAGAGAGGTGACCACGTGTCTCAGCTTGAAGAGCGGCCTCCTTGGTCACTGGACACTCTGAGGGTAGGGTGCTGTCTCTTTGGTGCAAAATAGCCCCGCTGTGGAGATTCAACAATTGGGATCCTGCAGTCGTGGGTTTCAGATATACACCCACACACATACACACTCGCAGAAAGAGAGTAAAAAGGAGGAAGAAGGGAAAGAGAAGGAAAGAAAAAAAATGTATATATATATATATATATATATATATACAAAAAAATAAAAAGTAAGAATTAAGAGAAATATGTATATAGAAAAAAAAGAAATACAAAAAAAAAACCTAAAATGACCCCTTTACTCTGCCTGGAGGCAGAGGCAGGCCCTTTGGTGCGATGCGTGTGGAGGGGTCGAGTTGCCTGGCGGAGGGGGTGGTTATGTCGTCTCGTATCAAAATTCTACAAAAAATTTTTAAAAAGAAAAAAAAAAGCGACCCCTTTATTCCGCCTAGTGGCAGAGGCCGGCCCTTTAGCGCGGTGCGTGGGGGGGGGGCGGGGTCGAGTCGCCGAGCAGAGGGGGACTGTGTCCCGGATCACAGTTCTATAAGCAGTCTCCCTCAGTCCACTCTCAGTTCCCCGTCATTTTGCGGACAGCGCCAGCGACTGAGTGGAACAGGGCCGCCGGAGACTGCCTGGAAACTCGGCAGCAATATCGCTCTTTCTCTCTTTTCCGCCGTTTCAGAGACGGGGCTTGAGTCTGCGGCTGCGACAGGCTCCGCAGATTCGGGAGAAAAAGTGGCTGCGTGCGCCTCTCCTCGCAGGGCGCGACCAGCTCTGCCGCAGAGGCAGCGGCTATGACTCAGGCGGACGCCCGGGCAACAAGTCCGTGCGGTCGCAGGCTTTGGGTTCCCCGAATTGCGGCTGCCCACCTCCTGCTAGTCAGCGCTGGAGCCGACTGCACCGGGAGGGCATCCGGAGCCGGGGTCCACCATTGCCGACTCCCATAGCTGCATCCCAGGGCCGCCCGCCGAGCCCGCCGCCCGCCCTACACACGGCGACTCTGGACGGATCCGCGGGAGGATTCTGTGCTGTGTCCCTCCCAGTGCCCGCCAAACCCCCAGCGATTTCCACGGGCAGAGTCTCTTTTCTGGTGTTCCCCTCCCCCGATCCAGTCCTGGCGGTCTCCTGAGGCAAGAAGCGGCCTCCAAACTCCCCCCTGCGGGCTCAGGCGGCGTCCGATCCGGGGAGCGCGTGTCGGGCCGGTCCCTCCCCTCCGATGCCGACCCAGCGCCGCGCTCCGGCCCGTTGGAAATGGACCCCGCTCCTGTCTCGGCTCCCCACCGCTTGTCAGTCTCTGCTACCACCTCGCACCGACCTCCGGCACTTCCCTGCCTGCGTGGGAGTGGAGTTTGGTGAAGGAAGAGTCGTCCTCCTGTGAGTCAGATCTCACTGCCCGGGCGAGCCCGCCGCAGGGCGCGGCCGTCCCGCGCTGCCTTTCCCCTTTGTCCCGACTCTCCGGTAATTTGCGAGCGCTTTTCCAGTTCACCTGATTTTATCCTCGGGACTGCTTGTCCCTCGCTGCTTCTCTGTAGATTCACGAAGCCAATCCTGCAGGGGAGCGCCTCACTCGCGTGTGAGTGTCCGTGTTCTTCACCTCCCACCCTGGGAGCAGAGAGCCAGGAGGCCACCCCTAATCCGCCATTTTCCTGACCCTCCATCTTCTTGTTTTCTGTGACCCTGTGTAGGCCTAACGATAATAAATATTTATTTGAATTAAATTTTTAATTCTTTCATCAGTGCTCTTAATCCCAGTATATTTCAAATTTCTTGGAGTTCTTTTGTTATACTGGTGTTAGAAATTCAGCTATCATTAGCCCTGAAGAAAACTGGGACTTACACTTTATAACATATGAGTATTTTTCAGACATTGAGTTGTTTTATGATTCATCCTTAATCATAATTTTAAAATAATCTAAGAGGACATTTTTCCCCTCAAGACTGCTAAATGTGAACACCTTCTCTAAATCCACTGGTATTTTAAAATGGAAAATTAAAGAGAAGTAAGTTTTACCCCTAGACTGGATTAACTGGAAATGAGAGAGATTGAAGAAGAAATTCCTCATTACGTAGGTTGTGAGAAGACAGAACATTTTCCCCTGGAAATTGGTACATTGATGAGCCACTTTCCCTCTCAATGATGAAAGACAGTTATAAGCCAGAAACATAAAAAAGAAAAAAATCTGTGAACTAAGAAGACAGTAAAAATAAACCTGGAGAGTAAAAAATAGGACTGGTTATTAACCAATTCAATTTGGATTTCCCCAGAGTTTGTTTTTTATTTGTTTTTTTAATTGGTTTTCACTTATACCAGACAATGAACTATATTTATTCAATATTTAGCATTATTTCTGTCAATATAAAAATTCAAATGTAAAAGACAATATATAAAATGCAGAAGTTCAAGGTCAAAATGAAATTGCGGCTTATTTTAATGTGTTTTAAGAAAAGAAATAGAGAAATATTTACTCAGAAGTTCAAAATCAATGAAGATTTTAGGTTTCTATTTCAAATTCTAGCCATAAAAAATCAGATGTGTCATATGGAATCACTAAATATGCTTTCAAGATGAAAATAATACCAAATGTAGCAACAGAAAGACACAAAATTAGAAGGAAACATACAACAATGTACTTTAGTTTTGCATCTTTTTTGTTTGTGTAACTGCTCACAAACAGAAAAGAATATTGTGTCATATATATCACATATGATTGAGTTATAATTATTGAGCCATGCAATATAAATTAAATAAAATTAACATTGATAATTGG
>NW_012141635.1:3888098-3891814 GCF_000956105.1 Propithecus coquereli
ATGATAAAAAGATCACTTTTAAGAGATAATCTATAAATATCTTTATATCTATGCTAATGTACTCATGGATAATTATCACCTCTTTCTATCACGCTGTCTCTTTTTTTAATTTGGTAACAAGTGTTAGCAATAAATGTACAATTTCATATGGGGGAGTGAACTTCATGAGCTCTGGCATCTATTTTTAATAAGGGATAAAACCAAACATTTTTTTCTTAATTTTATAACCTGAGATATTTAAAATCTTATAAAATACAGTGATTCTAGAATAGAAACTGACTGTTGTCAGAGTGGTCCCTAACATGTTACCCTGTAGCTGATGGAGTTGCTTCTGTTACTGCCTTGCCATTTTTTCATGGTATTTGGGCTTTATCTTTGCTGCCCATCTCCCTTTGTGGCTCAGGGCCCACGCCCCACATTTACCCAGTGTTCACAAGCCAAGGTCTATTTGTTCTCATCGTCTACTGCGGCACTCCATTTAGACCCACTTTCCTATGCTCTTTGGTTCTCTTTGACTTTTTAAAGCTATAAGTTCTTCACTGAAAAACAGAGTTTTGGGGCTAAGAAGATGATAGCCAAAGTATCTTCCTGCTCTCTAACATTCTATGATTCTGGATTCTGCCCCCCCACTACAATCGATTTCTTAATAAAATTCAATATGCCATCATCTAAAATTCAATAGGTAACACTGAGAACTATAAGTGACTCCTCTGTCAATTAATAAAAATATCTTGCCATGACATTAAAAATTCAGACCTGAAAACTCAACTCTTCCTTCTATCTAATTAGGTTTTATCTGTATTAAATAGTGGCTGTAACTTTTCCTTTTTTTTAATGCAGAGGCTTATTTGAATGTATCAAATGTTCCAATCTATATTAGCATCCTATATCTAGGCACCACTTTCTTCTATGCTAACTTGCCCAGGTAATAGCAAAAAGTAATTTTGAAAGTCATATTTAGTATAATTGGATGTGTTCATAGTACAGCAGCAAATCTCTTAAAGTTGTTATAAACCATGCAAAACTACTTCCTTGTGACAGTTTGTTGAGCATTTAAATGGAGAGCAGAGAACCTAAGCTATCTATTTCAATTCAGCTAGCAATTCCACAAAGCTTAAAAATCTAAAATGCCACAGTTCTGTGAAAACACAGACTATCAAAAATTTATACAATTAAATTGAAATCTTTTAAAAACTACATTGTTTTCAAACATCTACTAATATCCTTGTAAACACACATTTCTTTTACAAAGACATTTAAGTTCTGTGATGCCCATATTATCTATATTATTTTCAAATTACTCTTAAATTCTGGTTGAATTTAAGATTTAGATTTCTAAACACAGTTATTTGAAATATTTATCTTCTTCATCTGATTCTCAGATAGGAGATTTCCAGTTCCACTACTATGCTGAAAATTGCCAAGGTCACCAATAGCAAGATAACTAATGGCAACGTAACCAATTGTTTTAGTCAATCTTTCTGCTTCTGATGTTTCCTGTTTTAGCTCCTTTGTTTTTGTCACAGTGATAAATCCTAGCCATTTCATGTCTCCTTTACTAACTCCTTTTCTGTCCTTTCAGTGTTTTTATTCACATATTTTCCAGTCCTTTCCCCCTGCTCCTTCCCCCGCTCCTCTCTCTTTTACTCTATAAGTAAAGCTCCACTTACGGGCTCAACTACTACTTGTATATTGAAAATTCCCAGATACACGTACATACACAGAAAAGATTTTTTTCTTATAAAGTCTAAATCTACATGTCCAGCTGCCCACTGAATATGACCACTTAGACATTCATGTGTTCAAATCTGAATTAATCATCACCTTTATTCCATTTCATTCACCTCCAAAACTTATTATTTATTCAATTCCTTATTCAATTTCTCATTCATCTCCAATTCTTTTCCACACATAAATCCTTCTTTGCCATATATATTCCATTCATCAGAAAACACTCTCAATTACACTTCCTGAACAAGTTTAAGATCATTCTCTTGGTTTCTATCCTCACAGCACTGTTGAGATTCTCCCTATCTTCCACTAACAAAATCCCAAGTTTCCCAACCTCATCAAAATCATCTTCCTCACTAAAAAGACACTGAAAACATAATATTTTCTTTTTTTCCCCTAATGGTTCCCTGTTATCTCCCTTATTAAGTCATAGATATACCAGATATATGAATACATAGTAGACTCACCAGAACTAACACAAATAAAGTGGTCTTCTTTCCTTCCTGCTCATGTACTGCCAAACATTTGCAAGCGAATCTTGACACTACCCAATCAGATGTTGTCATGAAATTGGTGACAGAAATTCAAACACTGGTTTTTCTGGGAACATGTCTAATTTTGAATGCTCTATAAATATTTTATATTTATTCTTCACTTTTATGACTCCTAAGCACTCTACTTCACCATTTGGTAGCACTCTTGGAAACATCCCTGGTTACTAGCTGCGTGTAGCCTCCCCTGGGCTCTGTTGCTTGACTATATAGCAACTAGCAGCATAATATGGGTGGAGCATGCTGGAGCCTTTAACCCATTCTATCAAGTATGTTAAGGATCACCTTTGAGCAAAACTCTAACCCTTTAAGAAAGCATGTGTTTATTAGAGCTAGGTTAAACATCAACTTTCAAGACCTTCCTTTACCTATGCTGCATAATAAAATAAATAATTTCTAATTTTATTTTGCAGGCCAACCACAAAGTAATATCAACAATAGTCGTATGACTTTCAAGTATTTTTTTAAGACTTCACTCAAGTCTCCTACCCTGTCCCGTGTGTCCAATACTTTGTTACTATGGGCTCAGTTTAAGAGTAATGATTTAATTCAAGATGCTAAGTCCAAAGACTTAGTTCCTGTGATTCTGTATAGGCCCCCAAAACATAATCCAGATGTTGTTTAGGCTTTTCTTGCTCTTTGAGAGCTAGATGAGACTTGGTAAAATTGTCAACTTTATTTTCTTTGGAAATCAGAACTTCTGTTAATGGTTTATAGGGAAGGAATGGGTTCATGTCCTCACAATCAGCTCACAGTGTCTCACTGGATTTTCTACAGAACTCTCTTCCCTCTTTAGTCCCTAATTTTATTTACTTTCCTAGAAAAAAAAAAATCCTCTCGTTTCTAGTGCAGACCTGGAAAGACCATGTTTATTCTTGAAGTCTTGTCTCTGAGTCTCATTTTCTATTTCTCAGTGGTTTTTCAAACTATCTTCTCAAAGAGGAGCATTTTATCCACGAGAATATTTAGATGCCAGATGCTAAAATAATATATTTCTACCTTCACATAACTATGTATCTTATTATTCAACTTCTATGGCTTGGGGATTATTTCTTAGTTGTGAAGTAGGCTCCGCCGAAATCGGGCCTATCAGGCATCTTACAAATCAACGAGTCCAGCATCCTGAGATTTGCAGAAAGAAATGACTTTCCCAGGATCACACTGTCAGCTCTCAGAGCCAGGTGGAAATTGAGCCTCCAAATTCTCATTCCAGTGTCCTTTCTATCACCCCAATAATAAATTGATATTCCAAGTAGGTGTAATCATTATTTAGGCAATCTACTAAAAGAATTTTCTTTATTTAATTGAATGATAAAGATTCAAATTATTTAATTAGAAAGAGACTTTTAACATATTTTGCTTTGAATATTTAAATTGATAGTAACCACTCATAGAAAACTTGTTCTTTTTGAGCTTACATTAGAAAAGTTATGT
>NW_012141635.1:3892219-3894746 GCF_000956105.1 Propithecus coquereli
CTACTCTTACTAGATAAGAACAGCAAAGTACAGAGAAGTTAAGTAAAATACCCACTACCACAAACCAACTAGCAGAGATTAAATTTAAACTCAGGTCTATCTCACTCAAAATCTTCACTTGTACACTATGTGAAAAATTGAGTCTTCCTTTGCAATTATCAATATTCGTGCACTATCTATTTATATTATTTTCATGTAGATTGTTTGTCAGAGGTTGTATATTAGCATCTGTTGAGGAACTTTTCTTTTAATTACTCATGCATTAATTCATTCAAAAAATTTTTATTTAAAGCCTATTTTGTATCAGACAGCATGCTAGGTGCTAAGGACTTATATATTTAGATGTAAATAGGTATTTGAATGATCATGAGCATTTATTTTTCCCAATAACATTTTTTTGTTTTATGGCCTTTTCACAAATTATCAAAATATTTATTAAAATAGATAACTAATGCAATAATAAATTTTGAAAGCATTTTTAAACAGCTATCTGAAATATCTTCCTCCTTGGAAATGTTTCCAGGTTGTCATGTAAAATTTTTCCTCCAAAATCTCTTTAAATGTGAGAATGCAGCCTTGCCTGTCCTGTCCATGGGCTCACTGTCCTAACTATAGTGAACATATTTTCTTAACTTTTTTATGGTCCCTAACATATTGGGTCATACTTGCACAGTATTCATCCCAAAGCAATAAAATCTAGGACAGGGGTGACAGGAAGACTTGCGCTAATTGGCAATATGTCAGCATTCTTCTGGGTGACATGTAATGATGGACTTGGCAGCAAGAAGAGCGTGGGTTTGCCTGACCTAGCAGCGTGTAAAGTATTCACATAATGCAGATAATTTGATTCTATGAGCAGCCAATATTCCCAAGATAAATCACTTATTTTCCTCAAAATAAACCTTCCTTTTAAAATTCAAAACTTATGTATTAAAATACAGACTTGACCCTAACAATATACCAAGGATGAGCTAAATGATATAAATGTGTTCCAAATCTATTTTGGCTAATTTGATGGAAGATAGAAGGTCAAGAGCAACAGACACCTTCTTGGGCCTACTTTGATTTATGCCTAAACTTCTAGAAGAGTTCAGAGAAACCCCTGGTTCTGCATATGGCCTAGGACACACACTAGGGCCCCTATATTGGCCTATGTATGCCCTTCTACATCAAAGGCAAAGTGATATAAGGTTTTATTTGAGGCATATAAGAGGAAGAGAGAGTACAAAATCTTTATAGGGTTAATTTTAATATACCTCCAAATATCATCACCATTCTCTGGTGTAGAACATGTACATCATATCTATCCCTGAGTGGTCCGACATATAGATGCTCATCCACACTGCCTCTAGCTCTTTGGGCCAGCACTCACTTTCCTATTGATCACCGTCTATAATACTTGTGAAGAATGCCGCTTCATCCACTCGAGCGGCAGCAGAGGGACCTGGCAATACTTGCCTTGTACGGGCCTGAACCTCTATCTTCCTTGTTTATATTTCAAGCATTATTAAATGTTGGGAGAAATTAGAGTCAAATACAGGAGATGAGAAAAATCAAGATAGTAAACTTAATTTTCCCTGTAGCCCAGGGAAAAATAGAACAGATATTTAGTATAGGATTTTGTCCTGGGCACACCTCATTCCTAACAGTTAAGCCCACCATCAAGCCCTTTCCTAGGAATATCTATTTCTTCAAAGTACCATAGTGAAGATCTACAACACTTAGGAAAATCCAACTCTGCTCATCATGTCGGTCATATTGTAGAATACATGTTTCTCGAAATCCCAATGTGCACTGGGACCCAGAATCCCATTTTCAATACTTAAGTTTATACCATGGAGTGACTACAACAGGATTGCCTAGAGTTTGACCTGAGATGGATTTGCAATAGCCAAATAATCTATGCTTGTGGCTTCAGAAAAGCTGACATAGAGAAAAGATATTAATATATTCTGGAAAAGAATTGTATTTTTAAAAAGAAAAACATTAAAATGTCATAATACAAACTCAAAACAGAATTCCTCGCACTTATATGCAATCTGTCATTTTGTTCATTTGCTTGTTTGTTTTTAATTACAAAAGAATATAGCTTCCAAAATGGTTTCAGTAGTAGTTAGTGACTCAAAAAGTTTGAATCTAGCACTGCCTTTGGCTCTCTAATTCAAGTGACCTTTGACGTTTATAAATAATGTGAGGTAAAAAATAAGGATTCTTCTACTTCTTCCAGGAAAAACAGAACTACCATACAGTCCAGCAATCCCACTACTGGCTATTTAGCCAAAGGAAAAGAAATCAGTATGTCAAAGGCAAACTTGCACTCCCATGTTTACCGCAGCACTATTCATAACAGTAAAGACATAGTGTCAACCTAAGTGGCCATCAATACATGAATGGATAAAGAAAATGTGGTATGTATACACAATGCAATACTATTTGTCCATTAAAAAGAATGAAACAGTCCATACTACCTAAAGTGATCTACAGAATTAATGCAATCCCTATCAAAATCCCATTATCATTCTTCACA
>NW_012141635.1:3896164-3904247 GCF_000956105.1 Propithecus coquereli
TAAAAGGAAAAATAAATAAATAAATAAATAAATAAATGGATGCTGTGGAAGATTAAAAAAAAAAAAAAGAATGGAACATGTCATTTGCAGCAACATGGATAGAACTGGAGGCCACTATGCTAAGTGAAATAAGCCAGGCACAGAAAGACAAATATTGCATGTTCTCACTCTTATGTGGAAGCTAAAACAGTTGTTCTAAAGTAGGTAGAGAATACAATGGTAGTTATCAGAAGCTGGGAAGGATGTGCGGGTGTGTTGAGGGGATAAAGAGAGGTTGGTTAATGGGCACAAACATACAGTTAGATAGAAGGAATAAGCCCTAATATTCAATAGCAGAGTAGGGTGACTATAGTCAACAACAGTGCATTGTATATTTCAAAATAGCTAAAAGAGAGGACTTGAAATGGTCCCAACATAGAAATTGTAAATACTCCAGATGATGGACACCCCAAATATTTGATCATTACACAGTTTATGCATGCAACAAAATATCACATGTACCCCATAAATATGTACAAATATTTGTATCAATAAAATATTCCTCTCTTGCAATAAAATTTCATTACTGCTTATTTGACTAAATGAGAATTCATGATGATTTCTGATGGATCACACCACATATCTGGTGGAAAAGTCGCCTCTTCCAATTTATGGAGCAGGTTTTGTAGGGAAAGACTAAGTCGTATAAATGGATCTTGGGGTGTTGGTTCAGTGGTGTACATTGGCTTTGGTTCCAGATGGTTGCAGTAATGTAGTCTCAGGTAGTTTCCTAAACTGTAATCCACACTAGTGGTGTTTGTGAGTTTTTCAGTGGCTGATGCCAATGGAATTTGTGGCAACAGTGGTGTGGCTTTGCCAAGGGCGGGTTCACTGGGCTGTTTCTCATTTCACGGGGTATACATGCACACAGTGGTTTGCAAAACATGGGGTCTGGCTTGCTGGGGTTGTGGCCACAGATTGTTTCCCAGGCCCAGGATTTGATCACACACCATCTTGACTTCCCCAGGGGTGTGTCTTCTGGGGATGAGCCATGGGATTATTTCCCAAGTCCAGTATGCAGGCATATGGCTTCTCAACTGGCCTGAAGACATTTCTGTAAGGGGTGGCCCACAGGGCTGTTTCATAGGCTCAAAACATGAGCATAGGTATGCTTGGCTAGCCTGAGATATGTCCACCAGGGGTTGCCTGTAGGGCTGTATCTCAGGTCTGGGAGGCAAGTGCAAGGCTGCTCAGCTGACTCTGGAGTGTTTCTGCTGCAGGTGGCCCATATGGCTGTTTCTCAGGTCTGAGACATGGGCTTTTGGCTGCTTGGCCAGCCTGGAGGCTTTTGCACCAGGGCTGGCCTGCTGGACTCTTTCTCAGGTCCTTATTAGGTGTACAGGGCCATTGGGCAGGCCAGGAGTTTATCTCCAAGAGGCAGAGGTGCTGCAGGGCTCTTTTTCAGGTCCTGAGCATGGGCTCATAGCCACTCCTCTGGCCTAGGGTTGTATTAGTTGCTCAGAAACTGAGGGGTCTCTCCTGCTTGGGGGAGGGCATGCAGCAGTTTGGCCAGCTTAAGGGGAGGTTCATCCTGGGCAGCGCTGGCAGATTGTCCCTCAGGGTGGAAGTGCAGTGGCAGGAGTTGCTTTCCCTGCCTTGCAGAACTAGAGTAACAGCTGATCGTGAGCCCAAGCTCTGCACTGCTGGGGTTGTGGCACAGCATTCAGCCACCTGTGTGAGCTTGGTGACATGAAGATGGAGCCCCAGTGCTGGAGAGGTACAGCAGCTACAGACCCCCAGAGGAGGGTACACTCCAGAGGCGGCTCTGATCTCAAGACGGCCATGTTGAAGCAGCTTGGCTCACAGGGAATGGATGTTGGGTGCGAAGTACACAATTTGTGCTCCTAATCCAGGGCAATTTAGCTGCATGAATTCCCAGCAGCTCTCCAAACTCAGCTCAGGGCTTGTGAGGACTATAGGTTTCTCCCGTAGTAAAGACTGTAGGTGTTTCTGCATCTAATGAGGTCATAATATGGTCTTTGTTTTTGCTTTTGTTTATGTGGTGAATCATATTTATTGATTTACCTATGTTGAACCATTCTTGCATCCCTGGGATGAAGCACACTGGGTCCTGGTGCATTATGTTTTTGATGTTCTGTTGAATTTGGTTTGCTAGAATTTTATTGGGGATTTTTGCATATACATTCATAAGTAATATTGGTCTGTACTTTTGTTTTTTTGTTCTGTCCTTTTCTAGCCCAAAAGTCTGTTTATGGAGGAGCAGCCATCTGAGATTCACAATCTGGCTATCAGGAGCGAGTTTTGCTCTCCTCCCCCCTCTCCTGATCCATGATCTCCCTCTGACATCTGCCAGTAGGCAGGAGCCTAAACTAGCTGAGCTCCCCGATGATGGTGCTGTGGGCCGGGAGCTTCCTTGTCCAGGATCCCACCCTGGGCTGAGAACATGGCCTTCCCGTGGAGGGAGGGGTATTTCACAAGTGCACTGTAGCTGGCACCCACACTGTGTTCTCTTTTCAATTTTGCTCATGTAGGCTCCCTCACCTCCTGAGATTAGTTCACAAATCTCCCCTCCATGCCCCCGAGCAACATGATCAAATCCTGGGGGTGTGGGATCCTGACTGCGGGCCTGTCCCCAGGTCCCTGAAGATCAATTTTGATCATGCCAGGTAGAAGCATCTGGTCCCAAGTTGACTGTGTGGTGCTCAAGTAGGTTTAATGTCCCTCCACTTCTGGGTGTGCGCTGCTCTGATGAAGCAGCTGGACAAGCAGCAGCAGGGAGGGCCAGTAAGCTGAGAACTCATAGTCCGAGTACTCCTGAGTCCTCTGTAGGTATTTAAGGGGAAAACTTTTACCCCCTCTCTCTGTAGAAGCCCTGATGTGGTGTATGCACCAACAGGGGGAAGCAGCAGCTCCCGAGAGCCCTCGCTCTATCATCTCTCTTGGCAGCTGCAGGTGGGGGAGGGGAAGGGGAAGAAAAATGGCTGGATGGAGGAAGGCTAGCACTCTGGTCATCTCTGTTTCTTTCTCCAGAAGGCAGCCCTCCTGGAATGTCCAGGATTTCGGGTCACACAGATTCCCCAGGACCCATTGGGCCCCTGTGGCTCCCACAGTCTGGGCCAGAGTTGGGAAATGTTTGTGTGGGAATGAGCAAGATGAAAACTAAAGGGCTGAAGCTTCATGGGGAGGACAAAGGCAAATGGTGGGTGGAGAAGCAATATGGTACCTGGCATCTGGGCTCAGGTCTGTGGTGATGGGAAGCTGGTGATGGGGGCTGGCAGGCTGGCGCTTTATCCTCAAGGAGTTCACAGCTCACTGGCAGTAGCGGCTTTTGGGCTTGTGAGGGTAGAAATGTTCTCCAGCAGCTTGGGAATCTGCTGACTGCCCGAGATGTGAGGGAGGGAGAAACAAACCATTCCACCCTTTCGCTGGACGCCAAGCCTCTCAGGGGTTGTTGTCTGCCAATATCTTGTTCCTTCTTGTTCTGTTCCACAACTTCTTCCCATGGAATCTTCTGTAAGTTCTGGCACGTTTTCCTCAGAATTATACCCCATCTATTATTGTTTGTTTGTTTTTTCTTTTTCATCTAAAACTTTTTCCTTCTTTCTGAGACAATCTGGCAGCTGGCGTCTCCGGTCAGCCATCTTGTCTCCAGACATTATTTTTTTAATTAAGCTGTCTGTGATTTTATCTCTGTCTCTTCTCCTTCTGAAGTTTCTATGACGTGAATATTAGCTCTCTTGGTCTTGTCCCATAATCTCATAGGCTTTCTTCATTCCTTTTTATTCTTCTTTTTTCTCCTCTCATTGGATATTTTCAAATGCCCTATCTTGAAGTTCACAGATTCTTCCCTCTCCTTGATCAAGTCTGCTACTGAAGCTTCCTTTTTGTATTTTTCATTTCATTGTATTCTTCAGCTCCAGAGTCTCTATTTGGTTCTTTTTTATTTTTTCCCATCTCTCTGTTGAACTTCTCATTTTGTTTGTGTATTGTTTTCCCTATTTTGATAAGTTGCCTATTTGTGTTCTCTTGTAGCTCACTGATCTTAAAATAATTATTTTGAATTCTTTGCCATGCAATTTATAGATCTCCATATCTTTAGAGTTAATTACTAGAAAAGTAATGTGTCCCTGTGGTGATGACATGTTTTCCTAGTTTTTCATGTTTCTTGTTACCCTGCCTTGATATCTGCACGTTTCATGGAGCAGTCACCTCTTTTAGTCTTCATGAACCCATTTCAGTAAAGAAAGACCTGCACTTATATATGAGTATGAGGGCATTGGCTGAGCGGGGTGTGGCAGTTCTGGCTCTAATGAGGGCACAAAAGTATAGTTTTTATGCAGCTTTGCCAGCTGAGTTTGGTGTTTATGAAGATTGCAAGGGTCCTCAGTGGCCAAGGCTGTGGGTGTCCACAACAGCAGTGAGGCTCTTGAAGTCTTCAGTGGTGAAAGCTGCAAGGATTCTCCTAATCTTTTTTTCCCCCTGGGGAAAGTCATGACTGGGGATTCCTTTTGGTTCCAGGTTCAGCCTGTGGTGGCAGTTGCACCAATGTCTGGTGCGCAGTGTCCATGAAGTAGCCTGAGAGCTGGGGTCTGGAACATGGGCACATGTACAGGGACTGTGGCTCCAGAGTTTGAGGTGGAAGTAACACCAGTATCCTGGACACAGGCACCCCATGCTGCCATATTTAAAGTAGTGGGTGCTTTCAGAGTAGCTGCAGAGTTGGGGTCCAGATAACAAGCATATTATGTGCCTCTGCTGCTCCATAGAGTGGGTCACGGACATGCCTGTTCCAGCAGTGGCTCTGGTATAGCGCCGAAGGCATTGATTGCATGGAGTGACCACGGAACTGGGGTCTGGAACATGAGCACATGTGGTGAGACAGTGAGACAGTGGCTCCAGGGACACTATCCCTCAGTGGCAGTGGCTTTGGTATCTTAGATGTACATGGTATGGCAGTAGCTCCAAGGTCTGGGGCATGCAAAGGAGTATGGGAGTGTTAATCTTTGATCTTGGGATTTCAAAACACCAGCTTTTTCTTGGGGAATATGGGCCACCATTGCCTGTGTCTCTGGAGGATTTGTGGCAATGATGGCTGTTGGTTACCTCGGTGGCAAAAGGCATTGGTGTCTTGTGCAAAGCAGGTCACTGGGGACTGTGGTGACACCCACCACATGGCTGATATTCGCGTCCCCTGCCCTTGGTGTCTCCAGATATGTAAGGCATGCCAATCTTCACAGAAATTCTTTCCATATTGTTATTTTCCAGTTTTTGTTTTCCATATTTTCCTTTCTTTCATTTATAATTACTTAACGTGGGTCATATGTGGTTTTCTTTTTTATTATTACTCATTATTAATAGATCTCTTAATATATCTAAAGCTCTGTGTGCTTATTTTGAGACTGAGATGAGCTGTTGAACCAGGGCAGTTATTTTTGTGTGTATATTGTCTCAAAAGACATTTTACCAAACCTGCTGTATCTGTTATAAGCTCTTTCCTTTTCTTTAAAATACCTTTGCCTGTTTCTCAATATCTTTTCAGAATGAGGGAAAAAAACCATATATGACTCATTATGAAGATTTTAATAAGTTTCTTTTGTTGTGTTTCCTTTGTAGTGTGAGTGCATTTTATTTCCTCTTGAGCTAACACATGGAATTGGATTGTCAAACCAGACACACATAATATTCAAATATACTATTCCAGCATTAACCTGTACTAATAATTTTGAGGACATAATCAATCAAGACATTCAGACAAAGCAAAGAAAGGCCTGAGATAACAATAGCAGCTCCACAAGTCCCATATTCCTGCATTAAACATGCATATCTGGCTCAGAACCATAGATCAGCTCTCTAAATAAGGTTCATGGGGTCACCTCTCACAACAAAAGCATTTAAATTATGTAATATTTCCATTTTACACCTCAGAGTGTGATATGTCACCATGCCTTATAGATTCTGAGTTTATTAACTATAGGTAATTCTTCACCAGGGACATTCTGCAAAACTTATTTCAGAGATAAGATCTCTTCCTCCTAGCAAATATCAGTACTCCTTTTCAAGAATATAAGACCAGGCATCTGCCTAATATCCTGACAAGGATATTAGACCAGGTCATCTGCCTTTTAGTCTTTCTCCTGAGGCATTTGTCAGTAAAGAGGGTAAATAGATTACAGACTAACTGCTTTAATTACTTCTTCACACCCTGAATGGACTTTGTTCAACAATTACCAAGCTGAAGGTAAAGGGGTGGAAATCAATATTTCAAGCAAATGGAAGCCAAAAGAAGGCTGGTGTGGCAGTTTTGATCTCAGACAACCTAGTTTTTAAATCAACAAAAGTAATGAAAGACAAAGAGGGTCACTATATAATGGTGAAGGGTACAGTTCAACAAGAAGACATAACAATTCTAAATATGTGTGCACTCAACCTGGGTGCACCCAGATTCATAAAGCAAACTTTACTTAATCGAAATAATCTGATGAACAGCAATACCATTATTGTCGGAGACTTCAACACCCCACTGAAAGCACAGGACAGATCCTCCAAACAGAAAATTAACAAAGAAATAATGGACTTAAACAGAACTCTAGAACAAATGGGCCTGACTGACATTTACAGGACATTTTGCCCCTACCCAAAAACCACTGAATATACGTTCTTCTCATCAGCTCACGGGACATTCTCTAAGATTGACCATATTCTAGGACACAAAGAATGCCTCAAAAAATTTAAAAAAATAGAAATTATACCATGCATCTTCTCAGATCACAGTGGAATAAAAATAGAAATCAACTCCAACAGAAACTCTCATCTCTATACAAAGTCATGGAAATTAAACAACTCCCTGCTGAACGATTCCTTCATAAATGATGAAATAAAAATGGAAATCAAAAGATTCTTTAACTAAATGACAAAGGTGACACAAGTTATCAAAACCTGTGGGACACAGCCAAAGCAGTCCCGAGAGGAAAGTTTATCTCCATAAATGCTTATATCCAAAAGTCAAAAAGATCACAAACAGACAACCTAATGAATCGACTCAAAGAACTGGAAAAAGAAGAACAGACTGACTCCAAACACAGCAGAAGAAGGGAAATTATTAAGATCAAAACAGAATTTAATGAAATTGGAAACAGGGAAACTATATAGAAGATTAATAAAACAAAAAGTTGGTTCTTTGAAAAAATAAACAAAATTGATATGCCCTTGGGTAAACTCACAGAAAACAGAAAAGAAAAAACTCTAATAAGCTCCATGAGGAACAAAAAAGGAGAAGTTACAACCAAGGCCGAGGAGATTCAAGATATAACTTATGAATATTACAAAAACCTTTATGCACACAAACTAGAAAATGTGGAGGAAATGGACAAATTTTTAGAAACACACAGCCTCCCTAGGCTCAACCAAGAAGAAATAGAATTCCTGAACAGACCAATATCAAGGAATGAAATTGAAACAGCAATAAAAAACATTCCAAAAAAGCAAAGTCCCAGGACAGATGGTTTCACACTCGAATTTTACCACACCTACAAAGAAGAACTGGTGCCTATCCCACAGAAATTATTCCACAACATTGAGAAGGATGGACTCCTCCCCAACACATTTTATGAAGCCAACATAACCCTGATACCAAAACCAGGAAAAGATGCATCAAAAAAGGAAAACTACACATCAATATCCCTTATGAATATAGATGCAAAAATTCTCAACAAAATTCTAGCTAACAGAATCCAGGTACTTATTAAGAAAATAATCCACCATGACCAAGTGGGCTTCATCCCAGAGATGCAGGGATGGTTCAACACACGCAAATGTACAAATGTAATTCACCACATAAACAGAAGCAAAAACAAAAACCATATGATTCTCTCATTAGACAGAGAAAAAGCATTTGACAAAATTCAACAACCTTTTATGATAAGAATGCTTAACAAAATAGGCATAGACGGGGCTTACCTAAAAATGATACAAGGCATTTATGACAAATCCACAGCCAACATCATACTGAATGGGGAAAAATTGAAAGCATTCCCACTTAGAACTGGAACCAGACAAGGTTGCCCACTATCTCCACTTCTATTCA
>NW_012141635.1:3905682-3911392 GCF_000956105.1 Propithecus coquereli
GATTAATAAAATGTGGTATATGTATACCATGGAGTACTATTCAGCTTTAAGAAACAATGGTGATATAGCACCTCTTGTATACTCTTGGATAGAGCTGGAACACATTCTACTAAGTGAAATATCCCAAGTGTGGAAAGACAAGCACCATATGTACTCACCATCAAATTGGTATTAACTGATCAACACATAAGTGCACATATAAGAATAACATCTATTGGATGTCGGGCAGGGGGGATGGGTCGGGGGGAGGAGGGGACGGGTATATGCATACACAAAGAGTGCGATGCGCACCATCCCAGGGATGGACACACTCAAAGTGCAGACTTGGGGGGAGGTGGGCAAGGGCATCATACGTAACCTAACCATCTGTACCCCCATAATATGCTGAAATAAAAAAAGAAAGAAAGAAAGAAAAAAACAATTACCAAGCTGATCATCAAACATATTCTTTGCTATTGCTGGCAATTCTTATCATTAACTTCTTCCGAAAAGATACATTTTCTTTGTGGCTTTTCTGGCTCTCACATTATGAAACAGATTTGTGTAGAGTGCCACAACCCACCACATTCCAGTAGCTCACTGTTCAAAGTAAGAAATATTCAATTAGGTCTTTAGGGTTAGATACCTCAAAATTTCTAAGGAGTTTGCGCCATGTACAAAGTCTGTCGGTGTTATTTCCTGCATATAGCAGTCCAAATTTCATTGTATTGGTATTGATATTTCTATGCTGGCCCTTACCGTTTATTGTTTGGGCTGAAAATTTCATGTTTTATTTATTTATTTATTTATTTATTTATTTTAGAGACAGAGTCTCACTTTGTGAGCCAGGCTGGAGTGAGATCATAGCCCACCGCAACCTCAAACACCTGGGCTCAAGCGAGCCTCTAGCCTCAGCCTCCAGAGTAGCTAGCCACCTAATTTTTAAATTTTTTGTAGAAATAGGGTCTCATTATGTTGCTCAAGCTGGTCTCAAACTCCTGGTCTCAAGCGATCCTCACTCCTCTACCCCACAAAACACTGGGATTACAGGAACGAACCACTAGGCTTGGCCTCATAATTTTATTGCAGATGGAAGGGTCGTTTTTCTATAGCTTTTGCTCTTATTATCATGTTCGTCTTTATTAAAGAGGGGGTTGGAGTGGAAATACTTTTATTCTGCATCTTCAAACATAAGAAAATAAATCTTTTTTTTAAAGACAGACTATTGCTATAACAAAAATTTTCCTAAGTTTAAGAAGTTTACAAAATATATTTGCTTCAAATTCATTTGTTTGATTTTTTTGTGAATCAGTTAAAAATTTATAGGGCCCTAAATAAACTTTTGAAAGATGCAAGGAGCTTTCGACAAGCGAATGATTACATTTTTTATATCGTTTTAGATTTGAAAAGTATATGAATGAGACAGGCAAGTAAAGAGTAGAAAAAAAGGAAAAATAGGACTAATTCTTAGATTCACTTTTAACTATTTTAAATAAGAATTCATGGAGTCAAATTTTATTGCCACTGATAAGGAATTTAATTCATTTCAAAGAGACAGTGAAAAAATACTGCATTAGACTATGTGAGTCTTCTTTTTTTAATATATTTTGAATTAATCTTTTTCTATATTTTGGATTAACAAGAAAGTCAAATACAAAATTCTTGTAGGGCCTAAGAACTATTGCTAGTTTCCACTAAGGGATACGTCTTTCAGAGCAAGGCTACACCTAGTTCATCTTTTTACCTCTGGTACCTACCATTACAACTTGCTGGCAGTGTGCATTATACTGCTGTCAGTATGTGATAGAAATATTTAAACAACATCTTTTTATTAGTATTCTCCTAATTAATTATTAATAGTAAATCTCAATTAAAATATCAGGTTTTTAAAAATTTGTACCATGTCATTTATCGCTAAGGACCCTAAATATTCTTTTCAATGAGTTAAAAGAAAAAAAATATATTTTCCATTAGAACTGGAATAGAAAATATTCAGCAAAATAACACTTGTCAAAAACAAAGAGAGCAAAGGAAGTATCCCAGGCAAATTGAATTACAGGTAGGACTGACATTGATGGGATACGGGCGTCTAAGATAGAATTACGCAGAATTCCTGAAGTAAGAACCGATTCTTATCAAATGTACACTAGTAACGGAAGTTCCATTTTATATCTCATTGCATCTACAAAAGCAAAATCTGCCTTAGCAAAGCCCCAATACCCTGCTTCGATTTCAACATGACATTTTATTCTGAGTTCATAGATATTAATGATATGTACAGCCACAGAATATCAGCTACAACAAAGCACTAAACATAGAGAAGGTAATTCTGTGGCTTCTATTTTGCTGGGAGATTGTCAGAGGGCCCAGTTTGGACCAGATGTCAGTTCTTTATATTCAATGCATTCATCGAAGTAGTCCCTCAGTGGCAGTGTTTTGCCAAAGCATCCAACCTGGCTTACTTTCTTCTCTCACAGCATCTAGTAGCAATTAAATTTCGGAAATAATTATAGATTTTACCAAATAAAGCAGCATCATTGTGAAAAACTTTGGGTTCAGGTATGATAAGGTAAGTTATTAAATAACAATAATAATCAAAGTACTGAGTTAAAGTATATTTTACATTTAAACATTGTAACAAGTGCTTTTATGTTTTGATAACATAACAAATATGTTTGATTAAATGAAACATGTCAATTCTGAGTAGAATTATTTACACGTGTGTGCTGGAGAACAGGGGGAGCAGGGTCAGGTACTAAAGTGAGTCCAAAGCAACAATCCCAGAAAGTCAAAAAAGGAAGCAAATAGTATGCTTGTCTTAGTCTGTTTGGGCTACTATAACGAATACTGTAAACTGGGTGGCTTATAAACAAGAGAAATTTATTTCCCACAGTTTTGAAGGCTGGGATGCTCAAGACCAAGGTGCCAGCAGACTCAGTGTCTAGCGAGGGCCCACGTCCTGGTTCACAGAGGGTACACTGTGGCTGTGTCCTTACTTAGTGGAAGCGGCCAGCAAGCTTCCTAGGGCCTTTTTAATGAGGGCACTAATGATAGCTTCACTCTCATGACTTAGTCCCTTCTTAAAGGCCCCACTTCCTGATACCATGACCTCAGGGATTTAGGATTTCAACATAGAAATTTTGGAGGAACACAAACATTCAGACCTCAGCAATGGTTGATTATTGAAATAATTCTAATAGTGCTCTAATTTCTAACAGCTAGTGATGGATTTATTGAGATTCTGAAGTGTTCTTGCTTGCCTACTCTATTCCATTTTAGTGTTAAGCTTTTATGATCTGCAGTATATATTTGTTGTTCTGAGAATAAGACAAGATCATAAGGTTATATCCTAGAATTCAATTAATGCCTGTAAGAATACATAAAGCCTAATATATCCAATCAGAAATGTTTTTATTTTTTCATGGTGGGATTCTCAACATGATCAGAAGCTGTATTGATGATAGAATTCAACTAATGAAGAAGGACTGCAAGGGACAAGACCTCTCTCTCTTTCCCAAGAGAACAGGAAACTTTGAGGAAAAAATTCATAAAGAAAGATAGACAAAACTTGATCAAAATGTTATTGGAAAGGAGTGATTCTGAATCCATAATGTTGCCTCTACCCCTCAGGTGATTTTTGACAAGTTCCCCTAAAGAAGGAAATTATGCATATTAACCAAAAATCTCTGTGATACATTTGGATTAAAAAACAACACTGATTTGTTGGGGGAATGAGATTCTTTCCAAACAAAACAGGGCTTTGGCATATCAAGAGCTCCCACGCATCCGTAAATACATAAACTCTCTTAGTGGCTTTGTCATGGAAATGTGGTTTCAATATAGTATGTCCTTTTTACAAAAAGGATTAGGATCAACAAGGAAGGGGCTGGTGGTTAAAATGCTATTTCACATGGTGGCTTAACAGACACCTGTGAAGCCATAACATAAAGGAGGAAAATGGCTGGTGCCACATGGTCTAAGGAATACATTCATGCATGAGATATGGCATCAGGCCTTCCAGATGAAACAGAGAATTTGGGGGACTTTGAAGGCAATCTGCCGGTGCCACAAAAATAGGTAGAGTCAGAGTCTTAGATATACAACAAACCATGTAGAACTTGGGACACATATTCACTGAGATCTGGGAGCTAATATAAATACCTAAGTGAGGAAACAAAGCTGATGGTTAAAAAACACATTTTATTCAACAAGTCTTCATTTTCAGAAAAACAACAAATGAATTAATCATGAGTCCAGGATATGGTAAGAAATTAAAATCACAGGGAAACAGAGGATCCTTGAAACATGAGGAAACGTGTGTGTCAGACAAGATGAAAGTGAGTCCAGAGAAAGAGGGCGTTGGAAAAAAACCACAGAACAAAAAGAAGCAATAGGTGTTAGGATGAATGCTTTGGATTTCAAGTGATGAACACAATCAAATTGACTCAAGCTCAAAGAAAATTTGTTAGCTTTCATAACTGGGAAGTGCAAGGATACAGATGACTTCAGACTGAAATCAGGAGCTCAAAAAACCTCAAAACATTTCTCTCCATCTCTTGACTTTCCAATATCATGGCTTTATTCACAGGCAGGCTTTCCTTTATGCAGTGGCAAAGCTATTCACACCCACAGTCAAGCTAACTTCCTACTGTATCAGTAAACTCAGAGAAAAAAGGTAGCACCTGTTTCCCAACAGTTGCCAGCACTTCTTTCACAACAGTTGGAGTCAAAGTCCCAAGGTTGACTGTTATTTGGTCTGGCTTGGTTTATGAGCCCATCCCTGAACGAAGCATTGTGCCAAGGGAATGGAATGTGTTGATTGTTCCAGCACAGACCACATTCCTATCCTTGAAGATGAGAAATGGGGTCAACAGTGCCTTGACAATATGGGCGGTTTTTTAGTAGGAAATTGATGTGCTATTTAGCTAATAAGGAGGAAAGGATGGTTAACAGGTATAAACAATAAATACTTGTCGTATGCCTACTATGAAAACTTCTGTTTCGTATGGGCCTAGAAGATATTATCATTAAAAGTTATTGCTAACTATAATAATTGATTATAAAGGAAACTATACAATCTGAATGATGGTAATAGAAAGTGTGTGTGTGTACATGTATTATCTAATGCATTGCTGAATCAGTGTATCATATTTGTTTTGAAGTATTTGTGATAAAAGCTTCTATTTGCCTTGATATTTTGGTTTGGATTATTATTTCAAACTCTTCAGTCTGTCAGTGTTAAAGGGTTACACGTCCATGTTTTTGTCATAGGTCTTTGCAGCTCCTACCCTCCAGGTACACAGAGTGTATTTTCCCACTTGACTGACGTTGGGCTTCCCCAGGTCTCTTGCTCTGACCAGTGTGATGTTTGCACGTGGACGTAAGCAAAGGCTTTAAATATTTTTCCATAATTAGATTTGCTCGCTTATACTTCTTCCTTGCACCACAAAAAAAGAATGCCTTGAGCAGCCAGTGATTCAAGAAAAACTCCAACTCCAACCCATAGCCTGAAGTCAAGCCCGGGTCAACTGCAATATGAAACAGAACTGCCTCCAATAACCTGCGGACACGGGAGCAAGAAAAATAAACACTTGTTGTTTGGAGTTACTGAGATTTTGAAGTTGTTATGTAGCATTACTGTGGCAGCAAATTAAATATTAAACTTTTTTATACTACCTGTGAGTTACATTCTACTTATTTTCAGTGAAATATATAAAAATTATACTTTTAG
>NW_012141635.1:3912267-3922194 GCF_000956105.1 Propithecus coquereli
CTGAGGCAGGAGGATCGCTTGAGCCCAGGAGTTTGAGGTTGCTGTGAGCTAGGCTGACGCCACGGCACTTGAGCATGGGCAACAGAGTGAGACTCTGTCTAAAAAAAAAAGAAAAAAAATTGCCAATGTAATGTTGATAAAAGAAAAATTATATATTTTAATGTACTAAAGCAAGAAAGACCTATATCTTCTGCCATCTTTCATAGTTTATATCTATAATTTTTCCTTTTCAAAGCTGTGATAATTCCAACCCATTATGTTGAGTTAAAAATAAAATTTAAAAAAAAGTCAATTAAAAGATTTTAGTTCACTGGGTGGAATATTCTTTTAAAGGGAGGAAAGAAAACATTCTGTCATTCTCACTCATAGAGGGTTTATGCCTCTAGAATGTATATGTTACTACTAAGTAGAAATAAAAATATTTTCATGCAACTTTTCAGCTGATGTGTAGGTGGAAATGATTTTTACAGATTTTGGCATTTACAGCATTCTCTTTAACCTTGAGTGTAAAATGAGACAGTAAGCAGTGACTGTCATCTAGTGACTGGAGACTAATCAGGGCTTACTTAAGGTATCTTTCCCATCATGACATCAATATTTCTAAAAGGGCTAAGACGTTATCTCCAGAAGATTTTTAAAATAATTATTAAAATTTAAATCAGTTAATAGAAACTATATTAAGCCATTAATATCTATTAAAATCTTTGAGACAATGAGGAGGGAAAATTCAATTTTCCTTAAAGACTCATTTCCTCTTCCCTTTTGGTAGTTTAACGAGAAGCTGACTCTACAGATCAGAGTGAGCTCAGTGGGAGATCGGGTAATACCAGAAGTTAGACTTCAGAAGTTATCTTTTGTAAGGCCATTTATTTACTATTCCCTTCTCATATTTAGGTTGCGTTATGGGAGGGGGGTCCCTGGCTACTGGAGCACTTTCTGTGATGCTCTGTGGAAGAATGAAAGCACTGTAGGATTAAAGTGTTTGTAACATTCCCCCAATAAAAGTCCTATTTTACACTTACTATATATAATTGAAGCTAGTATCTCCTTAGAATGGTACACATGTTACTTTTTCACATTAGCCAATAACAACAACAAAAAAAGAAAAGAAAAACCTTTAACACAATAAGAAAAGGAAAGGAAAGAGAAAAGAAAAAAAAACTGTAATGGAATAATATGCAAGAGTAAAATTATAAATTATGAAGTTCTCTCTGTCGTTTCACAGTGTCTAAATGTTGCACAGGGGTAGAAGGGTTCCAAAAGGAGGAAGAAGACCAAAGACAATCATGGGGCATAGGATAAGAAATCCATAGCAAATCATCTATTAGGAAAAGCTCTGAATTTCTATCAAAATGTCACTAGTAAATAAAAGTGAAAAAATATAGAAAGAAACTATAATTCAGAGGTTATCTTCTCATACTTTCCTTTTTTCTCCTTTAAAAAATGTTGACTTTAATAAAACAATGCTGATAATTCATCTAACATACCCGAAAGCATGGAGGAGATGCTTTTTCCCTACTCACTGTTTCTTTTTTTGAGGAGTACCTACATTTACATTACACTCTTAATTTTATAGTATGCTTGAGTTGTTAGTTAACTGACAGTTAAATCAAGGGACAGTTCTATTATTTCTCTCCCCAGTGGTATAAAAATAGTAAGCAGGAAGCAGGCTGTCATTCAAAAACAATTATTTCAACACAGGGCAATAGAAGCCTGGAGTGAGGATTGACAAATACAGGTTCATGCAAATCTGAAGTCATTGAAAGATTAGCAGATTTATATACTAGTAGACTACAGCGGAATCCAGATTCACTTAAACTGCAAAGCTGAAGGCTAGGGGAAGGAGGGAAGCAAACTACAAAGGTAATGTACACTAAAACTTAATTATGTATCAATATTGACATAAGGAATGACAATTAGTTCCTAGAAAAGCCCAGTGATAACATATAATTATCCTGCATAATAGAGACATCCTTTATATTCAGAGATGGCTTTGCTGATATGAACATATCAAACCTAACAGGGAAGTCTTGACAGGAAATGGATTCTTCTGTTGTCAGTCACATTCTACCTTTCCAATGTATTGTCCACTAGGATCCCATAAATCTACCTCTCCGGCCTCATTAATCATCTGATCTATTCCCTGCCACACAGTCTCTTTCATTCCTTTGTACCTTCGTTGTGTCTTTTCTTCTTTTTGGAATAACCTTCCCTCTTTTCTTTTCTTTACATATCCCCCTTATCTATATCAAGACCTTCCTTTTCCATGAAGCTTTCTCAGATAAGCACTATCTATCTCCTTCCTTTGGAACCAAATAACCTACTTTCCATACTTTATTAGGCATTACTTTAACTATTTCCCTGTATCTTTATTAACATATCATATAGTTATATTTTGCTTTTCCAACTATCCTTTGTACTTAAACATGAGTAATATGTTTCAAAGCACCTAAAAGAGTGCTGTAAAATAATAAGTATATGCCAGATTGGTTGATATGGGTTTTCACCGTAACACACAGATTTATTTAATCTTTACTTGTGGCCCTAGAGTGCACCTGATTATAATATACAAAGCTGAGGTTGAGATTTTTGGTAGAGGCATTCCTACAAATCCTATGACCTAGAACTAAATTAGAAATAACAACAAACTCAAAACAGCAATTTTTGGTCAAGTGGCTTTCAGCTAACGGCACACAGATGGACTATGGCAAGATTTCAAGCAAGAATACAATATTGCTTTCTGTTCCAGTTCCAACACTATGTGATTTTTTTTTTTCTTCTTTAAGTTAGATTTTAGGAAAGTATCAAGTTACTGTTAGGCTTGCTCAGGGTGAGAACCCGGAAATTATGTATAGGACGCAATGCAGTTAATGGAAAATTTAGACAGTGATCATAAGGCCTGTGAAACAATAGCTGCAGGAGTCTGGAGAGTCCAGAGGTTGTAAATCTGACTCTGACCACAGACAGTTGTATTGACATTGGCAGGAACCAGTTACTGTTCAGAAAAAAATTCATCCTCCCCAAACTTCCATCCAAACCTCCTATAAAACCCACTGCTCTCCCCTTCCTGGCACCCCTTCCACTCCCCTTCTTCTCCCCTTTGGCCTCCACCCATCTACATCCAGATGTTCAAATAAACAGCATTTTGCTACACCTGAGGCTTTGTGTGTCTCTCTCTTGGCTCCGGACCTAACAGTTACCAGCGGCAGTATTGAGAATAAGTGGTTCATCTCTACTGAATAGATGAGCAAGTATGAATCTAACCAGAAACAGTGCTTAGTATACTATATATAATTTCACATTTGATACAACAAACTGAAACAATACGTATTATTTTTGGTTTACAGATGAGGACACTGAGACTCAGAGAGGTTTTTCAAAAATATTTCATTAATTGAATTTATTATGAAAATATAATTATTTCATTGTTGTTGAAACTACAAGGGGGTTTCAATCTAGGTCTAGTTGCTCATTGCACAAAGATCCAAGTATTGAGACAACAAAAGAAGAAGGAAGAAACGAATGCTTAGTACAACAGATGTATGTCTTGCCAGGAGAATATAAGAAGCTGCCTCAAATCTGAAAACCCATCCCTCCCACGCTGTTAAAAGAGATCAAGCACCACATGTACTCACCATCAAATTGGTATTAACTGGTCAACACATAAATGCACATATAAGAATAACATCTATTGGATGTTGGGGAGGGGGCGGGGGCAGGGGGAAGGAGGAAAGAGGGAGGAGGGGACGGGTATTTGCATACACAAAGAGTGCAATGCACACCACCCAAAGGATGGACATATTTGAAACTCGGACTTGGGGTGGGGAGCAAGGGCAACATACGTAACCTAAACATCTGTACCCCCATAATATGCTGAAATAAAAAAAAAAAGAGAGAGACCATGGGCTTTCTTTAAAAGCCCACAGGCCTCAGGGCAGGTTGTGCCATTTCTCACAGGGAGCTACCTGCACTGGGGCCAGACTGCGGGTGATGGTGAATCTTGGCATGAGAGAGTCTGCATAGGAGCCTTCAGAATCTCAGCTCCTTCATCTTTCAGAAAAGCCACCATTTCTGGGAAACAACTCAAGTTGTCAAGTAGTTAGTTAAGGGAGAGGATTACATAGGGGTTGTTGAAATTTGTTCAATGGGAGGCTGGTTATATCACGATTCAAAAAATCTTTAAAATATTACAGAAAAAATATAATCGCATTTGTCAAATTTGTAATTATAGGGATATACGATAATAAATACTACTTTTTATTCAAGTCTAAGTGTTGCTCTTTGTACCCAAACCTCTTCAACACACCTATTTCTACCTCAAAAATGGATTATGTGAGTGGCTCTGAGCCACACTTTTTTTTCTCCGGAGTTTATGTTCAAGGACAAAAAGAGCAAATAGACTCTGTATTTGCCTATCTATTCAATTCCTTGTGAAAGACCTTTAAAGGTCTTTTAATATAATACTTTCCCTTCTATTTTTTAAAGTATTGCTTTCATTAGAGCTGTTAAATGAATGCTTCTAAAGTTTTATGATTTTTCTAAAAAAATTGTAAACTACGTCTGTTATAGTTAGATTTTTTCTTTGTATCTGCCTATTTTTTTGGGAGAAAACTTGCAAGGGCACACAAACCAGAAGAAAACTTGAGACTCGCTTAAACTAGCCCTGAGTAAGATCCTGGAATTTTTCTAGTCACTTTCAAAATGATAGAAGGAACTTACTTTGATGTATTCATAAGAATAAAATGCAAATGTTCTAAAACATTTGGTTTAAATGATTAGGGATTTTTGTATCCTTTGCAAAAACTGTTTAATTTTTCTTTTTATAACACAGAAAGTGATCTCTTTAGAGATTTGGCTATTTGAACATAAGTGTCTTTTTGAAAGTTTTTATCATATATTGATCTAGCATCTAGGTGTACTTTATGTGGAAACTGAATGATAATAACATTACCAGTGATCATAATATTAAGCCTTCTTTGGACAGGCACTGAGCTAATGCCTCAACCATCCTCTGTGATCAGGCACACTCTAAGATTATAAGCTTGTTGGTTTAGTTTTGATTAGTAAATCAAAGTCTAATCATGAATAATGACAACTTTCAACACAAATAAATATTTTCCCTTTTATGAGAAGAGAAATAACTCAGTAGTTTCACAAGCATGAAAATGAGGTTTATTGAGGAGAGAAAGGTAGGATTTTAGAGCAAGAGCAAGATATAGGTTTACAGAGCATGATACATACGCTACAGATGATGACTAGACCCATTGTTGTAGCAAAAAGAGACCTTGGTTATGATATGGGTCTTGTTTTATAGTATCTGGATTGGACCCGCTTCGTGGCTCAACATTGCCATGGATTGGACAGTTGGGAGTTATATGACCTGAGACTTACTGTGCATGCAGATCTCCATGAGCCTCTCTGAAAGCCTATTTGGGGGGCGGGGGGTGAACCACAACAGCACCCACTTGCATCCCTAGGAGACCCAGAATCCCTAACTATCTACCTAACAAAAAGGATGTTGTTGAGTTTGAGTAACTAAAAGGTTAGCATAGCTAGAGATCAGAAGTTAAAAGGAAGAATTTTGTGAGATGAGGCTTCAGATGAGGCTTAATAGTCCTGTTAAGAATTTTCGTCTTGAAGGAGCTCAGGAAATTTTATCCCAAAATATGACTCCTTGGTATAAAAAATATTTTGAATTAAAGGCCCTTAGAGATAACAGGCCCTTGGAAGGGGCTTTCTCTCTATTTGCATAAATCAGACAGACCCATCGAAAGAACAATTGACTTCCTTTCCCCTCCCTGTTATCTCAATATACTGCAGAAAAGACCACAAGAATGCAACCAGACCTGACCCAAACCATTTTGAATGTAATACTTGCCTCTCATGTTAATTTATAAGTCAGTCTGTTTCCCCCATCCATTCATTCTCCCAAGTATCCATTCATCCTCCCTTGCAACAATTCATTTCCCCTAAACAGAATTACCTATACTACTCATCTCCCCTTCCCCTCTAAAAGGCAGGTATAAAAATATCTGGATTGCACTGGGATATTGGGTAATCATTGTGTGATTCTCCCCCATGCTCATGATAAATAAAAGTCTTCCTCTTCTTAATCTGCCTTAATCATGAGTTGATCTTTTAGTAAACTTTTGGGGGAATGGGGCAGTTTCCCCTCACCCCCACAGTCTTTACCCTAATGTATGTGGTAATCCACTGATGGGTTTTGGAAATGTTATAGTGGTGGTGATTTGAAAAGATCACTTTGATTGTATGGTGGAGAATGGAATGGTTGGAGGAAGGACTAAAGTGAATATTTATGCAGCAGTCAACCTCTCCATAATCAACAGAACTTCATGTAAGGTATTCTAAAAGTTAAAATTTCCACTAATAAACAACCTGGATGTTTTACTTTCCTGGACAAGTTCTTTAACCTCTGTAGTACTATACTCCTTTGTACAAATACTGATACCCTATTACAAAACCCTTTTCGAATATCCTTTTGATTTTGAAGCTTGCTAGTTTATGTTCATAATGTTCATTTTTCCTCTTCTGCTACAGGTAAAGATGCATCTTCATCACTATCTGAATGTCATAGGCAACCTACTCTACTCCCCTGCTAACCACTGGGAAATCCTTATAGGATTTTTCTTATGACTCTCTTATATAATAGAATGTAATTCTGATGTGTTCAGAAACTGGTATGAGGTGGTTCCAGTCCCTGGCATGTGATTACTTTCCTTGCTTACCTCCTGCAATGCATTTGTTATAAATTCCAGCTTTAATTTGAGAGTCTGTGGTCTTTTTTTTCATATCGATGGAGGTAAAATAGGAGATTTTGGTCATTTAAGAAGAGGATGACAAGATAGAAGTAGAGGCAGAAAACAATACAGTCAAGAAATATTTAGAAGGCAAAAATCTAAAGGATTTGGTGCTTGACTGGTTCTAGGAGGTGTAAGAGAATGAAGTTTCAAAGATGATAACTAGATTTCTGAATTGGAGAAATGAATAAATGATGATGTTAGTCACTGAGATAGAGAATACTTATAAAGAACAAGACCCAGTGATGCTAAGAACTGGGTTAAGAGCATTCTAAATTTGTGGTGGGGGAACATTCTAAAAAGTTCACAAAATCAAAAATAACATGCATATTCAACAAAATGAAGAAAGCCAGAATAGCTGAGAAAATGAGATTGTCAAGGGAAAAGAACAGTGCTGAGGTTGGAAAGCCAAGTTCATGTCTGATAACGTGTGGTTCTGTAGGAAACAATGAATAGATAGAATTATTCTACATGCAATACAATTTTTTTCAGACTTATTTATTGTACTAAAGGCAGTATAATATTTGGCAAAGGTATAAATATGTAGAGAATTGAAACAGAACAGAGTTCAGAAATAGATTCATATATAGAGAGAGCTCATTGAATATTTTTGTTATTATTTTTTACTTTATTTCAGAATATTACGGGGCTACAAATGTTTAGGTTACATATATTGACTTTACTCCACCGGAGTCAGAGCTTCAAGTGTGTCTATCCCTCAGACAGTGTTCAAAGCACCCATGAGGTGTGTATATACCCATCCCCTCCACCCCCCCATCTTCCCAACACCCGATGAATGTTATTACTATATGTGCACCTAAGTGTTGATCAGTTAATACCAATTTGATAGTGAGTGCATATGGTGCTTGTTTTTCCATTCTTGTAATACTTCACTTAGTAGAATGGGCTCCAGCTCTATCCAGGGGAATACAAGAGGTGCTAGATCACCATTGTTTTTTGTGGCTGAGTAGAACTCCATTGTATACATATACCACATTTTATTAATCCACTCATGGATTGATGGGCACTTGGGTCGTTTCCACATCTTTGCAATTGTGCATTGTGCTGCTATAAACATTTGAGTACAGATGTCTTTTTTATAGAATGCGTTTAGTTCCTCTGGGTAGATGCCCAGTAATGGGATTGCTGGATCAAATGGTGGTTCTACTTGTAGCTGTTTGAGGTATCTCCATATTACTATCCACAAAGGTTGTACTAGTTTTCAGTCCCACCAGCAATGTATGAGTGTGTTCCTATCTCTCCCAGCCATACCACATTTATTATTTTGGGACTTTTTGATAAAGGCCATTCTCACGGGAGTTAAGTGATATCTCATTGTTTTTGATTTGCATTTCCCTGATGATTAGAGACATTGAGAATTTTTTCATGTTTGTTGGGCATTAGTCTATCTTCTTTTGAAAAATTTCTATTCATGTCCTTTGCCCACTTTTTGATGGGGTTGTTTGATTTTTTCTTGTTGATTTTCCTGAGCTCTATATAGATTCTAGTTATCAGCCCTTTATTGGATGTTTAGCATAAGAATATTTTCTCCCATTCTATAGGTTGTCTGTTTGCTTTCATCATACTTTCCTTGGCTGTGCAGAAGTTTTTTAATTTGATCAGGTCCCATGTATTTATTTTTTTTGTTGTTGTTGCTCTGATAGCCTTTGGGATCTTTTTCATAAATCTTTTGACTAGGTAACTGTCTGTAAGAGTTTTTCCAACATTTTTTTAGAATTCTTCCAGTTTCATGCCTTAGGTTTAAGTCTGTTATCCACCATGAGTTGATTTTTGTGAGAGGTGAAAGGTGCAGATCCTGTTTCAGTCTTCTACGTGTGGCTATTTAATTTTCCCAGCACCATTTATTGAATAAGGATTCTTTTCCCCAGTGTATGTTTTTTTTTTTTTTTGCTTTGTCAAAGATTAGATGGTTTTATACCTGGGTTCTCAGTTCACTTCCGTTGGTCTATGTCTCTGTTCTTGTTCCAGTACCATGTTGTTTTAGTTACTATAGCATTGTAGTATAGCTTGAATTCTGGTAAATTGATGCCTCCCAATTTGTTCCTTTTGCTTAAGATTGCTTTTGCTATATGGGATCTTTTCTGGTTCCATAGAATGTATAGAATTATTTTTTCTAGATCTGCAAAAATGGATGTTGGTATTATAGTAGAGATTTCATTGAATCTGTATATCACTTGGGTAGTATAGACATTTTAACAATGTTGATTCTGCCAAGCCATGAGCACAATTCTAAATATTTATGTATTTAACTCAGGTGCACCCAAATTCATAAGGCAAATTCTACTTGATCTAAACAAAATAATAAACAGCAACATCCTAATAGCTGGGGACTTCAATACCCCTCTGACAGAACAGGACAGATTCTCCAAACAGAAAATAAGGAAAGAAACAATCGACTTAAACAGTACTCTAGAACAAATGGGCCTGACTGACATTTACAGAAAATTCTACCCCAAATCCATTGACTATACTTTCTTTTCATCAGCTCCTGAGATATTGTCTAAGATTGACCATTTCTTAGTCCACAAAGAATGTCTCAACAAATTTAAGAAAACAGAAATTATACCATGCATCTTCTCAGACCACAGTGGAATAAAATTAGAAATCAACTCCAACAGAAACTCTCTTCTCTACATAAAGTCATGGAAACTAAACAACCTTCTGCTGAATGATTATAGGGTTAAGAGGAAATTAAGATGGAAATCAAAAGATTCTTTGAAATAAATGATAAAGGAGACACAAGTTATCAAAATCTGTGGGGCATAGCTAAAGCAGTCCTGAGAGGAAAATTTATATCCATAAATGCTTACATCCAAAAGTCAGAAAGACCACAAATCAACAATCTAATGAATCATCCAAAAGAACTGGAAAAGTATGAGCAACCCTACCTCAAACCCCACAGAATAAAAGAAATAACAAAGATCAGAGCAGAACTAAATGAAGTCAATAACAAAAAAACTATACAGAAGATTGTTAAAACAAAAAGTTGGGTCTTTGAAAAAATAAACAAAATTGACACACTTCTTGCTAGAATAATTAGAAGCAGAAAAGAAAGGACTCTAATAAGCTCCATCAGGAATGAAAAAGG
>NW_012141635.1:3923219-3925270 GCF_000956105.1 Propithecus coquereli
TGAGAGAAAGAGAGAGAAAATAAGAAATATTAATACCTTAGATTTCTAAGCAAGCAGTGACAAGAAGCGGTAGTAAAAGTTTCATGCAAGGAAAGAACTGAGGGTTCCATTTTAGTTATGTTAAATATAAAATGTCTGTGAAACATGAAGTGGCGATATCTGTTGGAAATGTAAGGCTGAAGTTCAAGAAATGTTCTGCATTGGAGATACAGGTCTCTATGCAAAAGGATTTCTTTTAAATTCATATTAATGATGGAAATCCCAGGAGAAGAGAAGATTAAGAAGAGACTTATATGCAAGTGAGGTCTTAGGTCAAACAGAAGATGATTTGGTAAACTAAAATCTGAAAATGAATAATCAGTGAGACAGAAGGAAACCAGGAGAGCAGAATCACAGTGGCCAAAGGAAGAGAGAAGAACAGAGTGGCCCACCATTTTGAATACTACTGTGAAGTAGAGTAAGATGAGAATAGAGAAGTACATTGGACTGGTAACATATATGTCATTAATGATGTTGACAGGAGCAGATTCAATGAAGTGCTGATGATGGAAACTGGAGAGTAGAAAGATTAAAAATAACTGAAACCAAGGATGTGGAGACTGTGTGAAGCAAACATAGATGTTTGACTAGAAAAGGGAGCAAAAAAAAAAAATGACCTAAATCTAGAAGAATATATGGAGGATCATGCATTTTTTAGTTAGAAAACTGGAATACATGTAATCTGAGGGGACTAATACAGCAGTAAAGGGAAGATTATTAAATCAAAAGAGGGAGGATAATCTAGGAAATAAAGTCCTCAAAAAGGTAAAAATGGGATGGTATCATTAACACAGTATAGAAAATGGCCTTTGGTAGAATGAGGTATACTTTCTTCATCAAGACAGGAGGAAAGAAGAAAATGTGAGGGGCAAATGCAGGATAGTTCTCCAGGTGGCCACGGACTGACTCAGTTCTTCACTCTTTCTCATCTGTAGTTCTCAAGAATAACTAGAATGTGCTTGGAATCCAACATCCTAAGATAAGGAGGAACTGGTAAAAACAGCCCAGGCTCTGTTACTGTTCCTCCTAGAACAACATGTTCTTCATTGCTTTAGTCTAGCTCTTCATGTGACCCCCAGTTATAAAACCCAGGGCAGGCTGCTTTCTTGGGTGCCTTGCCTGCAGTGCAAATGGGGCACATGTAACTGAGACTTCATCCACCCTGGGAAACTTTTCTGACCCTTGGAAGGCTGGCTTATCATGAATCCTAGCCTTCTTTTGTCCCTTGATGCCTATCTGTAAATAATAAAACCTGCTTCATGTAGCTTCTTTTCTGTGTGTGTTCTGTCTCACTGGACTCATGCAAGTAGTAGATTGCAGCCCAAGATGAGTGAGCTGAAGTGGTAACCAATGCACAGTGAATCTGCTTTATAGCAGGGAAGTTTATAGGCGAAACGAAGAAAGAATTTCTGAGTTATGGCCTCTATGTTCTCATTTGAGCAGAAGAAAAACAACTGAGAGTTATAAGAAGACCTAGGAGGAAGCCCAAACAAATCCCATAAAGTCAAGATGAAAAAGAATGAACAGCTAGAGCATTAGAAAAAAACCTGACCACATGGTGTCATGAAAGCTCTAAATAAACATCCATAGTAGAGGTTATGAGCAGGAACGAATAGCCATACAACTAAAAGTCAGAGTCATTAGAAAAAAAGTGAGAAGGAAGAAAGAATATAGAGAAAGTATAATTAAGAACTGTAGATTGTATAATTAGGTCTCTTCTATTTTTCAACTCCATTAACCACAAAGTATTTTCATGTTGTGAAACCATACAAATGCACTCACTTTGCATGAGAATCAATATTAAATCAGCTATCCCCAATTAATTGATGAAATACCCTATGGAAGACTGACAGAATTTAGAGATACATAGTTGGGTAAATGGTGTTAATGATGACAAACATATTTGTTAAGATGTCTTTCTGAGTTCTTAGAAATTCCTATGAAAAATATGTTAAAGTCAGTCTTCTAAAACATACTACATGTTGATTGTAATTATCTTATAATCATGTAAT
>NW_012141635.1:3930832-3932022 GCF_000956105.1 Propithecus coquereli
TTCTTACCTTATTTGACGCCATCGATGTTCACAGACCCAGTCATTGCCACAAGTAGTGTCCTCATTAATAGTAACTTCTTTAGTTACTCCATTATTATTTGGTGGCCCAACCCAATCATTAACATCCTTAATTAGGAAGAAGAGAAACCCTCATGTTTTAACATATATATATTTGCCTCTTCCTTCTCCATTACACCAAAGCCAATCTATCCTGCTACTTGTGTCTGGGCAGTGTCTTTATTTAGAATCTAACACTTTCCTTATTTTTACAGCCTTTTACTAAGTCTTCATCCTCTCTCTATCCTCTGGTTCTTTAGTGCCACATTTTACACCAGAGTAACAACTTTTTATCCTCTCATTTCCTTTCTGAGGAACTGCAATGTCTTCCTAAAAGCACTGTAAGCCATGCAATGTCATTGAAGGGCTTTAGTGTCAGAAACACCAGTACTAAAACATAGTCTCCATCACTACCAGCTAAGAAAAACTTCGCTGTGCCTCAGTTTCCTTATATGTAAAATGGGGATATTGCTTGGTTGCTATAAAAATTAAATAATGTATGGGAAAATGCCTTGAATATGATCATTGTTAAATACATATTAGTTCCTTTCATACTTCCTTTTGGATACATGTACTAATTCACCCATCTTGATGTGTTTTACAAAACTGACCAAATTTTTAATAGCATGTTTTTCTGACAGGCATTTTTAAAGATACTCACAGGAAAAAAAAAGTCTAGGAGCATGATCAGCGCCTGTCTTAAAATCATGTCTTATGCTGAATAGTGAACAATACCAAGAGTTTTTAGCATGCAGAAGTCTCAGGAAGTGGAAATGTCATAGGAAAAAGGGAAAAGGAAATAGATCATGACTCCTGATATCAAAAATAAGACCTATTAGTGGAAACTATATGAAGTTGGCTCAATATAAAGGGACATGTTCTAAACATTAAATCTGTCTAACAGTAAAATATACTGTACAAAGTAGTAAGCTTCACAAATTCAAAGGAATCTAGATAAAACTAGATAGATATCTGTCTGACTTATAAGGTTCGGAAATTTCTGCTTTAGGTGTGAAGTTTCTGTATGATGGCTGCTTCTAAAATCTTTGGCTTAAAAAGAAAACCTTCTACTAGTTTTCTAAATACCTTTGTAATCTTACTTCTTGGTTCCTTTTTGAAACTGCTAGTCAGAT
>NW_012141635.1:3934364-3934979 GCF_000956105.1 Propithecus coquereli
GACATTTCTCAGCGCTTGATAAATATTATCTAATTTAATTCTCTAAAGAAAATAAAAACACAACCATTATCATTAGCCCTTTTCTTCACCTGAAATAACTGTTGCACAGAGAGTTTAATTAATTTGCCTAAAAACTAACATAGCTAATGGTGGTACAGCCAAGATTTAAACTCAGATAGATCAGCTCAGGACAACAACTGCTTGATTCTCAGTCTTCCATAACAGTCTCTGGAGAGATAGTAAATGGCACAGTGAAGTTTGCAGCCTAAATAAATTCTCTGTACTTCCATAGAACCTATTGTGATAAAGAATTAGATGTACCGTATCTGAATAAAAGGAAGCTAACGAACACTGCTCTACAGAAATGACATAATCTACAGAAATTGCATATTTAATTAAATCTTCCATTTTATGAAATATTATTTTACACACACACACACATATAGAGAGAGAGATGTACCTCCTGGAAAATGAAAGGTCTACTTCCTTGAGGGAACCAATTTGTGTTTAGATTATTCAGTTTATCCAAAACTTCCTTTATGTCTCCAGGCCACATGTGCTTGGCAGCATCAAGTCTGAAACCTGCTACACCAATATCAATGAGATGGTTCAGAT
>NW_012141635.1:3938495-3939336 GCF_000956105.1 Propithecus coquereli
TTATTGTTTGTTTTTGTGTGTGGATGTGTCCCTTCTCTAACTTAACATAACCTCTAGAACAGCTCTAATAGAAACATAATGTAAATAAATCATAGATATAATTCAACATATTTTACTAGCTTTGCATTAAAAGAAGCAAAAAGAAACCAGGGAAATTAATGTTAATAGCAACTTTTATTTAGCTTAATGTATCACAAAATATTATCAACATGTAAACAATATAAAAATATTAATTTTTCACATTCTGTTCATATACAAAATCTGAAGTCCAGAGTGTATTTTATACTTATAGCATGTCTCTGTTTAGGTTACCTACATTTTAACTGCTTAGTAGCCAATTGTTGCTAGTGGCTACCATATTGGACATAACTCCAGTATTCTAGAAGAAATATTAGTGTAATACAGAGAATGCCAACTTATAATGAGACTTATTATCAAATTCTGCCTTTATCATTTACCATAGGAACCTGGACAATTTACTCAATCCCTCTAGGCCTTAGTCCCTTCAAATGTACAACATTTTTGCAAGAATTAGAGTTGAGTATATCATGTAATTACTAACATAAGTTTATTTAAAAAAATCATTGAGTACATAACCCATATTATGCTAACGACTTACACAATATATGGAACTTAGAATTTGTATGTTATAGACATTTATTGAGCACATAAGGCAATGCCAATCATTTTGCTAGGTTCTGGGAATATTTGATGTGATATCTACCTTCAAGAAGCTTGGTCCAGAATGTAAAAGGAATTGCCTTTTTGATTTGATCTTCTGCTTGACTGTTGTTGGCATATATGAATGCCTCAGATTTGTGTGTGTTGATTTTGTAGCCTG
>NW_012141635.1:3940067-3941677 GCF_000956105.1 Propithecus coquereli
ATTTGGAATTTAAATGCCCATGAATTGGAGAAACAGAGTTTTTAATGTCTTCGTCAAATTCATGTGCTTAATATAGTGGCTATAGTACTAAGACTTGCGGTGGTAGTGGGTATCGTTCTCTCCCCATAGACAAATATCTCTTGTAACTTAATAAAACACTAAATAAATGAATTCACATCCCTTTTCCTTCTTAATGTAAGTGATATCCTATAAAAGAGAGTAATAATACAGGTGGCAAAAACTTCATCCATTCAACAAGTATTAAGTGAGTGTCTGCTTTTGGCTAAACCCTGTGGATGATGTTCGAGACAAAAAGATGAATCAGACAGACAGGTTCCTGTTCTCAGAGAGCTTAGTGGAAGGGAAAGAAAACATGTTGGTACACAATAATAATAACAGTAGTACTAACGATGATGATAAAAATAATTTCAGATAGCAATATTAACTAGTATTAAATAACAGGATAATAAATAGAGAGAGTGACCTCACTGTCAGGTTATTTAAGACTGAGTAGTCAGGGAGGACATCCCTGAGGAAGTGACTTGATGCTATGATTTGAAGGAGAATCCAGTCATTTGAAAAGCGGAAAAAGAACAATCTAGATAAAAAGCAAGAGCAAAAGCCCAAGGAAGGAAAAAAATAAGAATATGCAAAAAAATGACAAAAATAAAGTCAGCAAGGTGAAAGCAAGTGTGATAAAGGAGAGAGTAAACGAGATGAGGTCAGAGAGGTAGGCCAGGTCATGCAGGACCCTGCAGAACATGACGAAAGAGAGAGCCACTGAGGCTATACGAAGGGGAACTGGAAGAAAATTTTAAAAGAAAAATCTCTCTTGCCTTTAGGAAGAAATCAGATTATGGTAGGACAAGAGGAAAGAGAGAAAGAGATCAGTTACAAGACTTCTATAGTGGTCAAGGAAAGAGGTGAGTGGCTTGAACTAGGGCATATATAAATTTCAGAGGTAAAAAGCAATCAGGGTTTATGGATAAACCAGAGGTGAAGAATGAGGAAAAGAAAAATATTAAAGATATAGGTATTTGGTGGTGATCCACTTATTAACATGAGGAAAAATGAGGAAGTACCAGCTTTGGGGAAGGGCATAAAGAATGCTATGAATCTTAATTATTCCTTTATCAACCCTAATGCTCTCCATTGGTCCTTCCCTTAGCCAACTGTGTGAACACTATCCATGGCAAAACTATTGTAACACTCAATCATGCTCTCCTAATTTTCATTCTTACTGCTGTAATCCTAGTTCGAATTTTCATCACTGCTCTGTTTACTAATACACATGTCTTCTAGTGTTTCTATCTCTTTTCTCTGTCTTCTAATGCATCTGATACACTCCAAAAGTTTTAATCATCACTTCCTGTTTAAAAGAAAATAAACAAACAAAAACTTCAATAGTTTCAATAGCTTTCAGAAGAAAATCTCCCTGATTTTGAATGTCCCCAATATACCTTTCCTAATTTAACTCCTATGGTTCCCTCACACCTAAATTACATTTCTAAAACACTATTTTGACTTCTTACCATTCTCCTTGCTCCTCTTCTACACTTGATAATTCTGTTTTTCTTACTTAAAAGCAATTTCATCTTACCTTTCACTGA
>NW_012141635.1:3943474-3944399 GCF_000956105.1 Propithecus coquereli
GTATTATAGAGGGAAGACTCTAGTATAAATTCAGGATTTCTCTAAACACATCAAGTAGCATAAATTTAGTCATTTAGCTTAAAGTCTACTTAAATAGCACCGAAGTCATGACTTAAATAAAGAGCTCTATTAAATATTAAGCAAAAAGTAGCAACCTCCAAAAAACTTGTGTCTTTCTATAACTTTCTTACATTATATTGCTATAATTGTTCTATTTTATTATCATTGTTAGTCTGTTACTGTGCCTAATTTATAAATTTTATTATAAATATGTATATATAGGAAAAAACTTAGTATATATACTTGGCCCTCCATATCTGTGGATTCTGCATCCCTGGATTCAACCAACTATGGATAGAAAATATTTTAAAAAATGGATAATTGTGTCTCTACTGAAGATGTACAGACTTTTTTCTTGTCATCATTCCCTAAACAATATGTTATAACAATTATTTACATAGCATTTACATTATATTAGGTATTACAAGTAATCTAGAGATGATATAAAATATACAGAAGGAAGTACACCGATTATATGCAAATGCTACACCGTTTTATATAAGGGACTTGAGCAACTGTGGATTTTGGTATCCTGGATGTCCTGAAACCAATCCCTCAGGGATACTGGAGAGAGTACTATATAGGGTTTGTACTACCTATGGTTTCAGTCATCCACGGGGGGTCTTGGAACATATCCACTTGAAATAAGGGAGGACTACTGTAATAGATGCAATAGATCTTGTGGAGATTGACTCCATAGGAAATAACAACGAATCAGATATAAGAGAATAATAGAGAAAAGACAGAGTCAAAGGAGACTCCATGATTTAAAAGTTTGGCTGAGTGTAAGAATGGCAATGCCTTTACCACTAATAGTGCAATCTAGTGGCAGACTGGGTTTAAGGAAACCGAGGAACTAATATGG
>NW_012141635.1:3945304-3948140 GCF_000956105.1 Propithecus coquereli
CATCCAATAATGTTATTCTTGTATGTGCACTTAAGTGTTGATCAGCTAATACCAATTTGATGGTGAGTACATGTGGTGCTTGTTTTTCCATTCTTGTATCTCCATTTATTTTTAAAATGAGAAAACAAAGGCACTGAAAGATTAATAGGATTTTTCCATGGTCAAATTGAAATAACTATTGGGACTGACATTGAAAGCCAAGCAGCCTAAATCCACAATGAGCTCTTACCTACTACTCAGTCATTCTCCCTCATCGGGTTGTTATGATAATCAAATAAAATCTTATATGTGAAAATATTTAAAAATCTGAAAGTTCTGCTTAGCTAGTTATTATTATGTTTAGAAGATTACAAGAGTGGTAAGAATTATTCAAAAAATAATGTCTTGTGGGTTTAAAAATATGAGAGCAACTTAAAATAAAAATAATGACTATAAACTGGAATAGGATAATGCTGAACTGTTCTAAGGTCACTTTATTGCATTTGGCAATGGGCGCAGGCATTCACCTTGGACTTTGAAAATCCGCATGGTATAATTTCAGTGTTAACCATTAACAGAACAGAAAGAGTGCATAATTTCTACTGTGGTAAAGAATAAAAAAAGATTAATAAAGTTAGTTAAGAAGGCAAGAATATGAAAAAAAAGAATGAGTGGGGCATTAAGAAAGTGGATTTAAACACAAATATAACAATAATTACATTCAGTGTAAATGTAGTAAATGTTTCTGCAAGCATTTTCAGACATGATTTTTAAAAATGGGGATACAAAAGAGATAAAGATAAAAGGGTAGAACACAATAAACCATATAAATTCTAACCAAAGGAAAGCTAGGGTAGCTTTATCAGTATTGAACAAAATGAGTCTAAGGTCAAATCAATGCCAGAAATAAAATGGTTACACTTCATAATTAAATATGTCTCTCTTCAATATTAAATTTGTCTCTGACTAGTAAATCAACAATTACAAGTGTTTACTCCTCTTAAAACTTAGGTTTAAGATAAAGCAAAAACTTGACAGAATAGTAAGAAACAATAGGTAATAAATCTACAAGTATAATGGGAGATTCTTAACGTACTAACCTCAGTAGCTGCTTGAACAAGCAGATTTGAACAGAAGTTTTAATTAACTTGACCAAATGGACATAGAAAAGAACACATTCTTTATACAATTCTCTAATACAGGGTCAGAAGGTGAGCCTTTTAAAGGACTGAAATACAGAATATGCTAATTGGACTAAGATCACATAGTAGGCTCTTGTCCACTGCATTTTACTGAGCCATTTTTCAATGTAATGAACATTTATTTCCAAAGATTTCGGTGTTATGAAAAATGTTATGATCATTTGTGTTCATGTCTCTTGTACAAATGGGTGAATATTTCTGTAGGCTAGAGAAGTGGAAATTAAAGCACATTAAATTTTAATATTATACAAAATTGCCCATACATAAGTACCAATTTGTACTCTATCTAGTAGTGACACAGTGTATCATAGCACCTTTTACCATACTCTTACCACAAATTGATATTATCAAGCCTCTAATTTTTGGCTTTCTAATAGATGTAAAATGATTTATTTTAATTTGTATTTTCCAAATTACTAGCAAGGCTGAGCATCATTTCACTCTTTTTTTGGCCATTTGGGATTCCTCTTGAGATTTACCTGTTCCTTTTCCCATCTATTTTTGTTTTTAGTTTTTCTTCTTCTTACAGAGTATTTGGAGTTCTTATGTTGTTGTTATTGTTATATATTGCAAGTAAATTCTCCTAGTCTATCACTTGTTTTGTGAATAGTTTTTCCAGTGCAAATTTAAGTAATCGTGGATGTTAGTAAGAATTATGGTAATGGAAAAGGTATGCCTGCACTATTTTTTTCTCTAACTACAGTCATGCTTCCCTTAATGGCAGGGTTATGTTCTGAGGATTGTGTGTTTAGGTGATTCCATTATTGTTGAAATGTCAGAATGTACTTCCACAAACCTAGACGGTATACAGTCTATCGCTCCTAGGCTACAAACCTGTACAGCATGTTACTGTCTTGAATACTGCACACAATTGTAACACATTATATTTGTGTCTCTAAACATAAAAAAGGTACAGTAAAAATAGAGTGCTATGATCTTATGGAACTACCATCATATATGCGGTATATGTCTGTACTCACCATGCAAAAAGGTTTTGTTAATTTTTAAAGTAATTATTTAAATACAGTCATCCCTCATCTCTCCGTATCCATGGGGGATTGACTCCAGGACCCACTGAAGATACCAAAATGTGCAAATACTCAAGTCCTTTAGTAAAGCAGTATTTACATGTAACCTATGAACATCCTCCTGTATACTTTAAATCTGTGATCCGCAATCAGTTCACTGCCTGTTAGGGACTGGGCCACAGAGCTCTGCTCCCCACCTCACCCCCCGTCTATGGAAAAATTATCTTCTATGAAACCCGTGCCTGTTGCCAAAATGGTTGGGGACAACTGCAAATCATCTCTAGATTACTTGTAGCACCTAATGCAATGGAAATGCTAGGTAAATAGTGGTTATATTGTGTTGTTTAGGAAATAATGACATAAAAAAGTCTATACATGTTCAGTACAGACGCAATCATCCTTTTTTCTCTTCCAGTATTTTCAATCCATAGTTGGTTGAATCCACAGCTGTGGAACCCATGAATAGGGACACCTTACAGTAAATGCTACTTGTCTCATCCTTAGATCTCATTTAATAAAATAAGATTAGATTTACATAAGTGGGGAAAGAAGGAAGGAAGGAAGGAAAGGAAGGAGGGAGGAAACAGAACAATTTATTAATGGCAGATTTTTTTCTAAAGTTAAATG
>NW_012141635.1:3948190-3949613 GCF_000956105.1 Propithecus coquereli
AAATGCTTTGACATTTAATTTTTTTTTCTATTTTCCCAGTTTTCAATACTCTAAAGCTTTAGGTAGTAATATTACTATAGGACTTGGTCAAGTTAGTGGTTTCTCTTACTGAAAAAAAAAGTCATAATTCCCCTGAATTTTACATTGAATTATGCAGTTTTCTTAAAACAGTAAACCAGTGCTCCCCACCAGACCTCCCCTCAAAATAAATAAAATAAAAAGAATGAAATAAACCTGACTCAAGATACGTCACATGTGAAGGTTAGAGAAAAGAGGCAAAGATAATTAAGTTTGCCTACCAGATCTCTGAAATCAGAGAAACCTTTTGGGCCAAGGTTAAGGCACATTTCTAATATAAATAGTACATTTTGTACTGAAGGACACTGAAACACGAGTTGTCAACAAGCCTAAAATAGACTCTGAAACTTTGAACTATATCAAATCATATGACAGAAACCACTTATTTAAAGACAGAAGGCAGGGCTGCGGGGGGAACCTATATGATACTCCAAAAAAACATTAAAATAACTTACCACTTTGACTTCTTTAAGTCAGCAACCTTCCCAATCCACACACAGTTCAGTGTTTTTCAATCGTAAAGTAACAAAAAAATCTCAGAGTTGTTTTTGCTTTCTCTTCAGTTGGGAAAAAAATTGCTGGATTTAGGATTTTATTGATTTTCTATAACCTCTTCCTGTCAATATGCAGCCCTACAGACCCGCTCCAATTTTAAAATTCTAATTTGTACTAGTCTGAGTTCCACGATGACACCAGATTGGCCACTACCCTCCTATTTCCTAAGCAAACCACTGTCTTCCCTCCTCTACTCGATTTGCTGCCCTGCACCTCTTCTGATTATACTGCACCTCTTATGCTGTTTGCTTTCTCTTTCTCTTCCTTTCTTTCTACAATATCCTCTCCCAAACTCAACTAATCTTTTTCTTTCCTAAACCATTTATATCAATATATAAAAAAAAAATTTTTGCTAAAATAACCTTAAAGACCAGATTAGCATAGGACTGGGGCAAGCTAGTTAAATGGGACTAGAATGTAAACTAAGTCACTAAATCAACAATTTTATTTTAAATCCATAATTCACCATCTATTATGTGAACATCACAAAAACTTTAAAGTCTATAGATTTCATTTAGGTCCTTAGAATGTGAGGATAGTATTATTGATAAATAATGATTAAAATACAAAAACTACTAACAATATGCATTGTGTTACTTAGTATGTGCCAATTCCTTGCATTATCACTTTGATTCCTCATACACTTGTACCTTACAGATAGAATTATGATTATCCCCATTTATTTTTTTTTATTTCAGCATATTATGGGGGTACAGATGATTAGGTTACATATGACACCTTTGTCCTCCCTCCCCCCCAAGTCCGAGCTTCAAGTGTGTCCATTCCCCGG
>NW_012141635.1:3952276-3960331 GCF_000956105.1 Propithecus coquereli
AAGGAAGGAAGGAAGGAAAGGAAGGAGGGAGGAAACAGAACAATTTATTAATGGCAGATTTTTTTCTAAAGTTAAATGTCTTCACTTTTTATACTGAAATATATTTTTACACAATTTTTGGAAATTTTACTGGTTACTTAGAACCTAACGTGTAGAAACCACTGAACTAATTTATTCCAATAAATTACTTTTACTATTAACATTCTCTGATCATATGATTTATTCTTCTCTTGACTTTCTACATCCCAAGGGAAATGTCTTGTGCTAATCAAAGAGCTTCAGGAAACTTAGTGGCTGTATCAATCAGGACAGAATGGGTTATGCTACACTAACAATAAAAGAAAAATTTTCAGTGGCTTATAAAATAATCACGTTTATTTCCCATGTTCATCTGAGATCAACAAGGGGACTCTTCTGATTAGTGCCTTTGCACTATGTCACAGAAACTTCACTGAGACACCTTTTAACAATCCAGGAGGGCCCAAAGTAAAACATTATTTCTGCTCATATTTCACTGTCAAAGCAAATCACAGGGATACTCCCAAATTCAACAGGATTTCAAATTCATTTGTGAGGATGAACACCAGTATTTGTAAACAATAATACATTCTATGTGTAAGTATGAGATCAGAAATAAAAACTGTAACAGTATTTTCATTGGTGTGAACCTGTGAAAAACAATTGAGTTTAAGTATCTTTTTTAAAGAAAAATACAAAATATGCAGAGCTTCTCACTCAATGTCAATCTCTCTCCCCTCCATTCTCCTTTCCTTCCATAGCAAGATCTTCAATGTCTTCCACAGTTGGTATGATCGTTTCTATGAAGCTCTTTTGTAATTTATCTTATATTTCTATAAACAATATATAATGGTATTTTGTGTATCTTTTCCTAAGCTCTGAAAAATTTCATAAGATTGCTTGAATCTTCTTCTTGAACTTGGATTTTCAAAGATCCTGGTATATAAATACTATATTAAGTGCTTTTTTTAAATTTTTAAAAATTAAATTTCTTCTTGTGTAGTCAAACACCCCTTTTCTCATTTCTAATTAATACTTTTTTAATGGATGTAAATGCTTCAAGTCTTTGTATATTAATTATAGATGTGCTAAAGTCTTATTTGATTTCCTACATTTTCTTTCTCTTATGTTGTTGCACACAGGGTCTCTTTCCTGATTCTTTTTCAATGCTTGCTGAATTTTTTTCCTTTTTTAAAGACTTTCTACTAGCTTTTATGTGAATGCTGTATCTCTAATACAGTTTGTTTGTTTTTGGGCAATGTTAGGGTAGAATATTTAGTAGCTTATGTACTTGGGGTAAGAACTCTCTATTCTTCCTAACACCTGTTAGTTCTAACTCTTAGGTGTCTGACACATGGCGTTAGCTCTCATCTCTACTGGATGATCCTACTGAGGTCACTATTCTTTTATATGCATCAGTAAAGGGAATTAAATGTAATGGAACATTTTATAGTTGACACATTAAAGAACTTTCCATTACTCACAAAGGGAAGTGCTCTCCTCTTATAAGGTGGTAAAGATAAAATAATTACTATAAGTACTCAGCATAGTTCCTTTTGATATTTAAAAATCCACTTAGATAATCGTTTTAACACCCTAGGTTCTCAATTTCTTGAATTCATTATCTCCTATCACCTTGCCTCTACCCTACTCCCATCTCCACATCCTAAAACTCATAAGCATTAAGTACTATACTCTAATATTCCCAATTTCAGTCACCCTATTCTTATTTCAACTTCCCAATTTTCTTGCTCCTATCTCAAGTAAAGACATCTTCAACCCTACTGCAATCTACAATTGATCATATCATTTTCTACTGTGTCTCACCCTTCTTTATTTTCTCACTTCACTCTTTACCCAGATTACTTTCCATGTCCCTCCTTTATAATCATTTTCTTGAATATATCAACACCTTAGCTCATCTCCGACTTTGTTATGTTCATCTAGGGAAATCTCAATTTTGGTTAAATTCAACTCTGTGTCTACTCAGTGATGGCACCTATGCTGAACTGGAAAAAAACAAAACCACATTGACTGATCTCACTTAAATTATCAACCACAGCCTCAAAGTGAAAGTAGGTACTTAGGTATTACCTAACATTCCTTCTAAGGGTATGCTTATGCTCCTACTTTTCTAGTGTCTATTTTACATCTCCTTTTCTTTCCTCAATCCTTCATGATTTCTTCCCTCTTCATGTACTTGCTTCCTGCTTCATTGAAAAAATATAACAAAACTTTGACATGCTCCTACTATCTACCCAGCTACAAACATCTAGACCTACATAATCTGTCCTTCATTCTACCGTAACTAATGAGCTACCTGTGTGCCTATTTTTACAACTAAACTTTCGGCCAGACACGGTGGCTCACGCCTATAAGCCTAGCACTCTGGGAGGCTGAGGCGGGCGGATTGTTTGAGCTCAGGAGTTCGAGACCAGCCTGAGCAAGTCCGAGACACCATCTCTACTAAAAAAATAGGAAGAAATTAGCTGGACAACTAAAAATATATATAGAAAAAATTAGCCGGGCATGGTGGCACATGCCTGTAGTCCCAGCTACTCAGGAAGCTGAGGCAGAAGGATTGCTTGAGCCCAGGAGTTTGAGGTTGCTGTGAGCTAGGCTGACGCCACAGCACTCTAGCTCAGGCAACAGAGTAAGACTCTTGTCTCGAAAAAAACCCCCCAAAAACAAAAAAAAACCAAAAAAACCCTAAACTTCCTATTTATATACCAGATATATGGCTCCAGCAATATCCCTCTTTCCTACATCGTCTTTTCTCTTCAATGATCAGTCCCATTAGCACACAAACCTGCTGTATCTTTGATTGTTAAAACCAAACAACTTCTTGATACTACATTACCATCCATGAACAATACATTTCTCACATCCCCTTGAAGAGCAAGACTCTTTAAGAATTGTCTTCAATTCTCACTATAGTAAATTCCTCTCTATCATTCTCTTATATACCTCCTCTAACTCCTGCCATCCATCAAATCAGTTTGTCAAGGTCGATGTCACAAATGTAGCTTGATCCAATGCTTAATCCTAAGAACTCTCTTCTGCCTCATCAACAGAGCTAACATATGTATTAATATTTGATCACCCTTTCCTGCTTGAGACACTTTCTTCATTTAGCTTTTAGCTATTCCTTCTCAGTTTTCTTTAGTGGTTCCTTACCTACTTGTTATCTAAACATTGGCAAGTTCCAGGGTTCCCTTCTCCATACTTCTAATTCCTATCTTTAATGTTCTTACTCTCCCCACTTCATAACATTGTTAAGTAAAAGTGAATAAGCTATGATTCACAACAGAATTTTTACAGAGGATACGATCCTTTAGGCAGTGACTTACAGAGAAGCTGTTGTTATATACTCAAGAGAGTAGCAATAAAAACAAATTATGAAAAATATCAAAGTTTTTCTACTTACAGCTTACATAGAGCTTAAACTAATTTCACTAAGGAAACAGAATAATTCACATGGGAAATATTTTCACCTTTGAATGATGTTCTGATAGATGACAGATTTGGGGGCACAAAAATGGAGTATGAAATTAGGGCAAGGATAAATAAAGAAAAATTTCAAATACTACTTTACTGGAAGAAAATAATTTATTATATTTGAGGAAGGTCATTAAAATACAAGCAATATAGTTCCAATAAACTGATATTAAATGCATACAGATTAAATTTTTAAATATACTTTCAAAGCTGTTACGCACAGTTCCATAGTCCAGGTGGTCAAATTCTTCCCCTCAAAGTTGGAAAGCATTTGAGAGACACGGAATTCAAAAGGAAGCTAAAACACCATAAAAGTTCATTAAAATAATCATAATTATTAAACAGCTTATTTAAAAATAACTAAAACATTGATATTAGGAAAATTAGTGACTCATGTCAGTACAACAAAATTTAATTACCTAGATGAACAACTTACAAAGAAACTTATTTATAACATTAAAGAAATGTTAACTGTGCCTACAGAAAAATAACAATTACAATTTCGATATCTATATTGACTTTTGTACTTTTAGGGTGATAATGATTATTAACAGAATTTTGAGTTATTTTAATAGTACTAATAATTTTCACCAAAGAAATCTGTAGAGCCTCCGACCCTTTATTTTCCTACTTACAAAAGGGAGGATGGCTAGGTTGGTATTAGGTGTCTTATGCATAAAAACTCTTCCTTGCTGGTTCTCAACCTTGTCTGCACATTACAAGCACACTGAGAGGTTTGAAAAATTCCAGCATCCATGCTGTACTCCAAACCAATTAAATCAAAACTCTGAGGGTGGGAACCAGGAATCGATATATTTTTTAAGATTTTTTTTTGAAATTAGCATTTTTTTTAAAAGTTTCCAGATTATTCCAATGTGCAGCCAAGACTGAGAACCACTGTTCTGGGTCATTCTGGTCATCCACCAGTCTAGAGACCACTGTTCTTATGACCTACCAGGATTGTTTTTCTTTTCACTTAATGTGCTACCCTGAGTCAACTTCTATCTTCTTCCCTTTGTTATTCTTTTCTTATTCTTTTTTGTTTGTTTAGAAAAAGAAAAGGAAAGAACAAAGATATTTCTACTTGCTATCTATGCCAAAAGAGATTTCACTAATAAGACTTCAGATGTGAGGTCTGCTATTTTTATTTAGAATTTACATAAAAATCCAGCTATTTTAATTTTCGCTATATGGACTTTTTAAAAGAAAAAAGGTCCTTTCCCCAGTCAAATTTAACAACACATTATACAGAACACCTAAAGCAGATGCACCATAAAACAGAAAGCCTGTGTTACTGAATCAGGGTTAGGAAATACACAAATAGAAGAAGCAAGACCACATTCTGAGTTAAAGTAAATGCACACATTCTTCAAGTAAGTTGACATGATTCACTAACCTCAAGGACAGTATAAAAAATTCAACAATGAATCTAAAAAACATAAAAGATTTGTTCAATCTACACAAATAACTTTAGAAATATGGCATCTGAATAAAGTATAAAAAAGTATAGCTTAATCTGGATCAATAGGTGGGAGAGGGACAAATATTTCTAGGAAAATAAACAAAAAACAAAAAACGCTGCCCCCAAAAGGATACAGCACGAAAGGATACATTTTGCATGACAGTATTACAGCAGTATTTACACAGGAATCCTTCTAAAAAAGAACAGCAGAATGCAGTTTAAATTTTTTCAGCATTAGATTTATAAATAAATGATGTTTTAAAATACAAACTGAAATTATTTAATTTTTCCTCTAAGGTATTTATAAGACTTCTGACTACCCAAGTATAAATATAAGAAAATTCAAATATTCAAGCACCTCACAGAGGGACTAAACATTAAGCAAAATTTTCTCTTATTTAATCATATCATTTTTTTTCAGCTAAACATCAGTAATTCTGACCAATTTACTTCATATTCTTCCAGTTTACAAAAGGAGAAAGATATTTAAAGTAAAAAACAGAATATATTTCTACTCATTTCTTAAAGTAACACAAACTTTAAATATTTTTAATCATTAAATTATGTAAGTATTAAAATTACTTGTTTCAAAGACAAAAGATTTAACTCCACCAACATTTTCAGGAAGTGTGTTAGTAATTAATTTTATATATTCAGCACTGTAGAATTTTAAGTTAGAAAATTTAGCTTTAAATGTTTACCTCAGGAGTTTTCAAAGTGTGGTCCCTAGACCAGATGCCTTACCATTATCTGGGAAGTCACTAGTTATGCAAATTCTCAAGTGTCACCAAGGATGACCACCTTGTCCTGGCTGGCAAGTTTCCCATTTCAGCACTGGAAGTCCAGTATCTTGGGAAACCCCTCAGTCCGGAGAAAAATGGAACTGTTGGTAACCCTAGGCCCCCACCTCAGACCTACTGAATCAGAAATTCTTGCGGGGAAGGGAAGAGTCTAGGAATCTGTTTTATCAGCTCTCCAGGTGATTGAATACATGTTAAAGTTTAAGAACCACTGCTTTACTCTAGGCAGAAAAAGTAAATAAAGAGCAATTGATACACTCCCCTTATAAAATTCATTCTCCAAACTTAATTTTTACATATAAATGCGCTTTATTCTTTAGTTATAATTTTGAAGTTTAATGGAAATTAACTACATAGATATTTCCTTAAAAAATCTTAAGAGATAACTGAATTACTACTCTATCAGGATTTTATTCTTCTTTAATTTTATCTCAAGAAATAGTCTTGTCTTTTTACTGTGTTTTATCCACACTTACCTTTCTTAATTTTTAACACTTTCTTTTTCCATCTTTAGAATCTTGTTTTGGTCTAGCAGATCGAGCAAATTGCTAATATTTTAAAATTAAGTTTGATTCATGAACATGAAGTTGATCTCTTCTAAATAATTAGCAAAAACTTTATAATGTAGGGTAGGAGTAAAGCTTTTTAATTTATTTTGATTGCCTCCTATGTCCATGACTTAGAAGGGAAATAAAAAATTAATCTTTTCTTTACAGTCATTATGTTTTTACACATAGACCTTGCTTCTTTACTTACATTACTGATTTCTAGTTTGCAAATTGCATTAACTACTAAAAGCAAGATGGTTAATCAATGATATATTCTGGTTATTAAAATTCTGAAGTAGAAATGTGAATTACAATACAACAAAATAATAAAACTATAATGAGTTCTTTATTTAATGACTCCAAATGTATTTCTGGATACTGTAGTCTCTTAGGCTTAGCATGAGTATATACTTTGAGTTGCATAAAAGTTTAAACTTGGCTGAAATTTAACAACCTCATGCTGCTGAGGTTCTTTTATTTTACAATAAAAATCTAAATTATCTTTCATCCGACTCAGCTAAGGAATGTTTAACTGTAACTGAATATCTTAAACTAAAATGCCAACGTTGAAATTTCTAAAGGATAACAAAAATTAGTGTCAGTTATGTCCTTCTCCTAAAAATTATACAGTTTTGAAACAGATTGATTTAAAGGATACAACCACCATGGGTTTTCCAAAAAGAACATATCCATTAGCTTCCTTTAAGGCTTTTGCTGCTGCTTTTTCATTTGGAAGTCCAATGAAAGCTTGTCCCTTCATGTGACCTTCTTTCATCAAGCGTATGTCAAACCTAGAAGTCAAGGAAGAAAGAGTAGTTTTGATTCAAAGAATGTCAATTTTGACGAAGTAAATGAAAATGTATTGCACAATTTAAAATTTTGCTATTTCAAAGTAAAAATGACTATACTCTCTGATTAGCATATTACTTCTTCAGTTTTTCTAAAATTATATTTTGTATCCTATTCTAAAATTGATTCTACAAATAGGTAAATATGAGTTTGATGATGCACTTATATATCTATTTTTTTAACTATCATAAATGTACTTATGTGATTTAAAATCGTTACTAGTAACTATAAAAGCAAACTTAAGTTTTTATTTCATATCTCTATTTTTTAAAAGTTTTTTGCAGTCATTTCAGTACTATCTGCTCAAGTGACAATAAACAAATTATACAACCAAAAATAGAAGGGCTGACAGGAGCCAACCATAAGCAATTATAGAATTCATTGTATTATTATAAGCAATTACAGAATTTCAGAGAAGGAAGGAACCTCACTGACTATCTAGTCACAATCATCATTTCAGAGGTGATGCCTAGAGACTCTGAGTGACTCTTCAGAGCAGATAGCTAAAGTCTAAAGTCAGAGACAGAAACAAAAACCTAATATAGTATTCTATCACTTCATAGTGTACTCATTTTTCAAAATTTTTGAGAGGAAATTATATTCCAAAACTACTTAGAAAAATCAGATTGTAATTTTAATAGTGTCTACTATTTAGTCTATGGGACCAGCAAAAGAACATAAAACATAAAAAATTATCAATTAAAAAATATACTAAAATGTTTCTTAAAAAACCACATGACTAGTGTCCTGGGAAACATACCATTTTGATGTCTATAGCTTTCTCTATTCTCTACATAGAATTACTTTTGCCCTTGAATTCTAATTACAGGCACTACTGGAAATTGAAAGAATGTACATATCTATATATACACACATACAC
>NW_012141635.1:3962861-3964542 GCF_000956105.1 Propithecus coquereli
GATGTTTAATCAGAACATTTTTTGTTTTTTACATACTTTGTATGTATCTCAGACACATTATTTGTGATGATCTATCAACTGTTTTTGGAATACATAATTCTGGACTTGTGGTATACATAAATTTGTGTTAAATGCCATATAAATGTTATAGAAATGAAAACAAAAATTTTTCCCTAACAAATATAAACTGGAAACATTGCATGGAAAGGAATATTCTACCCTATAAAGTACGAGTATTAAAAAACACAAAAGGAGATTACAAACATTAACTGGAGAGATGTTTTGAAGTGTGTGCCTTAAATAAAGGTAAATGACATGAAGGGATTTATTTCGTTTCTGTAGAGTGAAAGAAATGTAAAATGGAATATGTGCTTTGTTTATCTCATGACATTACCTTCTCTAGAAATTCTGCCCTTTTCCAACTCTCTTCTAGAAATGCATTCTGATGGCATTTCATCAGAGTCTTCTTTAATCTCCTCTCTGATGTTCAAGCTAGGTTTGGGGAAGATTTTTCCAAATCCCATATTGGGTGCATCGACTTCAGTAGCAGGCAAATCTAAGTTCAACATTAACATTAGCCATCAAAAATCTCTCACTTCAAAATAGTTTTTGAGGTTTTATCTCTCCAGTGTTAATGCATTAAGATATTTTTTGGCACTAAAATGCTTTGTTGTTTCTCAGTGTTTTAGAACTGGCATAGGCAAACTTTTTCTATAAAGGTCCAAATAGTCAGTATTTTAGGCTTTATAGGCCATTATGGTTTCTGTTATGACTATTCAGCTCTGCCACTGTAGCACAAAAACAGCCAAAGACAATAGCTAGACAGCCAAATGGTTGCTTTGTGAGGCTACTTAGAGGGCCTGAAATGTGAAAGAAAATTAATCCACTTTCAACACATTTAGTTTGAGGTGCCAGAGGGGCATCTGATGATAATGTTCAGTGGGCAGATAGCGTGCATGCTTTGGGGGGCAATAACAGGTATTCTGTTTAACCTACCCACTCTGACGTATTAATAACTGTGTGAACAAAAAGAAATTTTCAATTAATTAAATAAATTACATAATTAACAAAGGCATTCTGTTAATGGGATGTGTTCTACCAAAATTATTTATATGTTTATGAAGACGTCATAACGCTACATCAGAATACTGTGAAACAACCTTCAACCTTCTCAATGATGATTAAAAAATTAAGATCAGCATATTACACTGGAATAAACATCATAAAATAAGACGTTTCCATTTGGGAATACCAAAAAAAAATAAAATCTATTAACAACCCAAAGAAAGCCAATCCTTATCTTGATCCTGTAAGTAGTGAAGAAAAACAAGTATTTAAACACTTAAGACATTACTCATTCAATTAAGAAAATTCAACACCACTGCAAATTTTTTCTTTTAGATAGCAACACTGAATTTCTTTCATAAAATATGAATTTTTGCATCAGCAAGAATTAAACTAGCTTGGAAAAAATAATTTGGAAGGATAGGGTTAAGCATTCACTGCAAACATTGTAGTTATACTACCTAAAAAACAAAAACAAAAAAAGCTCTACAGAATCTGAGAAAATGATGCAAAGAATATGTTACATTTTGGATTATAAAAGTCTCCTTATAACTTAAAAGAAAAAAAAAAGGTTGTATAAACAGAACTCCTGTGGCCCGAAGGCATCAAAAACAGA
>NW_012141635.1:3964592-3966159 GCF_000956105.1 Propithecus coquereli
GTATCCTGATAAGAAAAGAGATTTGCCACTAATGAGCATAAATAGAGAATTTTAAGACATGGTTCTACTTGTGCATACTTATATAAAAAGATAAGATTTTAAAAGTACTGGTTTCACTTGATAGTTAAAACACAATTAACTAGTTAGAGTCACTTCTCTATTTTACCTCCACCCAAAAGTCTCTTACCTTATCTTTTCTACTTCTTCCTACTTTTAATTTATATGACAAGGAGTCTTTCTTACTTTGGAATTAACATATATGGAATTTTAAAGAATGAAATCCTAACTCCAAACATTAGCTTTTATGTCACTTACAAATCAAATCCTTCCTTTCTGCTTTCATAAAATTTGGAGCCTGGCGTAATACAGTTCAATTAAAAGAGGAGAATTTACTGCCACAATAAGAATCTAAAAAATTTTGCCTCATTGCTATATATTCTTGGATAAATCATTAAAACAATGGTTTTCCAAGTAGAGTCTTTGGACCTGCAGCTTCTGCATCATCCAAGAACTTTTTAGAAACACAAATTTGTGGTCCCTACCCATGAAACCTAGAAAACCAGAGTCTCTGCAGATGGGCCTAGAAAACTGTTTTACTAAGCTCTCGAGTTCATGTTTAAAGTTTGAGATGTTAAAGTCAGAACCACAGCTCTAGAGGGAGAATTGGGACAAAGAAATTATCACAAGGTCTGTTTCTATAACGAGTTTTATCTGAACACAGCCATGAATATTTGTTAGGTATTATTTATGGATACCTTCACACTACAACTACAAAACTGAGTAGCTGCAACAGACACAGTATGGTCTACAATAAAATAAAAATACTGAATTTTTACTATTTGCCCATTTACAGAAAAGTTTGTCAACTTCTGTTCTAGACATCTAAAAGATTAATTGTACAACAGAATAGATCAACTTCTTCATATAATTTTTATCTCTGAAAGAAAAATGTTGGATTAAAAAAGATAAATTCGTAACAGATAAAAACAAACATAATTTCAGATTATCACTATCACTTACATGATCCGTTGTGCTTCTGATGAAAAGTCAACATATCTTCCAAAAATAAATTTAAGGTCCTAGAATTTCAACATGAAAAAGACAAATAAGGAAGCCAGAAAAACAAATGTAAAATAAATAAATAAATAAACATTTAAAAAATGAGGTCACATTTGGAATAAAGTAGGCTTTGATACAATATGACTGCTGGCCTTACAAAAAGGGGAAATTTGTACGTAGATATGCATACAGGGAGAACACCATATGAAGATGAAGGCAGAAATCGGGGTGATGCTGCCAGTACATGCCAAGAAGGCCAAACACTGGTGGCAAATCAGCAGAAGCTGTGGGAGAAGCAAAGCACCGAACAAAGACTTCCCTCATAGCCCTCTAAAGGAACCAGCGCTGCTACCCTGGATTTCAGAGTCAGCCTCCAGAACTGAGACAATATATCTCTGTTGTTTAAGCTACTCACTTTGTGGTACTTTGTTATGGCAGCCCTAAGAAATTAATTCATACCTCAAACTCTTAGTGTTTACTGCCAGAGAAAACAAGCTATGAAAATATT
>NW_012141635.1:3969897-3970210 GCF_000956105.1 Propithecus coquereli
CATTTACTACATTTGCAATACTTACTAGAATTCTATCCTATATTCACACAAGTACTCAAAAGAATATGTACAAAAATGTACAGTCCAGTATTTTCTGTAATAGTAAAAGAATGAAAACAACCTCAACTTCTATAAACAGAGCACAATTAAAGATTGATATAACTATATTATAATTATGAAGTCATAAAAAAATAAAGTATATGCTTTTATGTTCTAACATTGTAAGGTACCCCCACTAGACTGTAAACTCCAAAAGAGATGAGACCATGCCTAACTTGTCCATAGAGCCACTATAAAACTAACTTTCAATAAG
>NW_012141635.1:3971979-3972447 GCF_000956105.1 Propithecus coquereli
CAGTCTTCAAACCACACACATCATTTCGCACAGAACCTTACCACACATTTAATAAATATTTAAAAGCACTCTGGTGGGGGTCCTGTGTGCCAAGTCAAAATATGTGAATTTTTATTTGGTGGGCAATTTTAATTCGAAAAATGTTTGATATCAGGTAACGCAGTTACGAGAAACTAAATAATTTTACATAAACATATTGGTGATTCCATTATCAAAACTGTGAGTGCAAGAGGAGAAAAAAGACAGAGACAGTGAAAGGAAAGTAAATGAGTTTTGTTTTGGACAATACCTTAAGTGCCTATAAGACCTTTTGAGTCTGCAGATAGGAAGCTGGAAATAAAGACTTTAGGTCTCAGGATAGAGATTAAATCTAGAGATAGAGATTTAGTATTTATTAGCTACAACAAGTGAAAGCATGAAAATGATGAGATTAACAAGAAATATAAATTTATAAACAGGAAGACAACC
>NW_012141635.1:3973042-3975848 GCF_000956105.1 Propithecus coquereli
ACCAGTGCTCAAAGTTTTGGATTCTGAAGCATTTTGGATTTCAAATTTTTGGATTAGAGATGCTTAACCTGTATCATTTGGAGTTTTTTGTTTGTTTGTTTGTTTTTATTAGGTTTGCTACATTTCCAAAAGATAATAGAGAAGCATGAAACCAGAGATTGGTACATGCAAAGGCTATGGTCTCTCTGATGACTCAAGATGAATTATTGGCAGAATTTCACACTACATCCCTAAATGGAAACCTAAATAAACAAAACAAAAACAAACAAACAAAAAAAGGTTTGGCCCATCTACACATAGCATTTCTAACTACTACCATTATTTTTATAAAGAAAGTAAAGTTCACAGAAGTAATTAACCCAGTGCAACACTTTACACTATTCTTTATTTAGCAGCAAGTTAAAGTTACCATCTATCAGGAATTGCCAATTTCCCTAAATGTCTCTGTTTAAGACACATACTCTTCGAATGTCAAATTACTTATGATTATTTGTATATGTTGCCCAGAATCTCTGTTTGAGTGCTAACTCATGTCAACCCCTCCTTCCTTACCTGACTTCTGTGCCCAGTTATCTGAGAATTCCATCATTTTCCTGTAACAGTCTTGTACACTAGGGGTTGGCAACCTATAGCCCAAAGACCAAATCCAGCTAGCTGCCTGCTTTTGTAAATAAAGTTTTGCTGCAACAAGGCCACACCAACTCATTTAGGTATTGTCCATGTCTGCTTTCCTACTAAAAGTGTATAACTGAGTAGCTGCAACAGGGATCACCTGGATCACAAAGTCAAAAATATTTACTCCTTGGACCTATTAAAAAACTGGCAATTCCTGTCCTAAGCAAGCCTGTGCATTATATACCTGAACATTATTAGCAACTTACCACTCTTTGCAAGAACCTTTAAAAAACTATATATAGATTGTAAAGAAAGAACAACCAATAAAAAGAATATTTCTTCTGCAGTAATTACTATGAACAGTTTTGTATAAAACCTACAGAACTGCTCTAGAAATTATTCCGAGGTGAATAGAGTCCAGGGGAATAAGGTGTCAAAACACGAATACAATTGATGCTCATTATTCGCGGTAGTTATGATCTATAAGATCACTGCAAACACTCGATTAGTGAATACTGAATCATTGCCCTTAGGGAAATTCAGAGTGAGGTTTCTGGAAGCCTCTCCTTACAATATTTCATCATCTGATCAACGCTACCTGGTTTTACGAGTGTTTATGTTTGAGGACACCTGATATAATACACATGGTTGATTCGTTAACACTGCACTCACAGTCAACGCCACCACCACTCTGGCCTGAAAAAAGCTTAGTTAACACATGTATTTTCTTAATAAGGCATATCACAGCCATCTTGAGCTTAGCAACACCAGATAGCACTTCAACACTATTCTTGGGGGCCATTTTAAACAACAGAATCATCAACAAAAGGCTCAAAACTGTGAAAAAGATGATGCCAAACAGACCGTGAAAAGGATACTTGTTTCTAGTGCAAGAGCAGAAAACAAGAAGGCAGAAGCAGAGGATCACTTTATTTGACCTCATCTGGAAACTTGTGTGTCAAGTGACTCAAATTTTTCACCACACTGCACATGTCCATGGTCCATGTCCATGAAAGACTACAAAAGTACTGCAAGCATTGGTCTGGAGTTACAAATAAATTTTAGCAAGTAGGCAAATTTGAAATCCACGAATAATGAGGCTCGACTATATAATACTATAATCATTAATCTGAAAAATTATGCATAATTCAAAAATTTTCCCTTAGGTCTTGGTATCTATTCTTAGGTCTCAATCTATAGCTACTATATATGCTTAAGGGGTCAGGGAGCTGAGGATAGATAAATTCTAATGACCCCAAATTATGAAGAATGATTACGCAAAATTTATGGAAAACCAGAGTCTCTTTCCTACATTCTATGTTTCCTGGAATCTAAACAAACCTTTCACATTACAAACCTCTGTCGGTCCTCATCGTCACTGCTTTCATATTCTGATTCTTTACTAGATAACTCCTCATACTCATCTGGCAAAGGAGGTTCCTCAGGTGGCTTAGGGGATGTGGGTGGAAGAGGTGCATGCAGGAACATATAGTCTTCATACTAATAAAAGACAACAAATATGCGATGGCAATCTATGTTATATATGGAGTAGATAAGCCAATTCCAGTTGAATATTTGATTCTCATTTCTATCTCATAATATTCTTTTACATATTCTACACATATTTAGGGAACACCTCCGTGGCAGACTACTAGCTAATCATAAAACTTGTTTCTTCTTCCTTGGCACTCAGCTGGACTAAATTTCCAAACCTCCTCTGTAGTTACATTTCACCACGTAACTGAGTTTTAGCCAGTGAAATGACAGCACAAAAAAACTCCCACATATAATTCTGTTCCTTCCTACAGACTGTGTGTTAATGCCCTTATCAGCCTAGGAAGGCACAGGTGAAAACAACTCGGGGTTTTTGAGTGGCTCAGTAAAGCAGAATATCCCTCTGCTCTGCTTTTGGAACATACTTGATATGACCAAGAATAATTTTTATTGTATTAAATCACGAAGAATTAGTTTTGTTTAACAGCAGCCAGCATAACATAACCTTAATTAATATCCCTGCAATATACCAAGTGTTGAGTAGGTGTTAAAGTTACAGAGAAAAATTATGACGCTAACAGTAATTACGTTAGAAAATTACATTAGAAAAGCAACCAACCCCGATTCTGTTTATATGTCAACACTCAAAATAATTTTGCACTGCTAGCATATACTAAAAGTACTATAGCAAAATAAC
>NW_012141635.1:3985543-3986975 GCF_000956105.1 Propithecus coquereli
ACAATTACATACTACAATCTTAGTCCATTTTTTCTACCTATATCTAAAAATACTTTTTACTTTCTCCTTGTTCCTTAACCTCACAATATTCCTCTCTCATTCTTTTAGCCTAGTACTTCATTTCCTGCTTTGAGACAAATGAAATGACATACGATGAGAATTTCGGATTTCCACCATAAATCCCCACTTACCAGCATATGCATCCATATTCTGTGTTCCATCTGTTACCATGTATTAACTCTCCCTGCGTTTATCTAAATCCAGCTGCTTGACTTGTATACTAAATCCCAAGCATTCTTTTCTATTCAAGGGTCTTTCTTTAGCTACTCTATAGGGGGTATACAGGGGGGTGTTCTTACCTACATTATTTTCTGTCCTCTATTGGATTATCCACATCAGTATAAAAACATACTCCTATTTCTCCTATCCTAATTTTCTTTTTATTACTCACAGTAAAATGCCTAAAAAGTTATCTAAACCCTGTATCTACAATTTCTCTCCTCCCATTCAGTCTCAGACCTATTCCAAACAGTCTTATGCTTTAATCAATCCACTGACGCTGCCTATCACAGCCAACAACAAATCCGGTATTGCCAAGCTAATGGTCAACTCTTAGTCTTCACTTTAATGCATTTAAGATAGTTGATCACTCCCTCAATACGTCATTCATGTGGCTTCAAGATACCGTACTTTCTTATAGCTTTCTTCCTAGCTCACTGGTATCTATTCCTCAAGCTCTTTGACTTGCGTCTTCTAACACTCTTAATGTTGGAATGCTCCAGAGCTCCAGTCTTGGTCTTCCTCTCTATCTAAATGCATTTTCTTGGTGATCTAATCCAGCATCCTAAGTTTAATATCACCTCTATGTTGATGATTCACCAATTTATAACTTCAGTCCAGACTTCTGTCCTGAAGTCCAGGAACACATATCCAAATAATGGCTAGCTCCCCTCAGGTATGTAACAAACATTTCAAAGTCAACACTGATTCGGTTTCAGAAACTGAATCACTACACTCTCTCCTATCCCCAATGTGCTTCACCTGGAGCCTTCTCCATTTCACTTGACGATAATTCCATTCTTTTAGTTATTCAGGAAAAAATCTTATAATCATCCTTAATGCTTCTTTCCCAAATTCCATACGTAAGCCATTGAGAAATCCTGTTTGCTTCTATCTCCAAAATATATCCAGAATCTAACCACTGCTTACTACCTCCATTTCTATCACTGTGATTCAAGCAACCATCATCTCTGGGCTGAATTACCACAATAATACTTTCACAGATTTCCCTGTTTCTACCCTGCTCCTTCAGTCTATTCTCAATCCAACAGCCAAAGTGACTCTTTTAAATGTAAGTCAGATTATGTCACTCCTTTGCTCTAGTGGCTCTCCATTTTACTCAAAATAATCTAATGCCCTTACTACTAACGTA
>NW_012141635.1:3987970-3989463 GCF_000956105.1 Propithecus coquereli
TAATGAGAAAGCCTTCTATAATGCCACTCTCAGAAAAATGTATTTTTTTAACAATTTGGTGTATAGTTCTGTCATTTTTTTGTGTGTGTATATACTAACATGTATATATACTATTAGTTTTCAAAAAAATATGAGGTTACATTATACCTAATGCTTCACAATTTTATTCATGTACTCTATCGGGGTTATCATTCCCTATTAATATAATACATACTCTTTGACATCATCCTCAGTTACAATCCAGTATATGGATATACTAAAATTTAAGGTATCCCTTTTCCTTATTGATAAGAATTCGGGTCATTTTTATTGCTTCATGGTAAAAAGTCCTTAACTAATAGACTGTGTTCATTCTTCAGTTTGTATCACTACAGGATCTCATCTTCTTAAAACTCCCTTGTCGGCCGGGCGCGGTGGCTCACGCCTGTAATCCTAGTACTCTGGGAGGCCGAGGCGGGCAGATTGTTCTGAGCTCAGGAGTTCGAGACCAGCCTGAGCAAGAGCGAGACCCCGTCTCTATCAAAAAATGGAAAGAAATTAATTGGACAGCTAAAAATATATGTAGAAAAAATTAGCCAGGCATGGGGGCGCGTGCCTGTGGTTCCAGCTACTCGGGAGGCTGAGGCAGTATGATTGCTTGAGCCCAGGAGTTTGAGGTTGCTGTGAGCTAGGCTGACGCCATGGCACTCGCCCCAGGTAAGAGAGTGAGACTCTGTCTCAAAAAATAAAAAAAAAAAACCTCTCTTGTCTTTGTATCCACGATAATTTCTTTTCTAGTTCTCCTGCTTTAACTACTCTCACCCAGTCTTCTCTCCTGGCTCATCGTATCTACACAAACGGTTGAAGAACTTTCCTTTCTTGATCTTGCCTCAGCTCTAGACTAATATTTTTAAATATTTACTAAATATTTACGTAGAAGCAGCCCAATAATTCCTCAAAGTTAAAAGATGACATTTGAATTCATCACATATCTTTGTAAACATCCTCTTACTCTGGCTCCTCAAGTCAGCTAATGTGACAACCCAATAAGTCAGTCCAAATATCCTGAACTATTCTCTCTCTCTCTCAATTCTTACATCATAAAACCTACAAACTCAATCTCTACCAAGCGTACACTTACTTCCCCCTTTGTCTTCTTTTTGCTTTCATCATTATGTAACAGCTTTCCATTTGATCTCCTACCTCTAGTATTTCTCCACATTCAATACATGATGTAAACTCTACCAGGTAGAGTTTACAGGCCTGATGATATGAGCTAGCTCAAAAATATCAAGTGCCCACTTACTAAACCAAATTCAAATACCTCTCTCCCATCCAAATCTAGACTCAATCTATTTTGCAAGTCCTATTTCCATCCCAACACCTAGTTCCTGCCCCACTTATAAATTTCCATGTCCCACAGCTTTACTTAGTGTTCTCTAAACCTGAAGGCCCATCTCCCCTTGTATTCTTCTCAAAATCCAACTAATCTTTAGAGGTCTAGCTGAAAGGTT
>NW_012141635.1:3990458-3994441 GCF_000956105.1 Propithecus coquereli
TGATCAAAACTGGTCTTCTAATTGTGTGACTCTCAACTCCGGCTGTGCATTAACATTAGAATCACTTGGGGAAACTTTAAAACCACTGATGTGTTGCCCTTTCACAGACCATTTTGCAGAAACTTAACATGATTATTACTATTTTAATGAAGAAAAATCCATCTGAAACACCTTTAGGTACAAAGCAAAATAAAGCAATTGTGTAACTTCCTGTGCACGAACTTTCAACAGTCTTAAAATATTGTTCCTTAATAATTCCACCGGGAATTTTTTATGACGAGCCTCTTTATTAAAAATCTAGTAGAACTACTGTACCGAGATTACTTAAATGACTAACTGTTGCAGTTTAAACTCTATTTTGGTGAATGACTTGACACTGGCTTGTAAATGAACCAGGATTAAAAAAAAAAAAAAATCCCCCGTTGCATATCTGCCAGAGTACTCGGAGTCTAAAGGAAATACCCCCAAACTGAGAAGCGCTGAGGGGTGCTCCGGATGGGTCCGAAAAGGAAACATAACTAAGCTGTTTTCCATTCTGCTTTGTCGCTCTCCCTCGCCCTTTTCCGCAGTGGTGACTAATCCCGACTCGAGCCAGTGGCAGTCGCACTTCGCACGCAAGAGATTTTGATATAAAAGAGGAAAGATGGGGAAGCTCCCGCCACACAAGCGCATCGCCCCCCCGCTCTGTCTTCTTCCTTCTGTATGCGCTCCCCTTCCCCTCCCGGGGTCACTATCCAGGGCCTTCCCGGAGACGAGGGAGGCGCGCGCCCTTACCAGTCGCCCTTTATCCGACAGGACGCGAACTGACTGTGCCCCAAAGTACTTCAGCAAGTCCTCTTTCTCCTCGGCGGTCAACTCGGCCGGCAGGTGCCTCACCAGAAGGGTTCGGCCACCCCGAGGCGGCGAAAGCGAAGTGGAGCTCGGGCATCCCCTTGATAATGGCAGCGGCTGCGCGGGGGCTGCCATTTTCCTGGACAAACAACAGAGAAATCGAGGGAGGAAGCCTTAGTGAGACTGCAGCATCACCAGACTCCGAGAAGAGTATTTTTCCGCCTCGCGCTAAGGATTCTGGAAACGAGGAAATAGCGCGATATAGTCACCTTCTCGCGAGAACTGGGCCACAGGTCAGCGGCGCCTGTCCGGAGACGGTTCAGTATAAAATGCGCGCGCTACAGTGATGGGAAAGCAAAGTGATTTAAATTCCATGTAGCTGCTGAAAGTATTAAAAGCAAAAACTGGCCCAGAGACGCGCCAAGATTAACCAAAATTGTTAAAGAAGAGGAACCTCAGCCACGTGAAGGAAAGGTGGGCGTCCAAGGACAGGAGGACTTCCTACTGCGCACGCGCGGGCGGGAGCGCGTCGGGGCCGCGGGCGACGCTGTGGACCAGCCTCGCGGAGGGGCGCCCGACCGGCTGGCTGGGAGAGCGCGGTGGGGAAGTACGGCGTGTGCTCCACGGTCTTGGCGGGTTAAACCGAAAGATGGCCGGTTCTTCAGTGAGCACACCAGGGACATGTAGAAGAAAGTGTAAGGGACAAAAAGTGAGACGAGAAGTGTTTTGTTTCTTGAATCAGTGGCATATAACAAGCTGGTAAGTTCCTGACCCGGTTCATTCACAGAATTCGCAGCCTGTAAGAAGAGGTACCGTAATAAATAAGTTATACATATGCATGTAGGTACTCTTTCCCCCATTTCACAGCTGAGAACGCTGATGCTAAGTTACATAGCTAGCAAATGGAAGAGCTGGGATTTGACTCCTGGTTTTCCGACTGTGGTCTACACTCTGATCCAGTATTCTGCCTAGATTCTGAATAGAGGGAGGAGACAGATCATTCCAAGAGGGTCGGAAATGTACCTCTTACCCCACACAGAGGGTCTTGAGGATTCTAAGGGGAGAGACTATCCTAGGTGCGGCTGCTATAGTCTGGAAAACTAGGGTGCCTCTTACTGCTCTTTTTATTTGCTACTTGGGTAGATGTTAAAAGATATAGCGGTAAACAGTATGTCGAAGTTTTGCTTTCATGGAGCATTGGCTGGGGACAGGAGAGGGACAGACATCAATAAAAACGAAAAAACATGAGGAGAACACCCTCCCCAATATCAAGTAGGCAGAGCCAGACCATGTGGACCCTGTAGGTTTGTTAAGAACCTTGATTATCTGGAGAGCAATTGGAAACTGACAGATTTTCTAATAGAGGTGTCTGTGTGGAGGGGTGATCAAATTTTAGGTGTGAAAATTTCTCTTTGGTTGTAGTATGACTAGAAGTATAGACAGAAGCAGGAAGACCAACTGGACTACTATAGAAGTCCAGGCAAAAAGAAAAACAAAAAACTGCTGGAATAGTTCGGGAAAAGGAGGCATGCAGAGAAAGAGCTAGAATTTGGAGATGTTCTGGAAGTAAAATTGATAGGAGCTTGGATATGAAGGAGGGTAATCAATGGTAAGTTCTGGATTTTTGGCTTCAGTCTCAAACTATCTAGTATCTGTAGAAGATGATGCTGATTACTGAGCATGAGAAGGCTGCCTAAAGAAAGTGTAGCTAGGTCAGGAACTGTAGTGGGGATATGGGGGTTGGAGGGACATATATTAAGTTTAAGGCACCTGTTCAGTATCCCTGTTTTAGTTAGGCAGTTAGATGTGTATGTATGGCATTCTGGGGAAAGGTCACCACTGGATACTTATCTGTCATTCACCTATATGGTATTTATACCCAAAGGATGGAAGAGAGTGCAGATAGAGAGAAGAGAACCCAGTACAGATACACGACGGATGCCAACATTGAGTAGTTGAGAGGAGGAACAAGACAGACAATCCTTGCCCTTTTGATACTTACATTGTAGTATTAAGACAGACTAAAACATGTAAATAGAATTCCTTTCAGAGAATACTAGTGCATTGGAAAAATAAAACAGAGTAGTGGTATAAACTGATTGGAGTCATCATGCTCTTTTAAACACTATCCTTTGCAGGCTTTTCCCTGTCTTCCTTCAGGGCTTGTTCAGAGGTTCTAGCAGGGGAGCGCTGCTACTTGTATATCCTTACCAAAGAATAGTCCTCCTGTATCAGGTAAGGCCATCTTCTTTGATAGAGTGTGCGGCTTTGGGAGGGATGCATATGGAGCAGTGAGGGAGGAAGGGCAGCCAGATCAGCGAAATCCACATGGTGATCAATAGGTGACAGATGTCACAGCCAGATTGTCCTCATAGCCTCCCTGTGTATGTTTAGTAACCTCTCACCTGGGAACTAGATCCCCTGCCTTCTCATGTAATCTACTAGTCTTACTCATCAGTACATACATATAATATCATTTACCCTTTTGTAAAAGCAAAAGTGAATAAATAAAATAATTTTTTTAAAACTTTCTTTTTCCACTTTCTAGCTACCACTGCATTTCTTTCTGTTAATAGCAAAACTCTTAGAAACAGTGCTTTTTATTTGTTGTCTCCAATTTTTTTCTCCCATATTTTGTTTAATTTATTCCAGTCAGGTTTGTTCCCTCCCACTATTCTTCTGAAATTTCTCCTCTTGAGGTCATCAGTGACCTCTACACATTGCTAAATCTAAGGTTCATTTCTCAGATCGTATCCTACTTTATCTATAAGCTTCACTCACTAAACATAGTTGTTTACTCTCTGCTGTAAAAACAACCCCCCCCCAAAAAATAAATAAAACTGACAAACAACAACAACAAAAAAACAAACTGCCCTCATTTGGCTTGCTGGGTAACATTCTTGCCAAGTGTTTCTCCTATCATTCTGGTCATTCCTTTTGTTTATTTTACTGATTCCTCCTTATCTCCTTGACCTCTAAAGGATGGAATTTCCCAGGGCTCAATCTTTTTTCTTTTTGCCTACACATACTAGCCAGGTCATCTCATCCAGTTTTATGGTTTTAAAAACCACCCCTGTATTGATGACTACCAAATTGCATCTCCAGCCTCTTCCCTAAACTCTTCAAATCCATGTATTGAACTGTTTACTTGA
>NW_012141635.1:4008166-4009951 GCF_000956105.1 Propithecus coquereli
CACTCTAAATCTACCTATAGGTATCTCCTTTGACATTGTATTATTGAATCTACTTATCGGTTCATACTTCAAAAATAGTCTGTACTCCTATTCTGTATGATTTCAGGGAAGCTTAGTCTGCAAACTGATCTTCATTCCAAGTGCCACCAAGTTACCCCCAAATGCCTACAAATCTGCATAAGCTGCTAATTGCCATCTTAACTCCCTACTTTCCTTTGTCTTATGTTCCCTTCCTCTGTCACTTTCTGGTGGGTGTGGCAATGGGCTCATTTCTTAACTTCCTCCCTCCTCTACCTTAGCATTTAACAAGACTTTATTCAAGACTTGGGGAATAATAGAAGAAAGCTTCAAAGCATTTTTAAAAAATAATTAAAGCTCAAAACTACATATGAATACTCCCAGGGTTTATAGTTATGCCCTCAATGGGGTTGGGTCAGTAGTACCCTATTAGCTACTTCCGTTCTTGGTTTCTGGTTACAAAGGTCAGTTTCTATTTAAAAAGGAATGCATTGGAGAAAGTTCCTTTTTCTAGATACTCAGGTCCTAATTCCAAATTCTTCTTTTCCATCCTGAATGACCATTGGAATGCCAACTTTGGAAAAAACGTTGACTCTTATTAGTATAGTGGGTCTCATTCTAGATAACACCCACCCACGAATATACAACCGGGTATACCCACCAGGACACAGTATCTTTCTACGTGGGTAAATTTCCCAGTGTAGAAGAATATCATGTGAGATAACTACAGCTGAACAATCCAAGTTGGGCTCCAGCAATCTCAGTCGTGCTCTTACAGAGTCATTCCATCTGCTTAAGGTCAATTTTTGCTTCTCACCTTTATCTTGTCCTGATTTATTCCTTGTGATTTATTCCTTGCTGTCTAGAATTAAGCCTACTCTGTCTAGAATTAAGTCTAGAATGCAGCCTACTCTGTAAATTAAAACGTGTCCAGAAAAAAGAAAGAAAAATAATTTACAAAAGTCTCTGAGCAGTCAAAATCGATGTAAAAAAATTAATACAATAAAACTTATCCCATGTATAGGGAACTTTTCCCTACCCCACCATTTTTCAACCAAGAGTTTTGAATTGAATTACCCTTCCCTACTTCAGGGCTAGACTCATACTAGCTTGAGAAGCAATCATGATTTGGCCACTGACCTTGTTTCAGTACTGAGCAGGAGAGCTGGTCCAATCAAAGTACACTTCAGGACTTTTGTTATGAAAATACCAAGATAAATCCTCTTTTCACTGCTGGACTTGAAATGATCAGTAGCTTGGAAATAGCAAGGAATTTTGCTAAAGGGGAGGAGAGGAACTACCATCAGGGTCTCTCCAAAGGGAGGAGAGCCTGGAAATTTATCCTGGTGAAGTTTAATGTCTGTCTGATCTACCTTATGTTAGCCAATATCTTCTTTTTACAACATGCAGTTATTTACAAACATCCAAGCGAGTTTTCTGTCACTTGCAACCAAAAGAATCTTAACTGACTGATTTAGTTTATTTATAGGTGATTTCTTCAGTCCTTTTAAGTCCGTATCTTTAGTTTACTAACAATTCTAAAAATCTCTCTTTTATGGTTTTCAAGCAAGCAATAGAAAAACAGAAATTTGGAGGAGAAAAATGGGCAGGCCTACTTCCATTAGTCAGCCACTCAGTATGTGTTTATTAAACCTATCGGATGGAAGATTGATGAAAGCAGTGGAACATGTCTTCCCTTTTTATGTCTTTGTCCTTGATTCCTAAAAAATATCTTGCACATTGTAACTGCTCAATTAATATCTATTG
>NW_012141635.1:4010001-4011438 GCF_000956105.1 Propithecus coquereli
AAAATAAAGTATTTTTTAATATTCCTTTTTCCTTTGTGCCTTGATGTGACATATCATTGGCTAAAAGAAAGAACTATGGTTAATTTTCTTTCAGCTGCTAAAGGAAATATTTTTTCCCCATCCTTTCCTCTTGTCTTAGTTCATTCAGACTGGTTTAATAAAATACCATAAACTGAGTAGCACATAAACAATAAAAACTTGTTATTAATAGTTCTGGGATCTGGGAAGTTTAAGATCAAGGTACCAGCGGACTCAGTGTCTGGTGAGTTCCCATTTTCTGGTTCATAGATGGTTCCTTCACACTGTGTGATCACTTGGTAGAAGGGGCAAGGAAGCTATCTAGGGCCTCTTTTATAAGGGCACTAATCGTCTCGTGACTTAGTCACAAGCCAAAAGGCCCCATCGCCTAATACCATCACCTTGGGGGTTAGGATTTCAACATACGAATTTTGGGCAGGACACAAACATTTAGACTTCTCCTTATTAAGAAAGGTGATTATCTATTGTTTAACTCTGTTTGATTAGAATGTCTTAAAATAAAAGGAATATAAGTTATTTAATTCAGTAATTATAATAAATTGATTTTTTTTCCAAGTTAACCCAGATATAGCTGAGATGCCACCATTAGCAATGTTGGCAGGGATTCAAACATACTGATAGTCTTTCTCAGGTGAAATGATTCGATGTGCAAGAAAATGTTCATTGGCAGTGATTTCTAATATCATGGGAAGACTTTTTTGAGACTTGCATTGACATCTACTTCTTCTTTATTTCCCCTACCCCATTTCCAACTTCACTTTCAAACCTGACTTGTAAAATTATTTTACATCCAACTTGAGAGAAGTTTTATGAGATGAGCTATTATAGTGAGAAGGCATTATTCAAGTACAGTGTTCAACTATTACATATTATTGTCCCACAAATATCCTGGACTTAGTCACTTTAAATACTCACATTTTTAAAATCAATTATAACTTAATTGAAAGTATCCATTTCTATTTTCCAAAGGTAATGTTAGATCGTTTTAATAGTTGTCTGTTGTTGGTTCTTGGTATGCTTTTGGCTGAAGAATGACCAAACACACCAAACTAAGGCAAGCATGACGTGAAGTTTATTGAATAAAGTAAGATATGTTCACAACAAAGAACAGACCCCCTGTCATAACAGGAGGGACCTGATTATGGTCTGGGGTCCTATTTTGTAGTGCCTCGGCTGGACCCTCCTCGTGGTTCAAATGTCACAATAGAATCACTTTGATAGACAGTTGAGAGTTATATAACCTGAGTCTTACTGTGCATGCAAATCTCCCATGAACCTCTCTGAAAGCCCATTTTGGAGGCTGAACCACAAAGTAGATTTAAGCTAATGACATGATAATTAGCCTTAGGTTGTTCTAGGTCACCTTCCAGACCCTATTGTGCCTGTGTTGCTTGGCTC
>NW_012141635.1:4011488-4012834 GCF_000956105.1 Propithecus coquereli
GTCTCTCTTACTGCAGCAAATTAGTAACCTTAACTTTTTTAGAGCAGAGATCTATCATAGTCTGGTGGTCTTTGAGCAGATTTATTAATAATGTCTGAACGTTTTTTGTGCCCAACACTCTCAAAGATATTAAAAAGTTCTGTATACCATATTACACAGAAACCAGCGTATAACTGAGTGCGGTAGGGCTCTCCTGGAAGCTGTATAAAAAAGCAGACAAAATAAATAAAAATAAGGGAGGGGTTAATTTTTATACCCTAATCCTTTTAGTTGTTCCATTTGACTCCTGTTTCGCCCTCACGTTCACCTTATGCTACATCGAAGCTGAACTATCTACACCTTGAAGACACCCACGTATTCTTATGTCTTTATACTCAGATTTGCTACATATGCCACCCCCTTAATGATTTTCTTGATCCTTATCTTAATGTGACCTTTCATTTGATTTCCTATATACTCTTTGCCTTCTGTTATGGCACTTATAGTTTCACTTTTATATAATTTGCAAAATTGTTTTGATTGACTATTATTAGATTTCATCATTATCTCTTCATCATTAACTCTTACCTGGAACGTTGCAGGAGCCTCTTGATCTGTTTCCTTGCTTCTACCGTAGGCACTTTACAGTCTTCTCTTCTCACAATAACCAGTGTGATCTTTAAAAACATAAATTATATCACATTACTTCCCTTTTTGAAACCTTTAATTGGTTTTTCATTGCAATAGAAATGAAATCTAAAGTATTTATCTTGTCATACAAAGCCTTTCTAGGTACTTCTATAATCTCATGTCCTACTACCCTGCTTCATGATCATGTCCCTTTAGTCACTCTTGGTGCGGTAGGGGTGGGGTTGCCGAAGGAAAAATAGAATTCCTCCTAATGTCCTTTCCATTTGTTCTCTGTAACATTCTTCTTCCAGATGCTCATATCCTTCACATTTATTCAGATGTCCTTTCTCAGAGAGGACTTTCACGTCTGCTCTGGAAATAGTGTTCCTCCTCACTTACTGATCATTAATCACTTACTCTGCATTATTGACTTCTTGTAATATAACAGCTTAGAAATATGTATTAACGTGTGTTTATGATATAAGCTCTATGAGGTTAGGGCCTTTGTCATGTTTGTTACTTTATCCTCTGTCCCAAAATAGTACCGGGCACATGGTAGGCACTCAATAAATACTTACTGAATAAATGAGTAAACAAATGAATACATGAATAAATGAAGGTTGTCCAATCATATATTTATCTTTATTGCATTTGTCACACTTTCAGTTTTACATTCAGAGCTAGCTAAAAGCACAGATTTTGGAGTCAGTATCTGTGGTTTATATTCCTGCTCTGTT
>NW_012141635.1:4023109-4024016 GCF_000956105.1 Propithecus coquereli
TCCCATTCTGTAGGTTGTCTGTTTGCTCTTGTGACCGTTTCTTTGGCTGTGCAGAAGCTTTTTAATTTGATCAGGTCCCATTTATTTATTTTGGTTGTTGCTGTTATTGCCTTTGAGGTCTTCTTCATAAATTCTTTGCCTAGACCAATGTCTAGAAGAGTATTTCCAACATCTTCCTCTAGAATTCTAATAATTTCACTTCTTAGGTTTAAATCTGTTACCCAGCATGAGTTGATTTTTGTGAGGGGTGAAAGGTGTGGATCCTGGTTCAGTCTTCTACATGTGGCTGTCTAGTTTTCCCAGCACCATTTATTGAATAAGAATTCTTTTCTGCAGTGTATGTTTTTGTCTGCTTTGTCAAAGATTAGGTGGCTATATGAGGATGGTTTTATATCTGGGTTCTCAGTTCTGTTCCACTGGTCAATGGCTCTGTTTTTGTGCCAGTACCAAGCTGATATGTGCTTCACATATATTCGTATAGTGCCTTTTTGGATTTATGTTCACATTATATATCATAAAAATAAATGTCCAAGAATCAAGCACTATTTTTGTCAAGTTACCTACTAGACAAAATGCACACACACACACACACACACACACACACACACCACATATCACTTACTGATACATATCTTTCCCTGGTGTACACACACACACACACACACACACACACACACATATCACTTACTGATACATATCTTTCCCTGGTGTACACACACACACACACACACACACACACATATCACTTACTGATATATATCTTTCCCTGGTGTACACACACACACACAAAATTTAGTAGCCCTTATTTGATATTCTTAGGACCAGAAGTGTTCCAGATTTTGGAATATTTGCTTATACATAATGAGATATCTTAGGATGGGACCCAAATTTAAATACAAAATTTATT
>NW_012141635.1:4026196-4033643 GCF_000956105.1 Propithecus coquereli
GATCGAATATTTTCTTTTGGAGGTGGCTTTTCTTTCTGATCTTTCATGTTTCCTGTGTTCTTTCGTTGATTCTTTCTCATCGGGCTACTTTGTCAAGGACCGGATGTGCTATGACTGGTTTGTGAACTTAATTTTGGGGCTCCAAAGGGAAGGTCCTTGGCAGAGCTGAAGAGGTGTTCCCTGGTTTTGTACTGTCTTGGTGGGATTTGGGCCTGTTGGGTTATCACTGGCCTGTTATCTGCTCCTTCTGCTTACAGACATTAGTGGGTTTCTTTTCCTTGCTTAGCTTTCCAGGATTTGGGTCACTTTTGAGTGTGTGACTCCGCTATCTACTACTTGGTTGAGGTGGAAGGCGCTGGGTTTAGTTATGAGGTTCCTCTCTCTTTTGTTGCGTGAATTTTGCGTGGAGGGGTCAGTTGTCAAGGTATTCCAGAATCTTTGAATTGAACTCTAAAGTCCCAGATGGGACATACAAAAGCCTGAGTCTTTGAGAAATATTTTGCCACTCCCAAGGGCTACTTGAGACTTATTACCACTTAAGATGTGGTGAGAAGAGCAGCAGGAATCATCGTGCCTGAGGCAGTATACTTCAGGAATCGCTTGATCTGTAGCTAGGAGAGAGCTGCTAGCATGTTATTCAGGGCTTATTAGGCACTTTTGTGGAGGAATTCCTAATGAGTATGCCTGTTGGTGCAATTGCTGAGGACTCTGGTCAAGATTTTCCTTTCCAGACCACTAGCCCCTAAGATGACTACAGCCTGGTCACTGAATGCAAGCTTTTGTGTTATGTTATCAGGTGTTCAAAACCAATCAGCTGTATCGCACCAACACACTGTCGCCTTTTTGCTTGGATCCAAGGTCATACAGATTCAGGCTAGTCCTATGGGGAAAGTATTTTTTCTCCTTTCTCCCTACCTTCAGTGCCAGGCTCTGTCCTGGAGGGCTGTGGGAGGGGCGTTGGCTGAGATTGTTACAAGGCCAGGCCTGAAAAATGTCTTCTCTCGTTTCTTTCCTCCTCCGAGGGCGGGTTTTCACCTGCCAGAGGGGCAGATAACCCCCCAGACTGGGGGAAGGGCACTTCCTGGGGCTACCTGGCGTCTCAGTTCAGGAAGTGATGACCCTTATTATTCCACCCCTTCAAGGGCAGGGTTGACTAGCTGGGAAGAAGTACACACTTCAGGGATGCTAGAGAGGTCTGGCCTAAGACCCCCGAAGGACCCAGACCAGAAAGCAGCCTGTCCTGCTATTCCACCCCAGTGGATGTGGGATCAGTCCCTTTAGTACGCACTATCAGTGGTCAGATCGTAGTCAAGGGTCATCCACCTCCCCCACAGGGTCACAGTCCAGAGAACAGCTTCCCTTGTCCTTCCGCACTGCCAAGGGTGGGAAACTAATTCCTTGGGAGGAGGCGCTAATCGCCAAATTACCGCGAAAATGAACTACAGGACCCCGCTGGGAAAACAGCCTCCTTCACTCTCTACTCGGCCCTTCCCACAGTGGAATCTGTTTGGCTGGCAGCTCCAGCCACCAAGTCCCAGCAGAGAGGTGACCGCGTGTCTCAGCTTGAAGAGCGGCCTCCTTGGTCACTAGACACTCTTAAGGGTGCGCGCTGTCTCCTTGGTGCAAAACAGCCCCGCTGAGGAGATTCAACAATCGGCTCCTGCAGTCGTAGGCTACAGACACACACCCACACACATACACACTCGCAGAAAGAGAGCAAAGCGGAGGAAGAAAGGAAAGAGAAGGAAAGAAAAAATGTATATATTTATATATATGTATAAATATATACAAATAAAGCAAGATAAAGAGCAAGAATTAAGAGAAATATGTATATAGAGAAGGGAAAAGAAAAAAAGAAAAAAAAGGAAGAGGAAACGAAAAGAAAAAGAAAAAAGAAAAAAAGAGAAGAAAAAGAAAAAAGAAAAAAAGGAAAAGAAGAGGAAAAGAAAAAAACAACAACAACAACAAAAAAACCCACACAAAAAACAACCCCTTTACTCTGCCTGGAGGAAGAGGCAGGTCCTTTGGCAGAATGTGTGGGTAGGGGTCGAGTCCCCTGGCGGAGGGGCTAGTTATGTTGTCTCGGATCACTACTATACAAAAAAAAAAAAAATGACCCCTTTACTCCGCCTAGTGGCAGAGGCCGGCCCTTTAGCGTGGTGTGTTGGGGCAGACATCGTGTCGCCTGGCAGAGGGGGACTTATGTGTCCCGGGTCATAGTTCTATAAGCAGTCTCTCTCAGTCCACTCTCAGTTCCCCGTCATTTTGCGGACAGCGCCAGCGACTGAGTGGAACAGGAGCGCCGGAGACTGCCTGGAAACTTGGCAGTAATATCGCTCTTTCTCTCTTTTCTGCCCTTTCGGAGGTGGGGCTTGAGTCTGCAGCTGCGACAGGCTCCGCAGATTCGGGAGAAAAAGTGGCTGCGTGCCTCTCCTCGCAGGGCGCAACCAGCTCTGCCGCAGAGGCAGTGGCTATGACTCAGGCGGACGCCCAGGCAACAAGTCGCCACAGTCACAGGCTTTGGGGTCCCTGAATTGCAGCTGCCCACCCACTGCTAGTCAGCGCTGAAGCCGACTGCACCGGGAGGGCACCTGGAGCCGGGGTCCACCGTTGCCTATTCCCAGAAGTGCACCCCGGGGCTGCCTGCCGAGCCCACTGTGCGCCCTACCCACGGCGCCTCTGTGCTGTGTCTCTCCCAACACCAGCGTAATTTTCAGCGATTTCCGAGGGTAGAGTGTGTTTTATGGAGTTCCCCTCCCCCGATACAGTCCTGGCGGTCTCCTGTGGCAAGAAGCCGCCTCCAAACTCTCCCCTGTGGACTCGGGCGCGGAGTCCGATGGGGGAGCGCGCCCTCCGGCCAGTCCCTCCCCTCCAATGCCGACCCAGTGCCACGCTCTGCTGCGTTTGAAATGGACCCCGCTCCTGTCTCGGCTCCCCACCACCTGTCGGTCTGCGCCACCACCTCGCACCGACCTCTGGCACTTCCCTGCCTGCGTGGGAGTGGGGTTTGGTGAGGGAAGAGTCGTCTTCCTGTGAGTCAGAACTCCCCGCTCGGGAGTGCCTGCCGCGGGGCGCGGGCGAGCCCGCCTTGGGGCACGGCTGTCCCGCACTGTCGTTCCCCTTTGTCCCAACTCTCCGGTAATTTGCAAGTGTTTTTTGAGTTCACCTGACTCTATCCGCGGGACTGCCTGTCCCTCGCTGCCTCTCTGTAGATTCACGAAGCCAATCCTGCAGGAGAGCGCCTCACTCGCGTGTGGGTGTCCGCTTTTTTCACCTCCCACTCTGGGAGCAGAGAGCCAGGAGGTCACCCCTAATCGGCCATCTTCCCCCCTAAGTAGGAAACTTTTAAGCCAAATGGTGTTACAGATACAAATGCATACATTCTCTAATAAAAAGTTGCTAGACTTGGCCCAATTTACGATATAGCACAACTTTGGGAATGAAAACAGTGGGTATAGTTTGTAGTAAAACACACGTAAGAAAGCAGAAGTCTTTTCATTATAAGCGTGAAACTTTTAGGCCGAATGGAGTTACAGATACAAACGCATACATTTTCTCAAAGAAAGCTGCTAGACTTGGCCCAATTTATACGATAGCACAGCTTTGGGAAAGATAGCAGCGAGTATACTTTGTACTGAAATACACGTAAGAAAGCAGGAGTCTTTTGAATATCAGTATGAAATATTTAGGCCAAGTGCAGTTACAGATACAAACGCATACATTTTCTTAAAGAAAGTTGCTAGACTTGGCCCAATTTATATGATAGCACAACTTAGAAAAAGGAAGCAGTGGGTATAGTTTGTACTCAAACACATGGAAGAAAGCAGACATCTTTTCATTATACGTATGAAACATTTAGGCAGAATGGAATTACAGATACATACGCACACATTCTCTCAGAGAGAGCTGAAAGACTCAGCCACATTTACAGTATAGCAGACTTTGGGAAAGAAAGTAGTGGCTATATTTCGTTCTCTAACACACATAAGAAAACAGAAGTCTTTTCGTTACGAGTGTGCATCTGTAACGAATGCAGTTAGAGATACAAACGCATAAATTCTCTCAGAAAGAGTTGCTAGACATGGCACAATTTACAATATAGCACAACTTTAGGAAAGAAATCAGTGGGTATAGTTTGACTCAAACTTACGTAATATAGCAAAAGTCTTTTCTTTATAAGTATGAAACTTTTTGACCAAATGGAGTTACAGATACAAATGCACACATTCTCTCAGAGAAACCTGATACACATGGCCCAATTTACAGGATAGCCCAACTTTGGGGAAGAAAGCAGTGGGTATAATTTGTACTCAAACTTACGTAAGAAAGCGTAAGTATTTTAATTATAAATTTGAAACATTTTGGCCCACTGGAGTTACAGACAAAAATGCATACATTCTCTCACAGGAAGCTGCCAGACATGGCCCAATTTACAGGAAGGCTCAACTTTGGGAAAGAAAGCAGTGGGTATAGTTTGTACTAAAACACACGTAAAGAAGTCTTTACGTTATAATTATGGAACTTTTAGGTCGAACGCAGTTACAGAGAGAAACGCTATTCTCTCAGAGAAATCTGCTAGATATGCCCCATTTTGGAGGACAGCAAAACTTTCGGAAAGAAAAAAGTAGGTATATTTTACACTCAAACACATGTGACAAAGCACCAGTCTTTTCATTATAAGTATGAAACTTTTAGACTGAATATAATTACAGATAGAAACGTGTACATTCTCTCAGAGAAAGTTGCTAGACTTGGCCCAATTTACAGGATGGAACAACTTTGGGAAAGAAAGCAGTGGCTATAGTTCGTACACAAACAAACATGAAAGCCGAAGTCTTTTTATAATATATAACTTTAGGGCAGAACGGACTTATAGATAGAAACGCATACTTTCTCTCAGAAAGAGCTGCTAGGCAAGGCCCAATTTATAATATAGCGCAACTTTCAGAAAAAGAGCTGTGGGTATAGTTTCTACTAAAACACATGTATGAAAGCAGAAGACTATTCACTATAGTATGAAACTTTTAGACCGAATAGAGTCATAGATACTGCATACATTCTCTAACAGAAAGTTGCTAGACTTGGTCCAATTCACAGGATAGCAAACCTTGGGAAAGAAAGCAGTGGGTATAGTTTGTACTAAAACACACGTAAGAAAGAAGTCTTTTCATTATAATTATGGAACTTTTAGGCCAAAAGCAGTTACAGATACAAGTGTATATATTCTCTGAGAAAATCTGCTAGACATGGCTCGCTTTGCAGAATAGCACAACTTTGAGAAAGAAAGCAGTAGGTATAATTTGTACTCAAAGATATGTCAGAAAGCACAAGTCATTTCATTATAAGTATGAAACATTTAAGTGGAATGGAGTTACATACAAACGCATACATTGTCTCAAAAGAGTTGCTAGACTTTGCCCTATATACATTATAGCACAACTTTGGGAAAGAAGGCAGTGGCTATAGTGTGTACTAAATCACACATAAGAAAGCAGAAGTCTTTTCAGTATAAGTATGAAATATTTAGGCGGAATGGAGTTACAGATACAAACGCATACATTCTCTCAGAGAAACCTGATATACATGGCCCAATTTACATGATAGCACAAATCTGGGGAAGAAATCAGTGGGTATAACTTTTACTAAAACATATGAAAAAAAGCGTAAGTCTTTTCATTATAACTATGAAACTTTAAGGCCGAATGGACTTACAGACAAAAACGCATACATTCTCTGAGAGAAAGCTGCTAGACATGGCCAAATTGACAAGATTTCTAAACTTTCAGAAAGAAAGCAGTTTGTATAGATTATAGTCAAACACACAGAAGAAAGCAGAAATCTATTCATTATCAGTATGAAACTTTTAAGGCTGAATGCAGTTACAGATACAAATGCATACATTCTCTCAGAGAAAGCAGCTAGACTTGGCCCAATTTACAGAATAGCACAACTTTGGGAAAGGAAGCTGTAGGTATAGTTTGTACTGAAACACACCTAAGGAAGCAGGAGTCTTTTAATTATAAGTATGAAACATTTAGGCCGAATACAGTTACAGATACAAATGCATATATACTCTCAGAGAAACCTGCTACACATGGCCCAAAGTACAGGATAGCACAACTTTGTGAAAGAAAGCAGTGGGTATACTTTGTAATCAAACACACGTAAGAAAGCAGGAGTCTTTTCATTATAAGTCTAAAACCTTTACGCGGAATGGCGTTACAGATATATACGCATCTATTCTCTCACAGAAAGCAGCTACACTTTACCCAATTGAGAGGATAGCACAACTTTGGGAAAGGAAGCAGTGGGTATAGTTTGTAATCAAACACACGAAAGAAAGCAGGAGTCTTTTCATTATAAGTATGAAACATTTAACTCTAATGCTGTTACACATACAAAGGCATATATTCTCTCAGAGAAAGCAGCTACACTTTGCCCAATTTACAGGATAGCACCACTTTGGCAAAGAAAGTAGTGGGTACACTTTGTACTCAAACACACGTAAGAAAGCAGGAGTCTTTTGATTATAAGTATGAAACCCTTACGCCCAATGCAGTTAAAGAAAAAAAGCATATATTCACTCAGAGAAAGCGGCTAGAATTTACCCAATTTACAGCATAGCACAACCTTGGCAAAGAAAGCAGTTTTTAAATTTGTACTCAAACACACGTAAGAAACCAGGAGTCTTTTCATTCTAAGGATGAAACACTTAGGCCCAATGCACTTACAGATACAAACACATGTATTCTCTCAGAGGAAGCAGCCACACTTTACCCAATTTACAGGATTTCACAACTTTGGGAAAGAAAGCAGTAGGTATAGTTTGTACTCAAACACACGCAGGAAAGCAGGAGTCTTTTCATTGTACAAAAGAAACATTTAGGCCGAATGGCGTTACAGATATAAACGCATATATTCTCTAAGAGAAAAGAGCTACACCTTATCCAATTTGGAGGATAACACAACTTGGGAAAGAAAGCAGTGAGTATACTTTGTACCCCAAAAAACATAAAAAAGCAGGATTCTTTTCATTATAAGTTGAAACATTTATTTCCAAAGTCGTTACAAATAGAAACCATACATTGTATCAGAGAAGGCGGCTAGAATTTGCCGAATTTATATGACAGCACAACTTTCACAAAGAAAGCAGTGGTTGAAGTTTGTAATCAAACACACGTAAGAAAGCAGGAGTCTTTTGATTATAAGTATGAAACCTTTAAGCCAAATGCAAGAGCAGATACAAACGCATGTATTCTCCAGGAGAAAGCAGCTAGACTTAGCCCAGGTTACAGCATAGCATAACTTTGGGATAGAAAGCAGTGAGTGCAGTTTCTACCAAAACACACGTAACAAAGCAGGAGTTGTTTCATTCTAAATATGAAAGCTATTTCGCGGAAAGCAGGTACAGGTATAAACGCATGTATTCTCTCAGAGAAAGCAGCTA
>NW_012141635.1:4036915-4037231 GCF_000956105.1 Propithecus coquereli
GCATGTATTCTCTCAGAGAAAGCAGCTAGATTTTGCCCAATTTACACAACAGCACAACTTTGGGGAGGAGAGCAGTGTGTATAGTTTGTACTGAAACAAAGCTAAGTAAGCAGGAGTCTTTTGATTATAAGTATAACACCTTAGAGACAAATGCAGGAGCAGATACAAACGCATGTATTCTCTAGGGGAAAGCAGCTAGACTTTGCTGAGTTTACAGGATAGCATAACTTTGGGATAGAAAGCAGTGAGTGCAGTTTATACCAAAACACACGTAGGAGAGCAGGAGTCGTTTCATTCTAAATATGAAAGCTATTTC
>NW_012141635.1:4037281-4038433 GCF_000956105.1 Propithecus coquereli
GTGAGTGCAGTTTCTACCAAACCACACGTAAGAAAGCAGGAGACGTTTCATTCTAAGCAGGAAACCCATTATTTCGCCCAAAGCGGGTGAAGGTATAAACGCATGTATTCTAGCAGAGAAAGCAGCTAGATTTTGCCCAAGTTGCACAAGAGGACAACTTTGGGGAAGAAAGCAGCGGGTACTTTTTGTACTAAAACACAGATAAGACAGCAGGAGTCTTTTGCTTTTAAGTATGAAAGCTTTAAGCCCAAAGCAGGAGCAGATACAAACGCATGCATTCTCCAGAATAAAGAAGCTAGACTTTCCCCAGTTTACACGATAGCATAACTTTGGGAAAGTAAGCAGTGAGTGCAGTTTGTACCAAACCACACGTAAGAAAGCAGGAGACGTTTCACTCTAACAGGAAACCCATTACTTCCCCCAAAGCGGGTACAGGTATAAACGCATGTATTGTCTCAGAGAAAGGCGCTAGACTTTGCCCTATTTACACAATAGCACAACTTTGGGGAAGAAAGCTGTGGCTACAGTGTGTACTAAATCACAGCTAAGAAAGCAGGAGTCTTTTGCTTTTAAGTAGGAAAGCATTAAGCGCAATGCAGGAGCAGATACAAACGCATGTATTCTCCCGGAGAAAGCAGCTAGACTTTGCCCAGTTTACAGGACAGCATAACTTTGGCAAAGTAAGCAGTGAGTGCAGTTTGTACCAAACCACACGTAAGAAAGCAGGAGACGTTTCACTCTAAGCTGGAAACCTATTGTTTCGCCCAAAGCGGGTACAGCTATAAACGCATGTATTCTCTCAGAGAAAGCAGCTAGCCTTGTCCAATTAGTACAATAGCCCAACTTTGTGGAAGAAAGCAGCGGGTACAGTTTGTACTAAAACACAGCTAAGAAAGCAGGAGTCTTTTGCTTTTAAGTATGAAAGCTTTAAGCCCAACGCAGCAGCAGAAACAAACGCATGTATTCTCCAGAAGAAAGCAGCTAGACTTTGCCCAGTTTACAGGATAGCATAGCTTTCGGAAAGAAAGCAGTGAGTGCACTTTGTACCAAACCACACGTAAGATAGCAGGAGACGTTTCATTCTAAGCAGGAAACCCATTATTTCGCCCAAAGCGGGTACAGGTATAAACGCAGGTATTCTCTCAGAGAAAG
>NW_012141635.1:4041788-4042076 GCF_000956105.1 Propithecus coquereli
AGTTTACAGTATAGCATAACTTTGGAAAAGAAAGCAGTCAGTGCAGTTTGTCCCAAAACACAAGTAGGAAAGCAGGAGACGTTCCATTCTACGTAGGAAACCCATGATTTCGTCCAAAGCGGGTACAGGTATAAACGCATGTATTCTCTCAGAGAAAGCAGCTATAATCTTTCCAGTATACAGGATAGCATAACTTTGGGAAAGAAAGCAGTGAGTGCAGTTTGTACCAAAACACACGTAAGAATCAGGAGACGTTTCGTTCTAAATAGGAAACCCATTATTTCGTCC
>NW_012141635.1:4042126-4042641 GCF_000956105.1 Propithecus coquereli
AAGCGGGTACAGGTATAAACGCACGTATTCTCTCAGGGAAATCAGCTAGACTTTGCACAATTTACACAATAGCACAACTTTGGGGATGAGAGCAGTGGATACAGCTTGAACTAAAACACAGCTAAGAAAGCAGGAGTCTATTGCTTATAAGTAGGAAACCTTTAAGCCAAAGGTCGGAATAGATACAAACGCATGTATTATCCAGGAGAAAGCAGCTAGACTCTGCGTAGTTTACAGGATAGCATAACTTTGGGAAAGGAAGCAGTCAGTGCGATTTGTGCCAAACCATACATAGGAAATCAGGAGACGTTTCATTCCAAATAGGAAACCCATTATTTCGTCCAAATCGGGTAGAGGTATAAACGCATGTATTCTCTCAGAGAAAGAAGCTAGACTTTGCCCAATTTACACAATAGCACAACTTTGGGGAAGGAATCAGTGGGTACAGTTTGCACTAAAACGGAGCTAAGAAAGCAGCAGTATTTTGCTTATAAGTATGAAACCTTTAAGCCAAA
>NW_012141635.1:4045591-4046936 GCF_000956105.1 Propithecus coquereli
GGAAGAAAGCAGTGGGTACAGTTTATAATAAAACACAGCTAAGAAAGTAGGAGTCTTTTGCTTATAAGTATGAAAAGTTTAATCCAAATGCAGGAGCAGATACAAACGCATGTATTGTCCAGGAGAAAGCAGCTAAAGTTTGCCCAGTTTACAGGATAGCATAACTTTGGAAAAGAAAGCAATGAGTGCAGTTTGTACCAAACCCCACGTAGGAATGCAGGGGATATTTCATTCTAAATAGCAAACCCATTATTTCGTCCAAAGCGAATAGAGGTATAAACACATGCATTCTCTCCGAGACAGCCACTAGACTTTGTCCAATTTACACAATAGCATAACTTTGGGGAAGAAAGCAGTGGGTATAGTTTGTACTAAAACACAGCTGAGAAACTGGGAGTCTTTTCCTTATAACTATGAAACATTTAAGCCAAAAGCAGGAGCTGATACAAACGCATGTATTCTCCAAGAGAAAGCAGATAGACTTTGCCAGTTTCCAGGATAGCATAACTTTGGGACAGAAAGCAGTGAGTGCAGTTTGTACCAAACCACACATAAGAAAACAGGAGACGTTTCATTCTAAATAGAAAACCCATTATTTCGCTCAAAGCGGGTACAGGTCTAAATGCATGTATTCTCTCAGAGGAAGGAGCTAAACTTTGCCCAATTTACACAATAGCACAACCTAGGGGAAGAAAGCAGTGGGTACTGTTTGTACTAAAACAAGCTAAGAATGCAGGAGTCTTTTGGTTATAAGTATGAAACCTTTAAGCCAAATGCAGGAGCAGATACAAACGCATGTATTCTCCAGGACAAAGCAGCTAGACTTTCCCCACTTTACAGGATAGCATAACTTTGGGAAAGAAAGCAGTGAGTGCAGTTCGTCCAAAAACACATGTAAGAAAGCAGGAGTCGTTTCTTTCTAAATAGGAAACCTATGATTTGGCCCAAAGCAGGCACAGGTATAAATACTTGCATTCTCTCAGAGAAAGCAGCTAGACTTTGGCCAATTTACACAATAGCACAACTTTGGGTAAGAAAGCAGTGGGTACAGTTTGCACTAAAACACTGCTAAGAAAGCAGGAGATGGGAGGAGCCAAGATGGGGGATGAGACAAGCTGCCAGTCAGAAGGTCTCTGCAAAAAAAGACGAATTTTAGAAGAAAGAGAGAAAAAATAAGTGAGCAGAGAAACATAGATCGGGTGAGGGTCGGAAGGAAGGGTGCCTGAAACTACAGGAGACTCCACGGGAAGACATTGCGGAGGAGAACTGGAAGGAGAGAGGTCCCGAGAGACTTGGAGACCAGTAACAAGGGTAGGTGGAGCGGTTAACTTCCCCTCCCTTACAT
>NW_012141635.1:4052149-4052713 GCF_000956105.1 Propithecus coquereli
CTACAGATTCAATGCAATCCCTATTAAAATACCAACATCATTCTTCACAGAGGTACAAAAATTGATTTTACGCTTTGTATGGAACCAGAGAAGACCCCACACAGTGAAAACAATACTAGGCAGTGAAAACAAAATGGGAAGTATCAACTTATCAGACTTCAAACTTTATTATAAGGCTGTATTAATCAAAACAGCTTGGTACTGGCACAAAAATACAGTCACTGACCAGTGGAACAGAACTGAGAACCCAGATATAAAACCGTCCTCATATAGCCACCTAATCTTTGACAAAGCAGACAAAAACATATACTGGGAAAAAGAATACTTATTCAATAAGTGGTTCTGGGAAAACTGGATAGCCATATGTAGAAGACTGAATCTGGATCCACACCTTTCACCTCTCACAAAAATCAACTCACGCTGGGTAACATATTTAAACCTAAGAAGTGAAACTATTAGAATTCTAGAAGAAGATGTTGGAAATATTCTTCTAGACATTGGCCTAGGCAAAGAATTTATGAAGAAGACCCCAAAGGCAATCACAGCAACAACCAAAATAAATAA
>NW_012141635.1:4053368-4079936 GCF_000956105.1 Propithecus coquereli
AATTCACAATTGCAAAGATGTGGAAACAACCCAAGTGTCCATCAATACATGAGTGGATTAATAAAATGTGGTATATATATACCATGGAGTACTATTCAGCTTTAAGAAACAATGGTGATATAGCACCTCTTGTATACTTCTGGATAGAGCAAGAACGCATTCTACTAAGTGAGGTATCCCAAGAATGGAAAGACAAGCACCACATGTACTCACCATCAAATTGGTATTAACTTATAAACACATAAATGCACATATAAGAATAACATCTATTGGATGTTGGGCATGGGGGAGGGCGGAGGAGGGGACGGGTATTTGCATACACAAAGAGTGCAATGCACACCACCCGAAGGATGGACATATTTGAAACTCGGACTTACAGGGGAGGTGGGCGGGGTGGGCTAGGGCAACATACGTAACCTAAACATCTATATCCCCATAATATGCTGAAATCAAAAAAAATGCAAAAAAATATTTCTGGACAAAGACACATGAGACTCTGGAAGTCATTTCGTTGGATGAGGGTAACTTTAGGTGGAATGGAGTTACATGTATAAACACATACATTTTCTCACAGAAAGTTGCTGGGCAGTGGGCACTCCCTAGGTTTTAAGATTTTAGGAAACATAGCAGTGTGTAGAGTTTCTACTCAAACACACATAAGAATCTAGAAGTCATTTTATTGGAAGACGGTAACTTTTAGGTGGAATGGAGTGACATATATAAATGCATACATTCTCAAAATGAAACTTGCTAGACTTTGGGCCCAATATAGATTTAAAAAACTTTGAGAAACAATGCAGTGTGTAGAGTTTCTAGTCAAACACACATAAGGATCTAGAAGTCACTCAGTTGGAAGTGGGTAAGTTTTAGGTGGAAATGAGTTACATGCATAAACGCATATATTCTCTCACAGAAAGCTGTTACACAGTGGGCACTCTAAGTTTGAACAACTTTGAGAAACAAAGCAGTGTGTAAAATCTCTAGTCAAAGACACATAGAATGTGGAAGTCATTCCGTTGGAAGAGGGTAACTTTTAGGTGGAATGGAGAGACATGTATAAATGCATATATTCTCTCACAGAAAGCACGTAGACAGTGGGCACTCTATAGGTTTGCAAGACTTTTAGAAACAACACAGTGTGTAGAGTTTCTACTCAACCACAAATAAGATTCTAGAAGTCATTTCGTTTCAAGAGGGTAACTTTTACGTAGAATTCAGTTACATGTATAAACGCATACATTCTGTCACGAAATCTGCTAGACATTGGGCAATCTATAGGTTTCTAAGACTTTGAGAAACAACGCAGTGTGTAGAGATTCTAGTCAAACACACATAAGAATCTAGAAGTCACTTCGTTGGAGGAGGGTAACTTTTACGTGGAATGGAGTTACTTGTATAAACGCATACATACTCTCACAAAAAGCTGCTAGGCAGTGGACCCTCTATAGGGTTGCAAGGCTTTGAGAAACAAAGCAGTGTGTAGAGTTTCTAGTCAAACACCAATAAGAATCTACAAGTCAATTCGTTAGAGGAGGGTAACCTTTAGGCTGTATACAAACGCATACATTATCACAGAGAAAGCTGATATAAATTGGGCACTTTATATGTTTGAATAACTATGGGAAACAACACAGTGTGTAGAGTTTCTTGTCGAACACACCTAAGAAAGGAGAAGTCATTTCATTGGGAGTATGTAACTTTGAGGGCCAATGGAATTACATATGAAAACACATACATTCTCTCAGAGAAAGCTGCTAGACATTGGGTACTTTGTAGGTTTGCACAACATTGAGAAACAAAGCAGTGTGTGGAGTTTGTATTCAAACACACATAAGACAGGAGAATTTATTTCGTTCGAAGAGGGTAAATTTTAGACTGAATAGAGTTACCTATACAAACGCATTCATTCTCTCAGAGAAAGCTGATAGACATTGGCAAACATATACTTTTGAACGACTTTCAGAAACAAAGCAGAGTATAGACTTTATAGTCAACAACAGCTAAGATAGAAGAAGTCACTTCATTGGAAGTATGTATCTTTTATTCCCCACGGAGTTACATACACAAACACATACTTGCTCTCAGAGAAAGCTGCCAGACATTGGGCAACTTATACCTTTGAACAACTTTGAGAAACAAAGCAGAGTATAGAGTTTCTAGGCAAACACACCTAAGAAAGGAGAGGTCATTTAGTTGCAAGAGGGTAACCTTCAGACCGAATGGAGTTACCAATGCAAACGAATACATTCGGTCAGACACAGCTTCTAGATATTAAGGAACTTATACTTTCCCAAACTTTGAAACCAAATCAGAGTGTAGAGTTTCTACTCAAACACACCTCAGAAAGGAGAACTCATTTCGTTGGAAGTATGTAACTTTTGGGACCAATAAATTACATATAAAAATGCATACATTCTCTGAGACAAAGATGCTACATATTGGGCAACTTATACTTTTGCAAAACTTTGAGAAACAAAGCAGAGTATACAGTTTCTACTCAAACACACCTAAGAAAGGAGAAGTCATATCATTCAAAGAGGGTAACCTTTAGGCCAAATGGAGTTACGTATACAGACGGACACATTCTCTCAGAGAAATCTGCTAGATACTGGGCAGATACTAGGTTTGCATAACTTAGAGAAGCGAAGCAGTGTCTAGAGTTTCTACTCTAACAACAAGAGAGGACAAGTCATTTCTTTGGAGGAGGGTAACCTTTAGTCCGAATGGAGTTGTATATACAAACGAACACATTCTCTCCGAGAAAGCTGCTAGACATTGGGCAATTATACATTGCACAACTTTGAGAGACAAAGCAGAGTGTAGCATTTGTAGCCCAATAAACCTAAGAAAGGAGAACTCATTTTATTGGAAATATGTAACTTTTAGGCCCAATAGACTTATACATACGCACACATATATTCTCTGAAACAAAGCTACTAGACATTGGGCAACTTACACTTTTGCAAAACTTTGAGAAACAAAGCAGGGTGTAGAGTTTCTAGTGAAACACACGTAAGAAAGGAGTAGTCATTTCATTGCAAGAGGGTAACCTTTAGTCCTAATGGAGTGACATATACAAACACACACATTCTCTCCGAGAAAGCTGCTAGACATTGGGCAACTTATACTGTTGCACAGCTTTGAGAAACAAATCAGAGTGTAGCATGTGTAGTCAAACACTCCCAAGAAAGGAGAACTCATTTCATTGGAAGTATGTAACTTTTAGGCCCAATAGAGTTACATATACACAAGCATACATTCTCTGAGACAAAGCTACTAAACCTTGGGCAACTTATGCTTTTGCAAAACTTTGAGAAACAAAGCAGAGTGTAGAGTTTCTAGTCAAACACACCTAAGAAGGGAGAAGTCATTTCATCGCAAGATAGTAACTTTTAGGCCAAATGGAGTTACATACACAAACGCACACATTCTCTCAGAGAAAGCTGCTGTATATTGGGCCCTTAAGTGGTTCTATTACTTTGACAAGGAAGCAGTATATAGAGTTTCTAGTAAAACGCACCAAAGAAAGGAGAATTCATTTCATTGGAAATATGTAACTTTTAGGCCCAATGGAGTTACATATACAACCGCACACATTCTCTCAGAGAAAGCTGCTAGAAATTTTTCAACTTACACTTTTTCACAACTTTGAGAAACAAACAGAGTGCAGAGTTTCTAGTCAAACACACCTCAGAAAAGAGAGGTCATTTCATTGGAAAAGGGTAACATTTAGAGAGAATGGAATTACCTATACAAATGCATAAATTCTCTCAGAGAAAGCTGATAGACATTAGGCAACGTATACTTTTCAACAACTTTGAGAAACAAAGCTGTGTGAAGAGTTTCTATTCAAACACATCTAAGAAAGGAGAAGTCATTTCATTGGAAGGAGGTAAACTTTAGGTCAAATGGAGTTACATATACAAATGCACAAATTGTCTCAGAGAAAGTTGCCAGACATTGGGCAATTTATACTTTTGCACAACTTCGAGACAAAGTGGAGTGTAGAGTTTGTAGTCAAACACATGTAAGAAAGGAGAAGTCATTTCATTGGAAGAGGGTCACCTTTAGGCCGAATGGGGTTACACATACAAACGCACACATTCTCTCAGAGAAAGCTGCTAGACATTGGGCCTTCTATGGGTTTGCATAACTTTGAGAATCAAAGCAGTGTGTAGAGTTTCTAGTCAAACACACCTAAGAAAGGAGAAGTCATTTCGTTGAAAGAGTGTAACATTTAGAACCAATGGAGTCACATATACAAGCACATGCATTCTCTCAGAGAAATCTGCTAGACACTGGGGAACTTACACTGTTGCACAACTTTGAGAAACAAAGCAGAGTGTAGAGTTTATAGTCAAACACACCTAAGACAGGAGAACTCATTTCATTGCAAGTATGTAACTTTTAGGCCCAATAGAGTTACATATGGAAACGCATACATTCTCTCAGATAAAGCTGCTAGACATTGTGCAACTTATACTTTTGCAAAACTTTGAGAAACAAAGCGGAGTATAGAGTTTCTAGTCAAACACACCAAAGAAAGGAGAAGTCATTTCATTGGAAGAGGGTAACCTTTAGTCCGAATGGAGTTTTATATACAAGAAAGCTGCTAGATATTGGGCAGTTTACAGGTTTGCGTAACTTCAAGAAACAAAGCATTGTGTAGAGTTTCTAGTCAAACACACCTAAGAAAGGAGAAGTCATTTTATTCAAAGTATGTAACTTTTAGGCCCGATGGAGTTACATATACAAATGCATACATTCTCTCAGACAAAGCTGCCAGACTTGAGCAACTTATACTTTTGCAAAACTTTGAGAAACAAAGCAGAGTATAGAGTTTCCAGTGAAACACACCTAAGAAAGGAGAAGTCATTTTGTTGGAAGAGGGTATTCTTTAGGCTGAATGGAGCTACATATACAAACACACACATTCTCTCAGAGAAAGCTGCTAGACATTGGTCACTTTATAGGTTTGCATAACCTTGAGAAAGAAAGCAGTGTGTAGAATATGTAGTCAAACACACAAGAGAGGAGAAGTCATTTCGTTGGAAGAGGATAACCGTTAGGCTGAATGGAGTGACGTATACAAACGCACACATTCTCTCAGAGAAAGCTGCTAGACTTTCGGCACTTTATAGGTTTGCATAACTTTGAGAAACAAAGCAGTGTGTACGGTTTCTAGTCATACACACCTAAGAAATTAGAAGTCATTTTATTCGAAGTATGTAACTTTTAGAACCGATGGAGTTACATATACAAAAGCACACATTCTCTCAGAGAAAGCTGATAGACTTTGGGCACGTGATTAGTTTGCATAACTTCGAGAAACAAAGCAGTGTGTAGAATTTCCTGTGAAACACACCAAAGAAAGGAGAAGTCATTTAGTTGGAAGAGTGTACCTTTTAGGTGGAATGGGGTTACTTATAAAAATGCATGCATTCTCTCAGAGAAAGCAGCTAGACACTGGGCACTTTACAGGTTTGCATGTCTTTGAGAAACAATGTGTAGATTTACCTGTCAAACACACCTAAGAAGGAGAAGTCATTTCGTTGGAAGTGGGTAACTTTTAGGTGGAATGGAGTTACATATGGATACGCGTACATTCTCTCAGAGAAAGCAGGCACACATTGTGCACTATACATGTTTGCATTATAGTCTATCCTAGGCTTGGTGCAGACAACCCATGTGGTGCATCTGTGGTAACGTGGTGGTAGACCATGGCAAGTGGGTGGATGGTGATTGCAGACTCCACAGTGTGAGTACACTGTACCATTAGGCTGACCAAGATCTGTGTACATTTTGAGTTGAGTAATTCATAACAGTTATCTGGCCTGCATGCTATGACTTGGCCAACCTGTGCACTGATTGTGGTCTGCCTGGTAACTTGGTTTGGTGTAAATTGCTCTTTACTGAAGAGTAAACTACTCCTTGCTGAAGAAGAAAATAATCATATAAGTGGAACTATTTGCATCTATGTGTGCTTTCTTTTTTTATGCCACCACTCCTTCCCCTTTCCTATTTTGGAGGCTCTCAAATGGATCTTCTAATTTATAAATGTCAAATATATTTTTCCATCATATTGTGCCTCTGATGAGAGAAATCTTTGATGTATATTTTATGTATGCTGAACACATTTTTATAATTTGACACACTTTGAGGCATGGTCTAGTAATAATAATGTAATATGTACCTTGCTGGTTAATATATTTAAGATTTTACCTTTTGGGGGGTTAGGTATCTTGTTTTATTTTATCACATGATAGCCAAGTCTTCTACTGAGTAAAGAATTACAGCTTTTAGGTGTCACAGAAAATTAGAATATTTATTGTTGCATATTGTAGAAGTCAATTATTTATAGAATTTGTACTTTTATATTTCTGCCAACTTAAAATACAATACATATTTGATTCTTAACACACACATACACACATATTTCCTTCACTGTGTAAAATTTTCCAGTTGATTTCCTCCTTAAGAAAATCATGGCAGCAAATATTCAAATATGGCTTTATACTGTGAAGATACACATTCACATAGTCATGCGGTACTTTTTTGGTTTCTCTGGATGGTATATTTTGTAGAAAGAAAATTAAACCCTGATCATCCAAGAAGATACATAGTAGAGACAGATGACTTAGAAGCTAAGAAGAGGAAATACAAAAAAAGCAAAGGACAGGGGAGCAAGAGAATAGAAAGTTGGTCCATAACAGATGCGCCCCCTCCTTCAGTCAAGTTTGCAAAAATCACCAAGAGCACAGTTTAACTGGCTTTCTGATGAAAACTAGCAAGGAGCTGAGCTCTATAAACTAGTTGACTTGGATATGAAATAGAAGCAACACACTTGTTACCCAGGTGTAAATAATGCTTAATTTCTAGGTTCTATAATAGATAGGGGTTGGAAGACATTTTTAAGCAGCTTCTGGGAAGATTCTAATGCAGATGGTCTGAATGAGAGAAACATTGCCCTAGGTCATCTTTTGTTAAGTATTTATTATGAGTAAATCTGGGGAGAAGAGTCAAACATGAACAGAATCATATGGTAAGCTTAAGGTCAGTATTTATCATGGGGTCACTGAGGAAATGCTTGTAACCCATTGGTTTCCTAAAGTAGGAAATTTCTGAGTTCAGTTTTAAAGGATAAGAAGGATGTAGTCAGATGAAAACGATGGCTGGAGAGGCATCCCAGGCCTTGAACTTGAGCAAAAACACAGAGGTGACAAACAGCATGTGTGTTCATGTCTCTGGAGAGTCAAGCGGGAACCAAATGGTGAGAGATGAAGTAGAAGAGGTATACAGAAGCCACACCAAGCACCCTGGACTTCTGTAGGGTAGGATTTGGAGTGTGGGGAGGAGGGAGTAGAAAACAAGGTAGATTTGCTTGTTAGATCACTAGTAGCCAAAGGGAAATGAACACAAGGATAAGAAGATTGTGAAACCACATCAAATCGTTAAGAGTTCAAGAAATCAAAGCAACAAATGGGCAATGATTTGAAAATTCTTGTTTAAATGTTTTCACTGTCACAATCTACATTTCAGAGTGACTCAGACAAAATAGTAATTGAAGAAATGAAAGAGTAAAGGCTTGCCTTCTGAGTTAGGTATTTCTGCATAGTAGGTGACACCTAATGGGTGTTCAAGATGACCCACCAAGATTAGGCTAAGCAACCATAAATGTCCCTGATTCCAAATGATACCATAAATAGGGTCTCTAATGTTTGTACTTAGGGTTTTTATTAGCTCAGTTCATTATACCTTTGACAGTTGAATGTATTATAAACCAGATCATCAGAGATCATAACAGCATCATTTCACTTTTATTTACACTACCAAAGTAGGGCTGCAGGCAAGAGATGAAGGATGAAAATGTACCATCTGCAGAGCTATCAACATAGTAAGTCTTAGAACATTTCTCTTTTAAATAAGTAACCTTCATGAAAAGAGGGAGCTTGTCTGGCACTCAGTAATAATTATTAAACGGGTTAATGAATTGCCCCAAAAAGTGCTTTCTGTAGCATGGATGTCGACTGAGTCCTTCACATTGCCTTTTATTGCACGGTGCTCTGGAAGCCTTAATTTTTTTCTGACTTAAAAATTTTTTTGTTTGTCAGATATTTGCCCTGACAATGCTATTTAATGGTTGGCTTACAATGAGGGGTTCTTGCTGCTTTTAAACATTTGAAACGGCTCCTTGGAATCCGACAATCGTGATTATGGTGTTATTTAACGCCCAGCACAAATACTCGAGCCTACAACAGTGGAAGAGTAGAGAGGGGGTATTTTTAATGGAGGCCACATTCCTTCAGTTTGGTAAAACTCAGCTGAAGTTACACACAGTACTCGCCGACCAGCAGCCTGACGCTGACGATGGGTTAGGGGGATAGGCTTTGTCTGATCCTAATTATGGAGAAACAGGAAGCTTCAGGATTAATGCTAAACTCTCATTCCGCAGGGGAGTTTCTCAAGAAGAAAAGTGCTCTGTTGTATAAAATCATTCGCTCCGTTTGTGTTTACACCGTGGCAGAAGTTATTCTTCGTATAGGTGACCCAATAGTTTGTGTGGCAAGCAGTAGTGTGTGGAAAGGAGACGCAGAGACGGTACGATAAAACTGTTACAGATCTATTTCTCTTTCCTTCGTAACCGTCTCTTACTTTAGACTGAGCGCCAAAGGCAGAGGGGCGGGGGCCCTGCCCTACTCCCAGCCCTTTTGGAAAAATGCCAGTTTCCCTACCCCAATTTGCGTTTAGTCAGAAAAGGCGAAGCACGCCTGCCTCGCCCGCCAACTTCCGGCCTTTGTCCCTTCCACCTCCCTATTGGCTGGGGCAGCCGTGGCCCCGCCCCCCTCTGTGGGGCCCAAAACCTGCCGCGAGCGCTTTCTGTGACGGAAGCCCCGGCGTCTCTGCGGGTATAAAAGGCCCGCGGGGCCGCAGTTGCTTTCAGGAGCCGCCGGCAAGGGGGCAACGAGGAAGGTTTATTGGAGCGTAGCCGGGAAGGAGAAGGTGGGGCGAGAATAGAGAGAAGACACAGCCTTCGGCCGAGAGGCAGTTACGCCCTCGGGACTTCTCGCGTGCTGGGAGAGGAGGACTGAACCTCATGTGTCGGGGAAGGCAGAGGGCCCCCAGAGGGGGAGTCCTGGGGGAGGGACCGGCCCACACCCGCTAGTGCGGCGCCAAGACGGCCAGCGCCCGTGTGGCCGAACTTCGGAGGCCCTTGGGGGGCCGCCGCCTGCCCTCCTGAGCGAGCCGACGCGGAATCGGCACGCTGGCTCTCCCACCCACACTTCGCTGTCCTCCCAAACAAACATTAAAACAGACAGTGACAGCGGAACCCGCAGACCCCAGCCGAGATCTTTAGGGCGTGAGTGGTGTGTGTGCCACTTATTTTCATTTCTGTGGCTCTGAAGTCCCCTCTGGCTTCCTCAAAGGCATGGTTTTCTTACTCAGCGTTATGCCTGTGGTAGTGGGTAAATGGAAGTTTACGATTTGGCTTGGGGCTGGGGAGGGTTTAAATTTTGTTTTTGATAGGTATTCTTGAAAGACATTTGGGGAGAATTACTGAGCTGTCACTTTTAAACGCCCCTAACGTCTGTATTTGTGACGGTGCGTTTTACCCATTGATGGCCATCCTAGGTGTCACAGTATTTGTCGGCTTGCTCAGGGTGGTTCTTAGGGTCTACGTTCAGCATCCCTGGTCTCCACATGTTCCCAACGTGGGGTGAGATCCAGCAGGAGCGAGGGATCGCGGAGTGCGTGTCCACTGTCCCCGCAGTTGGTCGCTTTGCCCGCCTGCTGGCTCCTGCCCTCAACTTCCAAAACAGCTTACTACTCATCTTGGACTACTTCTTAAAAAATTATTTTTATGTACAATATATGTATGTATAAATGTATCTGTCATACATATATTATTATTACTGCCTATGTCCCTTAGCATTTAGCATGTGGGCCTGCCGAAGTTGCGTTTCTGATTCTGTCAAATGGTTTAATTCAGTAAAGCTGTTGAATGATACTCTGATAGGAAGTTTTCATTAAGGGATTCAGTATCCTTAATTATAATATATTCTCAAAGGGTTTGCTTTGGGCAATACAGATTCATTTTGTCCTGACATGTTTTTTTGGAAAGATGAAATGTATTTTTTTTTTTAAAATATTCAACATTTTTCTATGACATGTGAATTACTTTATATTAGAACCTGGCCCCTTGTATGATTGTAACTAAACTGTGCCACTTTGGCCCCATAAAACTCGTTACTCTCTTTACCGTGGGGATGTTGTTGAGGACATGGTTCATTATATCACACTGTCCTCTTCAGAAGGACCCATGGGAGAAATTTCTCCTGGGTCTCACTATCTAGAAAAGCTGTGATTCTCCCAAGCAACTGATTTTTTTTTTTTTCCACCTCAGGAAACCTGAATCATTTGCCATCTGTTTTCTATCTTGTGATGGCTGCTTGGTAGCTCAGGGACTGATTTAATACCATCTCTATCATGGTGAAGTACCTGTTGCTTGCATTGTGGTGCTAACTTTACCTGTGGCTTCATGCTATTTTTCCTATCATAATTTCTCCCTTACCACTGAATGGATTTCCTTAAATATTTAATTTTGTTCTTTATTTGTATTTATAAGCCTTAGATAATTTTTTAGAATGAGACAGAGCATATACACATACAGTTTCGAGTGACAGTCTTTGCAACTCTGAGAATTATTACAGATTGAACTGTGCAATACCCTTGGTACCATTAAATGCCACAAAGGCAGAAGGAGGAGGACTTAAGGGAAAATTAGGACAGGTTAAGGAAGGACATGACAAAAGAAAGGTGCCTGTGATGGTGAGCGGTATAATAACGCCACAAATAACTTATGCCTGTTCTGATTAATGTTAAAAACAAAATTAAATTTAAAGCTAAAAAATGTATACTTAAAGATAAGCAATGTGTCTGAGGATATATTTAGAAAAATGGAGGGAAAAAAGACATTTTCATCTTGAAAAAACACAATTTTGTAACACTCTATTTGATGAATTACAGAAAAGCCAGTGCCTGTGTGGTTTAGGAGAACATTGTTTGAAAACAGATACATGAGCTTAATTTATCTTTCTTGAAATAAATGTAACTACAGAAAACATTTACTGAATTTTACAGAAGGAGATTTTGTTTGTTTTTGTTTTGTTTTATTTCATTTTAATATCATCCTGGGGGGCTTGGCACGGCCCTTCCTAAGGATTTCTTTAATAGTACTCTATTGCTTATCTTCACATAGTAAGCTATTAGGGTGGTTCTTTTTAAAAAAATTATCAAGAATGAGCCTGTTTGGCCGGGCACGGTGCCTCAGGCCTGTAATCCTAGCTCTCTGGGAGGCCGAGGCGGGTGGATTGTTTGAGCTCAGGAGTTCAAAACCAGCCTGAGCAAGAGCGAGACCCCATCCCTACTAAAAATACAAAGAAATTAATCGGACAACTAAAAATACATAGAAAAAATTAGCCGGGCATGGTGGAACATGCCTGTAGTCCCAGCTACTCGGGAGGCTGAGGCAGAAGGATTGCTTGAGCGCAGGAGTTTGAGGTTGCTGTGAGCTAGGACGACACCATGGCACTCTAGCCCGGGCAACACAGTGAGACTCTGTCTCAAAAAAAAAAAAAAAAGAATGAGCCTGTTTTATTAGAATAAATACCTAGAGATTAGAACTAAAGCTAATAACTTTAATAGGAAATAGACTTGTTCTTAGAAAACCATAGTTAACTGGCAAGAAATATGTTAATTAAAAACTAATATACTATTTATAAGACTGTTTTTTTTTCATTATAGCTGAGATTTACAGACATCCTGCCAAAATGATTTCTTCAAAGCCCAGACTTGTCGTACCTTATGGCCTCAAGACTCTGCTCGAGGGAGTTAGCAGAGCCATTCTCAAAAACAATCCACCAAATATCACCCAGTTTGCAGCAGTTTATTTTAAAGAACTTATTGTGTTTAGAGAAGGTTTGTTATTGCTTTAGATTATATATTTGTTGCTTTCAAAAAGAAAACATTTTAAATTGGCATTTTATATGTATCTGTATTTGATTTCCTGTATTTATTCCTTCAGGGAATACCTCTCTGGATATAAAAGATCTGGTTAAACAATTTCACCAGATTAAAGGTAAGTGCCACGAGTGGTGATAGTTTTAATAATGCTGGTTATAAATTACTGCATCATTACTACATACATTCAAACTTAAGAATGATGCCCACAAATATTTTTTGTTTAAATGATCACACCGATTTTTTTTATTAAATCAGTTTTTTAAAAAAACCTGACGATTGACATTTTGGAGGATTCCAAATCTTAGAAAGAAATAAGAAAAACTCATCTTTTACAAACCATTTGGTACAGTGAATATATATGAAGACCTACATTACTTAGGAAAGTTGTTAAAACACTCTTCTTGAAAGACTTTTTTTTTAAGGAAAAGGTTAACCACCCATATTTTTTCCCCTGGTGTTTAACTGCAGTCCAGGCTGGAGGACAGGAGATCAGTTAGGTGTCTCTGACCATACTTTCTGCTTCAAGAGTCCCTATGTATGAGGAGATAAGTTTTTCGTAGAGAATGCTCTCCTCCAGCATATCTCAGGCACTGTGACATAGTGCTATATATTTGCTTAGAAGAAAGTTGTATTTTGTATGTCTATATGTGTAAATGTCTAATATGTGAATATCACAGCATGAAACTGAGTTGACATAGCAATGAAAAATTCAGGGGAGAGATATAAGACAAGGCAAAGTTTACATAGTGAATATTTGGGATCACTATAAGCAAAAGAGAATATAATGGTCAAATCCCAAGGACAGGCATACATGTCTAATGGCAATAGAAAGCTTTTCACAGAATTTTTTGAAGAGGGAATGTGGAGACTCATGGCCAGTGTGGCAGATAACTTAAATAATTCTTACTACGTTGCCCAGTCAGCATTTTCAAGTGATCATAGAGAAAGAAAAGTAGGATTCAACAAGTTGTCAGCCACTTCTGTGCTGTCACTTGGTGATGTTAATATATCTATTAACATAACATAACATAGCATAACCAAGGTGGGGAGAAGTTAGGAGTAAGACCTAGTAAAATGTAAAAATCATGAGGGTTTGGATTTACAGTGAAAAAGATACCCAAAAGAGAAGGTGAGATTAACAATAGCAAGGGTCAGCTTTTGAAGGGGTAGGAGAATGAAGTGCCATGGTTCAGGAATATTTTATTATCTAGACTAGCTGCTTCCCTGCAGGAACTGATGGCATTCACAGTTCACCATGAGAAACAGGTCTGGGACTTGGTTACCCCAACAATAGTATGTACATATAAGTACAAGAATATTAACCACCCTTCCCCTCCCCATGAGCCCAGTTTCCCAGGTAGTCAAGGTGATGGTTCTCCATGTACTTCTGTCTCCTATACTAGGCATGCTGTGTTTGAAAGTATTGGGAGTGTGCAGGCATACTATGTTTGAGAATGGTGATAAAGTCAGCGAATCTTTATAGTGGAAAGTAACACACTGGTAGCTTTTTTTTTTTTTTTTTTTTGAGACAGAGTCTCGATTTGTTGCCCAGGTTAGAGTGAGTGCTGTGGCGTCATCCTGGCTCACAGCAACCTCAAACTCCTGGGCTCAAGTGATCCTTCTGCCTCAGCCTCCCGAGTAGCTGGGACTACAGGCATGCGCCACCATGCCCGGCTAACTTTTTCTATATATATATATTTTTAGTTGTCCAGATCATTTCTTTCTATTTTTTAGTAGAGACGGGGTCTCGCTCTTGCTCAGCTAGTCTCAAACTCCTGATCTTGAACAATCCACCTGCCTCGGCCTCCCAGAGTGCTGGCATAAACTGGTAGCTTTTGAGTTTAATTTGTTTATTGATGTGGATTTGGGTCCAGGTAGGTCTTTGCATCTCACGGTTCAAAATTAACAAACTAACAAAATTAATGGAGCAGCCATACTTTTGATGGAGATAGGGGTAGGAGATTCTGCTGCTTTTCTCCTCTAATAACTGAAGATACCAAGGAGATTGATGTAGCATACAGATAATCTTGAAAGCAAAGTCAGAGTATGGTTGAAACAGTTTGCTCTTTAGGCAGTAGAGTAGAAATGAACATTGCTTGTTCTAATTTATTATACTAGGGAGATGGGAAGGTAACATGAAGTATGACCAAAAAACAGAATTCGATGGTACTGTTTAATATCAGTTTGGCTTATTTGTCTGCCTTTTATTGTCATCTCAAGTGGTTTCTTACTGGATAAACAATATCCATTAACTTATGTCATCTCATAGACACTGCATGAATCTATCTAAAGAGGGACTATCGGCCAGGCGTGGTGGCTCACGCCTGTAATCCTAGCACTCTGGGAGGCCGAGGTGGGTGGATCGTTTGAGCTCAGGAGTTCGAGACCAGCCTGAGCAAGAGTGAGACCCCGTCTCTACTAAAAATAGAAAGAAATTAGCTGGACAATTAAAATATACATATAGAAAAAAAAATTAGCTGGGCAAGGTGGCACATGCCTGTAGTCCCAGCTACTGGGGAGGCTGAGGCAGGAGGATCACTTGAGCCCAGGAGTTTGAGGTTGCTGTGAGCTAAGATGACGCCACGGCACTCTAGCCCGGGCAACAGAGTGATACTCGGTCCCTCTTTTTTTTTTTGGGGGGGGGACAATCTAGGGATATACAGGCACCATAGGTTCCCACTTGGTAGAGCATTTTCTCCTGAGTGGTATCCTCCTACCTACTGACTGGTTTAAGTCCCTACCTGCTGTTCCTATGGGAGCTCTGGGTAGATTTGGTTGCATGGTGGTTCAGATCTGCAGAGTAAAAATATAGGTGTAACAGGTGGCACCTTCTATTTCATTTAAATAGAACTTCCCTTTTGTAGATCCCAATTTTAAATACAGGTGATGGTATGTATAATACCCTACACGCTCTATCAGTTGACCCCATGGATTGAGGCCCTCCCAGGCTTTCAATGACTTTGCAAGATGAGGAAATTAATCATTCTTTGATGACTAAGTCAACTGACCTTTATTTTGGTCTCTCAGTCCCTTCAGCACGAAAGCAAGATCAGCCTAAAGACAGTACCAGGTATTAGAACTTGATGATGTGGGCAAAGGTAACGGTCATACTTAGTGCACTGTTGCTCCTTCATCTCCCATGTATCGGATATGAGCATGAAAGACATGAGTTTCATAAGAGTGCTCAGTGGGGATGTCATATCCTACCTACAGAATTATTCCCGAACTGATGAGTTTGCAGCCGACAGCAATACTACCAAGCTGCCTGTATGCATGGAAAGCAGGGAAATAAGAACATCCCTGCATATATCACTTGTTTTTGTTGAATACTTCATTCTGGGACTTTTTCCTAGAAAGAGCCCCATTTTTTGGTCAGCCTCATGATAGGACCAATAGTGTTAATCCATCTCCCCAGTGACCTCAAAACTTCATGCACAGTCAGGTGATGGAGCAGAAAGGAGAAAAAGAAGTAGACATGGGAGCAAACTGTTTTCACTTGTCTGTTGTCTCTCATCTTTTGCCCCATTTTCCAGAGCCATCCTAAAGATGGTCCTTGACTCTATCCAGAGTCTTCCTTGTGGCATTTATCCCACATAGGTGCATTTCCAAAGCAGCTCATCTTTTGAAGCTTTTTCTTGGATCCTTCTTTTGTTTTTCTGCAATTTTATTAAATAGATCCCTACAACCATATGAATTGATGGAAGTTCCCCCATTTCTCAGTCTTCTCAGGAATTTCTTCATTAATCCAAATGAATCTTTAATTGATGGGATTTTAGAAACTTCAGCAATATTTTAAGGCAAAATAATCATTCCTTTAAATCCCACAACTTAGTATATGCTAGGAAAAGAAGGAATGGAATTAATATTTATCAACTGTTTTGTCCTAGACACTTGTAATATATTTTGTCAATTACTTCAGACAACTTTAGATAGGTCAGTATAGGGATTATTGCAATCCAATTCCTAGATTGGCTGGGTTCTTGAAAATTCTAATGGTAAGTAAATTGGGGGTTGGAAAATTTAAGAGCTTGTTGAGAGGGGACATAGAAAGGTAGAGAGGCCTTGAATAGGTGTGGGTGTGGAAGGTCAGTCTAATTAGGAGTTGGGCTTGGGTTTTGTTGTTGCTCTCATTACTTTCACTGTACCACAGGCCCCAAATTCTTCTAGCAGAGGACTGTTGAGCCTTTGTGCTGAGGTGGGCCTGGGGTGCCAGAGAGTGTTTTTGAGGGTCTTTGCTTCCCCCTTAGCTTTCAGCCTTCCCTGCTTTTCTGCTGCCCCACAGATGGCGTCTCTCTCTGGGCTCTTGCCCCTCACCTGGTGGCAGCCTGCATTCTCCTGTGACTCAGTGCTGGGCTGGTGGGCAGGGCAGGAGGTTCCCTGTTGTTCTGTGCCAGCCTCAGGCATAAGCTGGCCACATGCACCTGGCCTTTTGGAGATGGGGCTTTCTCAGTGTTCCTGCCCTCCATCCATGTGGCAGCCAAACTCTGCCTTGCATCTGTGGTTAGTCTCAGGCCAGTGTCTCCTGTGTCTGCCCCAACAGTAGGAGACCTCTGTTTGGTGTTGGTATATGATCTCTCTTCCTCTCTGGCTGCCTGCCTTACTCTCATCTTTTCACAGGAGGCCTATGGAAAAGTGCTTCTGAATAAGTGAACTTTCCTTGGCTCTGGAGGCCCAGGCTATTCCATACTGACATTGTAGCCCACCTTTGGCCTTTACCAGTACATTAAGATTTTAGCTGATACCTTCTTACCAGCTTCTGTGATGGCATTGTCTTCTTCCTGGGTCCTGCCATAGCTGAGACTGTTCTTGTATCCCTTCTCTCCTTGGAGGGCCCAGTTCCTCTTTGGAAATAAGGTTACTTCATTACTTTTTGCCCCCAGATCTTTGCTGGACTCAAGAAAAATTATGATTTTGTGGTTCATCTGGCTTTTATTTGTTGTTAGGGTGGGATCAATATTTTTTGTAGTTTTCTATGTCCTAAGCATAAGAGTAAAGGCCAGGTTTATTTAATTAAGATTCTTTCCCTCCTCTGAACTCCCAAGATCTTCATTAGTACCATTATTAGGTACTTGCACTTTTTTACCTATAATATTTGTATATCTGTCTTATCTTCCCTACTGAATGGAAGCTATATGAGATCTCATCTTAATAATCTTTCTATCCTCAACAGTACCCAGTACAGTGTCTTATACATAGCACAAGCTCTAAGACAAAGGTATTGGGGGGTAAAGGGCTTTGTTAAAATGTAGGTGAGGAAGTCCTGAAGAAGTGAATGGTTAGGAAAATGAGGTTATTGTTCTAAGCAGAGGGAGGTAAGAGTAGATGTAGCTTTTTTATTTTTGAAACTTTTCTCTGCACATGAGCATTTGGTGTGATGTCCATGTTCAGAATTAGACACTTTAATTGAATTTACAAGGAATCAGCAGCCAATGTGGTGGGAGATACTGCAGGGCACTGCTCTTTGTGATGCAGCTGAACCTATGAAAATATGTCTCTAAACAAAGTTTTGACTTGAACCAAACACATTCTGGGAAAGCAAATTGTGATAATAGAAATGTTTCCCAAAGAGAAAATCCTCAGTAAGCAGATGAGACAACTAAGGTGGTTAGACAGGCATGTGGGTTGGGCAATAAGCATAAGAGAGTTTTCTAGGCTCTAGGACTTTCTGTATGTCATCAGCTGTCTTGATCTTCCAGGCCATGAGAATTTTCCTCATGCCTAAAGGTTCACTAAAGTCTACTCTTTCATATCCAGAGATCTTTCTTTTCATCTTGTCTGTGTCAGTATGACTTTGGCTGCATGATCACACCTTGCTAGCAGGTGCTATCATTTTCAGGTTAGAATATGTACTGTTTCCTATTGTAAAAAAAATCATGTAGTGGCCAGGCACGGTGGCTCACGCCTGTAATCCTAGCACTCTGGGAGGCCGAGGAGGGCAGATCGTTTGAACTCAGGAGTTCAAGACCAGCCTGGGCAAGAGCGAGACCCCGTCTCTACTAAAAAAATAGAAAGAAATCAGCTCGACAACTAAAAATATATAGAAAAAAAAATCCGGGCATGGTGGCGCATGCCTGTAGTCCCAGCTACTCGGGAGGCTGAGGCAGTAGGATCACTTGAGCCCAGGACTTTGAGGTTGCTGTGAGCTAAGCTGATGCCATGGCACTCTAGCCTGGGCAACACAGTGAGACTCTGTCTCCAAAAAAAAAAAAAAAAAAAGATCATGTAGTCCCTTAGTTTACCAATTCATTAAGTTAAACTTTGTATACCAATTTTCTTAAATTAAGGAATGCCTTTAATTAATGTGTTAGCATCTGTGTCATTAATATTACACCAGCTAAAGATTAGATAATCTATTGCCCAATTCAGTCTTATTTTTTTTCTTCATCTCTCCCCAGTTTTGTGTTGAAGTTTGGATCGGGAGCTTTTTCCATGGAAGTTTTCAGCTTCCTTATTTCTAGGCAGAGTTATGATCTTTCCCCTGATGCTGACTGGCTTAGGATGGTATTTGATTATTAGTTTTGCCACTGTGCTATTTGGAGTCATTTATTTCTAGGGAAATAAACTGAGGGTCTTAGAGTGAATAAGGACAGGGAAGTTTCATTACCCACACTAAATCACAGATGTTAGAAAATGAAGCAAAAAAACTCTCGTACTTGTGTTTATATTGACATTTGAATGCTCACCCTATTGCTTTAATATTCTTTTCTGGGGGTAATATATGCTGATTAACCTATCTGGCTGTTATTTTAGTAGAGAAGTGGTCAGAAGGAATGATACAAGAGAAGAAACCAGAATGTGTAAAAGAACTAGAAGGAAAATCTTCAGTTTCTCAGGTGTCTACACGAATGGAAAAATCTACAGACACAGAGGAGGACAATATAGCTGGACCATTATTTAGCAACAAAACCACCCAGTTTCCATCAGTTCATGCTGAGCTCTTAGAGCCTGAGGGTACAACTGAAGCAGTTTGTGGTCCTTCTTCTAAACCAACCACCCCTAAGACTGCTAGCCCACCCTCATCACCATCTCCAGCAGGTATCTCTCCAGAGTTTGCCTATGTCCCAGCTGACCCAGCTCAGTTCGCTGCTGAGATGTTAGGTAAAGTTTCATCTACTCATTCTGATCAATCTGACGTTTTAATGGTGGATGTCGCAACCAGTATGCCTGTTATCAAAGAGGCACTGAGCTCAGATCCTGCTGAAAATGTCATGGTGGCCACTTCTCTTGTGTGTTCTAGAGAGGTGGTAGCAGTGCAGGTTGTGAGCCAGAAATCTGACCATGTAGATTTGGGTCCTAAACCTAAAGGCGGTAAGGCTGAACCATCAACAGCTTCCTCATTCCCCTTGCAGGATGAACAAGAACCTCCCACTTACAATCAAGCTCCTGAGGTCTCTTTGCAGGCTGACATTAAGGTTACATCAACCGTTCATATATCATCTATCTATAAAGATGAGCCTGTGACTGAAGGAGTTGTTTATGTCGAACAAATGCCAGAACAAATAGTTATCCCCTTTACTGATCAAGTTGCTTGCCTTAAAGAAAATGAGCAGTCACCACCAGTTAGTTCCAAACCTGTAGTATACAAGACAACCTCAGGTATGTCTAAAAAATCTGTAGAGTCTGTAAAACTTTTACATTTGGAGGAGAATGCAAAATATGATTCTTCAGTACATGTGGAGGCAGAAGCTACAGTTCTGCTCTCTGACACTTACATGAAAGGTCTGCCTGAGGTATCTGCACAACCCCTGGATGCAGAGGGCTCCATCAAAATAGGCTCTGAAAAATCTCTGCACCTTGAAGTGGAGATCATTTCGATGGTCCCTGACAAAACTGGGCAGGAGGAGTCAGGAGAAAACTCTGCACCCGGGGAGATGGAGGTCAAACCTGTGTTTCCTGGGGAAGCAGCAGATGCACCTGTAAAACCATCTGGTGGCTCCATTCCTCCTGTTCCAGAAGGTCTCGGTGCACCAGAAATTGAACCAGAAGGGGAAGCAGCACCTGACAAGGTTTGATGAAACCAGGTAAGAAAATTAGATACTTATACAATTACAAATTGCATTTCAGGTGACATCTGTATTTCAGATAACCATCTATGTAGGCTCCCCGCAGACTGGTCAAAATCTTTATTTTCAAGTTTTTTTAGAAATGCCAAACCTATTTAAAGGCTTTGTTGCATTTGAGATTTTACTATTACGAGATGAGTGATTTTTAAAGTGACATCCCCAAAGCTTGGCCTCAAAGTTTCATCATCTAGCACTTTTGTATTATTCTTTTGGAAATATTATACAGCAAGCAACACTATAGCCTGTTGTCAGGTACAAAATATATTCTTGCGATCTGAATATTCCTATTGTAAAACTGTAATTAGGGGGTGTTGGTTTGAAATTTCTCACTTGTGAATGTAAAATTGAACCACAACAATGCAATTACATAGGCTGTGGTATTTTAAAAAGAGAAAGAAATGGTGGTGTGTTTGACTGCTTTCGCACTGAGTTAGGAGAGCTCTGCAAGCAGGTCTGGGGTGCCAGGCCAAGCATTGATTTCCTGTCCAGGAGCTTCCTGCAGCTGAGGGAGCAGCTTCATAGCTGGATGGAGAGAGGAAAAGTCAGGTCAAACTTCTGTCACACAGGGCAGCATGGAGGTAGCAGCAGCAGCAGCAGCAGAAAGGATAGTTAGGCACTTGAACAACAATGGATGCCATTCAGATGATTGGCTTCCTTCCATGAGTTCCCCAACAAGTGCCAAAATCAAGCTGCTTTCTCGGCTGCTGAACTGTCATCATGTTTTCCTGTGACACAGACATGACTTGACCTCCATCTCAATCTAGTTATATGGCATTTGATCTCCTCACCCTCATGCCTCACATGGGTACTTGCAGGGGCCCTTCTCTTTTAAGGGATGGAAGGGACATGCATGAGCCAATCCTCCCATTCCTTTTGCAAAAACTCTCAACCCTGACTCTTACCCAAGCCAGAATGATAAAGAAGTGTTACCTAATAAGCAGGTGTTTACAAAAGATCAAATTCTGTCTGGCAGTGTGACAGGGGTTCTGTACAGCTGAAAAGGCAGAGGACAGTGTTGAGATTGAGGCATGTGGGGCTGGCATCAGACCGACAGCTTAAGCAGGACTTCCAGACCAAGTTACTGTTTTCAACTGCTTAACTATTTCTAAAGTAAAATAGAGTTGTCCTCAGCACTTAAAGGATATTTGACCGAAAGAATTAAAAAAAAAAAAAAAAACTCAGATTGAGTTATCAAACTCTTTCCCTTTGAAAAAACGGAAGACTTGGCTTGTATGTATTTTTTACTAAGCTTGAAGAAAGATCAGTTGAAAGTACCTGAAGCTATTGAAAACATATCAGCTTAATGATGTGCATAGTGTTATTTTCTGGGGAAGAAAAAAAGGCTGCACTAGGGATAGATGGCCCAGTGTTCAAAGGTTCAGTGTTCAGCACATTGGGGCACAGTGAAATTCCTCCATGGGGAACCTTTTCTCCTAGGTCCCATCTTCTGGGATTCGGTTCTCCAAGACACTACCATCTTCGTTGGGCAGGTCACAGCATTATAGATTCCTTGGTGTAAGTGGATGGATGGCATTCCTAGACCTCTTTTTTTCTAAAAGAACCCCTGTGGGACCAACCAGCCTCTTACTGCCACCTAGGACTTAACGATTTCAAGCCTTGCCTAAAAGGGGTGCTCTCTGCAGTTCTGAGTCCTAGATTATGTGATGTTTTATGTGTGGAGAAAAATGAATGGGAGATAATGGTGCCTATGAAGGGCCAGAGATATTAGATTATGTAATCAAGATGACACCTAGTGCTGACTTCTTTAGGAAAGAAAAATCACTATGCAGATGGATTAACACTTTTTTCAGTGGCTTGACATACTCTTCAATTGATTTTTTTGGGGGAAAGTCAAAAGTTTTTTTTTAACTATTCAGTTCCTTTCTGAGGATCTTGTAGAAGCCATGTCTAAAGGTGAAGTAGGTGGAAACAGCAACTTACAATGAGATTGTTGCTTCAGCCACAACTGTAGTGTCCCCGCCACTTGCTGTCACAACACTCTCCTCATTTTCCAACTGTAGAGAATCTCTTCTTTCACATTACCAAACACTATTTAGTCCTCTCTATAGCATGCTTTATGGCACATATTACAGTTGTTTATTTATATGTAAAAAAAGATTTACAAAGACATTACTGTGCATAGCGCCTGATACAGAGACCAAACCTTTAATGCCTGCAATTTTTTTTTTTTTTATAGCAATAGCAGCAAGCGAAGCAGGACAACCACCACCATATTCTAACATGTGGACCCTTTATTGTCTAACTGATATGAATCAACAGAGTCGCCCATCACCACCACCTGCACCTGGGCCTTTCCCCCAAGCAACCTTCTATTTATCTAATCCTAAGGATCCACAGTTTCTGCAGCATCCACCAAAAGTCACTTCTCCAACTTATGTGATGATGGACAACAGCAAGAAGACCAGTGCCCCCCCTTTTATTTTAGTAGGCTCAAATGTTCAGGAAGCGCAGGAATGGAAACCTCTTCCTGGACATGCTGTTGTTTCACAGGCAGATTCCTTGAAGAGATACGCTGCAGTACAAGTGCCCATTGCTGTTGCTGCAGATCCGAAATTCCAGAAACACACCCTAAACCCCCAGAATACTAGTCCTCCTACAAGTCGACAAGATGTCCCCAGACCACAAAGCCCTGTTTTTCTTTCTGTTGCCTTCCCAGTGGAAGATGTAGCCAAAAAAAGTTCAGGATCTGGTGACAAACGTACTCCCTTTGGAAGTTACGGTATTGCTGGAGAAATTACCGTGACTACAGCCCATGTTCGCAAAGCAGAAACTTAAAACTGGTAGGTAAATTTTCCTACCATAATATGTGGGCCTTTAACACACTTGAATTTTCAGCATTTTGTTGACCTGGAAATTGAGATATTTAAAATAATTAAATTGAATTAATATGTAATGAGTTGGAGGTATACTCTAATTTGATGTGGTTATTGTTTCCACCTTCTTAACCACCATTACCAATAAACATGCAGGTGTGCAGCACCACAGTGACTCAGTTTCGTGCCCAGGTAATGAACCAGCCAAGCCATCAACTCAGTCACCTTTGAATACCTGGTCTGTTGTCTAACACTGTGGTAGATGCTAAAGGGGGATGGATTTTTAAAAAGGACAAGACAGTCTAGTTGGCATGTTTAAGGAGTAGGGAGGAGCAGTGACAATAGCTGGAAACAACTGGAGAGCAAGGTAAGAGAGAAGTTCTGGTTATACATGGATTGCCCAACCCATGAGGTAAGAGACAGTAGCATCTACAGGTTGGAAACACGTTAAAGGGACAACTGAAATTACAGATAAGATGGTTTTATCACAAGTCATTTAATTTTTCATTCAACCAGTACTTAATGCTAAGCACTACGCTAGCCTCATATGTGGACAGTGAGCAAAACATAGAACCTCTACCTTAGTGGGGAAACAGACAAAAAAGTACATCAATAGGTGAAGTATTATGAAAACAAGGTACTGACACAGGCCCTCCTTTAATAGTCACTGTTAAATTGGGTATTCAGGCTTGGATGTAAACTGACACCTGAGCTTGAGAAAGGAGCAGACTTGTGAAGAGCTCCCAGGTCCCATCCTACGGCAGGAAAGAGCGGGGGTTCAAGAGACTGCAAGCAGGCCAGTGCCTGGGGTGGTGGTGGGTACATAAAGTGCAGAGGGCACCCCAGCATACCAAAGAATCAGATTCATGTTTTTATTAGATCCCCTGGCTGCTATGTGGAAAATGAATTAGAAGTCAGGAAGAGGTCAACAGAGGAAGCAGGGAGACAAATTAAGAGTATATAACACAAGTATTATATACCAACAAATTCAGTTACTTAAAACAATTTGTGGGAATTTTAAGCCGAACATCTGAGAGATGGGCACAAGTTAGATTTCATTCATAGGCAGGCTCAAGTACTACAGTTACCTTACTTAAGGAAAGACAACTGTTTTCAAAGTATCTCAGGGTTATGTGCACTTATTCATCCTTTTTGTGGACTTTTAGTGGAGTTGTCAAAATGGCTGTTTTCAGCAAGAAATTGCTAGTATATTTTTGTGTAAAAGCACCGGTACAGGTAACTAAGAGCTTAGTATAGGAAGGTATACCTTGCAGCATTTTTGATCTTCCACTGAATTCACATGTTCAGTTTAATGATTACATTTAAACAATTCAATGTTTACATTATTTCTAACAGATCCTGAAAATGACGCTGTTTGAATCAACATTCAAGGTGGAGTTGGCCACTAAGTGTAATATAGCAATAAACTTCATGCAAGCATAAAACCTTGTATTGCTTATTTTTATAACTTTAGAAGATATACAAATAACCAAACACAAAGGGCCTCAAATCATTTTAGACCTGTGAAGCAATAGCATTTTCCAAACTATGCATAATTTTTTTTTTAACCATTCCCACTCCAACAGATCTAGTCATGAATTCTCTAGTCAGGTATTCCAACTTGATAATTCTGTATGTGACACTCACACCAAATGAATACAGCACCTCTCTATAATACACTGTTTGCCCACTTCTCACTGTGCATGCCACGTAGCTGGTTAGCTCTTTGGCTGTGGGGACTGTGGCATCACAAAGACTTCTTTAAAAAGACACTTTTGATAATTTACAATAGTATTAAGTGGCAACATTAGCATATTTGAAATTTTAAAAGAAACCACATGTTTTTGGAACATTCTAAAGCCTTTATTTAGCATCAGGTAGATTATTATTTCATTATAACACTTGTTAACTTCAAGAGAGCAATTAAAATAATTTACTGGCAGCTACCTAAGGCCCCTTGAAGCAGTATCTCAGTCTGGAGTTTGGTAGATAAATACTGTAAGATTAATGTACCCCAATTAAAGGGGCAAAGCTCTACTGTACAGTAGGTCTCCATACATATTTTAAGTACACAGGTGCCTTGCAAACTTGAAATGCACAAGACCTCCTTTTATATAATTTGATACTTATAATACATACACGAGTGCAACTTAATTTCTTTGGTGGCATTTGCCACTGGAAGTTGAAGCATTTAAAAAGGTTTGTCATGTAATGGTGATTAAAATCTATATTTCTAGGGCATTTTGTGAATTACTAGATTTTATACATATTTTCAGTTAAAATGTACAATTTAAACTTAATGACACTGATTACAGCAAATTATAAAGGGAAATTCAGAGCACTAAAATAAATAAATACTTTTCCAGTTTAATTCTTTAGAATTTTCAAATGGGGAATACCTACTCTGAATATTCAGGCATATTTTCTTTTTGGAGCTTGGAAGGGGTAAAATTGAGAGGATTAATATGAATAAAACCCTTCTTATCAATGGAGTCTTTACAAAATGACATAACCTCTACATTTGAGCACATAAACATTGTATAGGAGAATTCCAAACAATTTCAAAGTTATATCTAGAACATTTAAGCATGACAGCATAAAAATTTCAAAATAACTTGATTTGGTATTACTATATAATTCCATAAAGCTAAAGTTACATTTAGGTATAAACCTTCAGTAAATATGGCAATGGCAACCATAAAAAGCATACTCCCCCAGCAGTTCTTCTTACCTCTATATAAAATAGTATTCCAAATAAGTACATTTTATAGCAAAATTATGCATTTTTCCTAAGACTTTCGCTACCAATATCACCTAGGCCCTACTTTTGTTGGGTGAAATGCAAATTATCTCATGAGTAGGTTTTTCATTTTTAAAAGATGAGTAGAAACCAAGAGAAAAAATTTAAAAACATAGATTTAAGACTTATTTGTAGATTAAACACCCTGACTTTTCTTCATTTTAATAAATGTCAGGCAAATTGAAGTAGTTTCTGTCCCAGTAGCTGCCGGAGTAAATCCAGTCCTGTGCTCCATTGTAGGGATTAGGACCTTGATGGAACCACCTGTTTAAAGAGAAAGGACAAGATTTACAAAATCACAGGGCATCTGCTTGTTCACTAGCTTGTGGTATATTTCCCTATTGCAGCAATGTACTTCACTCTGTGAGTTAATGATTTTCAAAGAGATGCTGAAGAAGTGATGCTGTTTTTCTCTTTAGGGAACACGTCTGTAGAAGGGGTAATGATACCACGCAAAAGGGTTATGAATCTCCCACAGCATCTGGCAATACTAGATAGAAGCAAGGTCTTCTAATAGGGTTGTCAGAAACAATGTCTAACCAGTTCACCTTCTAGCCCCACTCTTTATCTTCCACTAGAAAGCATTCTTTTGCTTTAAGCAGCTAGGAATAAGGAAATGAACTTTTAGAACAACCTGTAAAGTGCCTGGTTTAGAGTAAATGCCCTCCAGACTCTTTTTTTTTTTTTATTTCAGCATATTATAGGGTACAGATGTTTAGGTTATGTGTGTTGCCCTTGGTTCCCCCCTCCCCAAATCCGTGTTTCAAATATGTCCATCCTTCGGGTAGTGTGCATTGCACTCCTTGTGTATACAAATACCCGTCCCCTCCTCCCTCCTCCCCCCTCCTCC
>NW_012141635.1:4088531-4122771 GCF_000956105.1 Propithecus coquereli
GTTGTTTTGTTTTGCTCCTTGAGCCATCATAAAGTCCACGTTCTAGGCTTTAACTCTTGAATGATTTTACTTTGAGGAGTGTCTATTGTGCTGTTCAGTGTGTAATGCAGGACTGAGTACTTCCTGTAGGGCTGGTCTGGTCTTTGTAAAATCTATCAGTGATTGCTTGTCTGGGAAGGATTTTATTACTCCCTCATAGGTGAAGCTTAATTTTGCTGGATAAAGAATTCTGGGTTGGGCATTATTCTGTTTAAGGAGATTAAGGATAGGGACCCAGTCCCTTCTGGCTTGTAGGGTTTCAGATGAGAAATCAGAAGTTAGTCTGATCGGCTTTCCTTTATAGGTTATTTGTTGCTGTCATCTCGCTGCTCGAAGAATTGCTTCTTTCGTATTTACTTTCGTCAGTCTAATAACTACGTGACGTGGTGATTGCCTTTTCACATTGAGTCTCCCAGGAGTTCTCTGTGCTTCTTGTATCTGGATGTCCAGATTTCTGGCCAGGCCTGGCATATTTTCCTCCAGTATTCCATGAAATAAGTTTTCCACCCCTTGAGTATCTTCTTCTTCTCTCTCTGGAACACCGATGATCCTAAGGTTCTGTTTCTTTACATAATCCCACACATCTGAAGGCTTTGGTGTTGTCTCTTGCGTCTTCTTTTTATTCGTCTGATTTGTTCAGCGCGAAGACATTGTCTTCAAGCTCTGAGATTCTTTCCTCTACATAATCCATTCTGTTCTTGAGGCTTTCCATTGTATTTTGAAGTTCCCTGAATTCCTCCTTCATTGACAAAATTTCTGTTTGGTTTTTCCTTAGTATTTCAATTTCTTTGGAAAATTTTTCATTCATTTCCTAGATTGTTCTCGTGGTTTCTTTATGTTGGGATTCTATTTTCTCTTCTATTCCGTTCAGTTTCCTTACAATCCATAATCAGAATTCTTCTTCTGTCAGCTTAATTGTATCCTGTACATTGGTATCTGTTGGTGGAGATCGAATATTTTATTTTGGAGGTGGCTTTTCTTTCTGATCTTTTGTGTTTCCTGTGTTTTTTCGTTGATTCTTCCTCATCAGGCTACTTTGTCAAGGACTGGATGTGCTATGACTGGTTTGTGAACTTAATTTTGGGGCTCCAAAGGGAAGGTCCTTGGCAGAGCTGAAGAAGTGTTCCCTGGTTTTGTGCTGTCTTGGTGGGGTTTTGGCCTGTTGGGTTATCACTGGCCTGTTATCTGCTCCTTCTGCTTACAGAGATTAGTGGGTTTCTTTTCCTTGCTTAGCTTTCCAGGAGTTGGGTCACTTTTGAGTGTGTGACTCCGCTATCTACTACTTGGTTGAGGTGGAAGGCGCTGGGTTTAGTTATGAGGTTGTTCTCTCTTTTGTTGCTTGAATTTTGCGTGGAGGGGTCAGATGTCAAGGTATTCCAGGATCTTTGAATTGAACTCTAAAATCCCAGATGGGACATACAAAAGCCTGAGTCTTTGGGAAATGTTTTGCCACTCCCAAGGGCTACTTGAGCCTTATTACCACTTAAGATGTGGTGAGAAGAGCAGCAGGACTCAGCGTGACTGAGGCAGTATACTTCAGGAATTGCTTGATCTGTAGCTAGGAGAGAGCTGCTAGCATGTTATTCAGGGCTTATTAGGCACTCTTGTGGAGGAATTCCTAATGAGTATGCCTGTTGGTGCAATTGCTGAGGACTCTGGTCAAGATTTTCCTTTCCAGACCACTAGCCCCTAAGATGACTACAGCCTGGGCACCGAATGCAAGCTTTTGTGTTATGTTCTTGTCAGGTGTTCAAAACCAATCAGCTGTATTGCGCCAACACACTGTCCCCTTTTGCTTAGATCCAAGGTCATACAGATTCAGGCTAGTCCTATGGGGAAAGTATTTTTTCTCCTATCTCCCTACCTTCAGGGGCGGGCTCTGTCCTGGAGGGCTGTGGGAGTGGTGTTACCTGAGACTATCACAAGGCCCAGCCTGAAAAACGTCTTCTCTCGTTTCTTTCCTCCTCCGAGGTCAGGTTTTCACCTGCCAGAGGGGCAGATAACCCCCCAGACTGAGGGAAGGGCGCTTCCTGGGGCTACCTGGCGTCTCAGTTGAGGAAGTGGTGACCCTTATTATTCCACCCCTTCAAGAGCAGGGTTGACTAGCTGGAAAGAAGTACACACTTCAGGGATGCTAGAGAGGTCCGGCCTAAGACCCCTGAGGGACCCAGACTTCAGAAAGCAGCCTGTCCTGCTATTCCACCCCAGCGGATGTGGGGTCAGTCCCTTTAGTATGCACTATCGGTGGTCAGATCATAGTCAAGGGTCATCCACCTCCCCCACAGGGTCACAGTCCAGAGAACAGCTTCCCTTGTCCCTCTGCACTGCCAAGGGTGGGGAACTAATTCCTTGGGAGTAGGCGCTGATCGCCAAGTCACCGCGATAATGAGGCTCCAGGACCCTGCTGGGAAAACAGCCTCCTTCACTCTCTACTCGGCCCTTCCCGCAGTGGAATCTGTCCGTTTGGCCGGCAGCTCCAGCCACCAAGTCCAAGCAGAGATGTGACCGCGTGTCTCAGCTTGAAGAGTGGCCTCCTTGGTCACTAGACACTCTCAAGGGTGCGCGCTGTCTCTTTGGTGCAAAAGAGCCCCACTGAGGAGATTCAACTATCGGGCTCCTGCAGTTGTGGGCTACAGACACACACCCACACACATACACACTCGCAGAAAGAGAGCAAAGAGGAGGAAGAAGGGGAAGAGAAGGAAAGAAGAAAAATGTATATATATATGTGTAAATATATGTAAAAAAAACAAGAAAAAGAGCAAGAATTAAGAGAAATATGTATATAGAGAAGGGAAAGGAAAAAAGGAAGAGGAAAAAGAAAGAAAAAAAGAAAAAGAAAAAAGAAAAGAAAAAGAGAAGAAAAAGAAAAGAAAAAAGGAAAAGAAGAGGAAAAGAAAAAAAGAAAAAACAACAACAACAACAAAAAACCCACACAAAAAACAACCCTTTTACTCCGCCTGGAGGCAGAAGCAGGTCCTTTGGCACGATGTGTTGGTAGGGGTCGAGTCGCCTGGCGGAGTGGCTAGTTATGTCATCTCGGATCACTACTATACAAAAAAAAGAAAAAAAAAATGGCCCCTTTACTCCGCCTAGTGGCAGAGGCCGGCCCTTTAGCGTGGTGTGTTGGGACGGAGGTCGGGTCGCCTGGCAGAGGAGGGCTTATGTGTCCCAGATCACAGTTCTATAAGCAGTCTCTCTCAGTCCACTCTCAGTTCCCTGTTATTTTGCGGACAGTGCCAGCAACTGAGTGGAACAGGGCCGCCGGAGACCGCCTGGAAACTCGGCAGCAATATCACTCTTTCTTTTCTGCCCTTTCGGAGGCGGGGCTTGAGTCTGCGGCTGCGACAGGCTCCGCAGATTCGGGAGAAAAAGTGGCTGCGCGTGCTACTCTCCTTGCAGGGCGCGACCAGCTCTGCCGCAGAGGCAGCGGCTATGACTCAGGCGGACGCCCGGGCAACAAGTCACCGCAGTTGCAGGCTTTGGGGTCCCCGAATTGCAACTGCCCACCCCCTGCTAGTCAGCGCTGAAGCCGACTGCACCGGGAGGGCATCCGGAGCCGGGGTCCACCGTTGCCTATTTCCAGAGGTGCGCCCCAGGGCCACCTGCCAGCCCGCCGCGCGCCCTACCCACGGCGCCTCTGTGCTGTGTCCCTCCCAGTACCCACGGAACTTTCAGCGATTTCCGCAGGTAGAGCCTCTTTTATGGAGTTCCCCTCCCCCGATCCAGTCCTGGCGGTCTCCGGTGGCAAGAAGCCGCCTCCAAACTCTCCCCTGTGGAATCCGGCGCGGCCTCCGATCCGGGGAGCGCGCGCTCAGGCCGGTCCCTCCCCTCTGATGCCGACCCAGCGCCATGCTCCGCTGCGTTCGAAATGGACCCCGCGCCTGTCTCGGCTCCCCACCGCCTGTTGGTCTGCGCCGCCACCTCGGACCGACCTCCGGCACTTCCCTGCCTGCGTGGGAGTGGGGTTTGGTGAAGGAAGAGTCATCTTCCTGTGAGTCAGATCTCCCTGCCCGGGAGTGCCCGCCGCGGGGCATGGCTGTCCCGTGCTGCCTTTCCCCTTTGTCCCAACTCTCTGGTAATTTGCGAGTGTTTTTTGAGTTCACTTGACTCTATCCGCGGGACTGCCTGTCCCTCGCTGCCTCTCTGTAGATTCACGAAGCCAATCCTGCAGGGGAGCGCCTCACTCGCGTGTAGGTGTCTGCGTTTTTCACCTCCCACTCGGCTCATCGCATCGCCACTTATTGGCCGAATTCCCCCCCAGACTCTTAAAGCTCCATTTTACAGATGAGAAACTCAATGTTGGAGCAATTAAAGAACTTGCCCAAACTAGTAACTGATAACAAACTTAGGTTTAATTTTAAAGACCATGATTTTCCTACACATAATCTACTGAAATTAGTCTAAATCTTTCTGGGTCTCCAGTTCCTCAATGCTAATATGGATTCTTTGGTTACATTTAGCTTCTGACAACTTAACCTGTCCTATTCTAATGCTAGAAACAGCAGCCCTAATCATTTTCTTGCACTTTGAAAAACATATAATTCATTTCCCACAGTACCAGCTTTTCTTTAGGTAATTATGGAAATGCAAAATTACTTGCTCAAAAGGTTCACAATTAAATCTGTGTAACATTTTCTAAATATGATTTAGTTTTCAGAGTAACATTTATGAAAATAGTTTTCTAGTATTTCCAAATAAACTGTTTCTAAAAATATTTAGCTATTATAGGCAACAAAAACAAATGGAACTATATTAAACTAAAATACTTCTGCACAGCAAACAATCAACAGTGAGGAGACAACCTGTGGAATGGGAGAAAATATTTGCCAACTACCCATCTGATGAGAGACTAATATCCAGAATATACAAGGAACTCAAACTCAACAGCAAATAAACCCAAATTATCCCATTAAAAGGTGAGCAAAGGACTTGAATAGACATTTCTCAAAAGAAGACATACAAATGGCCAACAGGTATATAAAAAAATGTCAATATCATTAATCATCAGGGAAATGCAAATAAAAACCAAAATGAGATCATATCACCCCAGTTAGAAGGGCTATTATTAAAAAGACAAAGAATAACAGACGCTGGCAAGGATGTGGAGAAAGGGAACTCTCATACACTATTGGTGGGAATGTAAATTAGTACAGCCACTATGGAGAACAGTATGGAGGTTTCTCAAAAGACTAAAAACAACTTCCATATGATCCAGCAATCCCACTACTGGATATTTATCCAAAGGAAAGGAAATCATTATATCAAAGGGATACCTGCATCTCCCTGTTTATTACAGCACTATTCACAATAACAAAGATACGGAATCAACCTAAGTGTCCACCAATGGATGAATGGATAAATAAAACATAGTATATGTAAGACACAACGGAATACTAACTCAGACACAGGAAAGAATGAAATCCTGTTATTTGCAGCAACATGGGTGGAATTTAAGGTCATTACGTTAAGTGAAATACGGCAGGCACAGAAAGACAAATACTACACGTTCTCATATATGGGAGCTAAAAAAGTTGATCTCATGGAGGTAGCAAGTAGAATGATGGTTGGCAGAGGCTGGGAAGGGGGTGTGGGTGTGTGGGAGAGATGAAGAAAGACTGGTCAATTGGCATAAACATACAGTTAGATAGAAGGATAAGTTCTCATGTTTGACAGAGTTTAACAACAATGTATATTTCAAAATCATTAGAAGAGAGGACTTGAAATGTTCCCAACACATAGAAATGATAAACACTCGCGGTGATGGATATCCTAAATACCCTGATTTGATCATTAAACATTCTGTGCACATAACAAAATATCACCTGGTCACCATAAAAATGTACAAATATAATGTATCAATACAAAAAATTTTAAAATATTTAGTTATTAAGAATGAGGTTAGATTTGTTTTAAAAGTTCTTATCTCCATAGCAACAATAAAAGCCCTAACAGAGAAAAGAAATTCTTTACATTAGGCTAATTCCTTGAAGGATCATATAGTAGTAAACGCCTATTAGACCAAGTTTTCTAGAATACTATTATATAAATTATTTATTTAGGTTTGGGAAGTTTTTCTAATTAGAAATTTAGAAAGTTTACTTTAAATGATCAAAATATGAGTTATTCAAACTTTGGATACACCACAAATTCTCAGGATCCATTATTTAATCAAAGTCACAGAATTTCTGTTTAATGTGAAGTATATAGTTATTATATTCCTTTGGATTTCAAAAGTCCACACAATAAAATTACTTTTGTAGGCAGGCTTAGCAAAGTCAAGCACTTCAGAAAAGCAGGCAAATCAACATCAAGGTAATCAGAAATAATTTTAAAAGTTAATCAAGCCTCAGGCCCTGTGTCATCAGATTTCTTCCATACAAAATTGAGAGGAGAGAGACAAAAAGTCCAAGTTGCAATGAGACATTTCACAGAATGGTACGTTTAACAGCAAAGGATGTTCTTGTTCACATGTGAGCTTCTAAAAAAAGTTCTCTAAAGACTATGTCTGCAAGTCTACCTTTGGGGATCACCTGCTCTTGGTGACAGTTCAGCCAGAACACTGCACTAAAGATGTCCACCTTATGATTCTCTCAATAGATGCAGAAAAAGCATTTGACAAAATTCAACACCCTTTTATGATAAGAACGCTTAACAAAATAGGCATAGATGGGGCTTACCTAAAATTGATACAAGCCATTTATGACAAACCCACAGACAACATCATATTGAATGGGGAAAAATTGAAAGCATTCCCACTTAGAACTGGAACCAGATAAGGTTGCCCACTATCTCCACTTCTATTCTACATAGTGCTGGAAGTCCTGGCCACAGCAATCAGGCAAGAGAGTGGGATTAAAGGCATACAAATGGGAACAGAAAAGATCAAACTCTCACTATTTGCTGATGACATGATATTATATCTAGAAAACCCCATGGATTCAACCAAGAGGCTCCTGGAATTGATAAATGAATTCAGTAAAGTCTCAGGATATAAAATCAATACACACAAATCAGAGGCTTTCATATACGCCAATAGCAGTCATACCGAGAACCAAATCAAAGACTCAATTCCCTTCACAATAGCAACTAAGAAAATAAAGTATCTAGGAATATATTTAACTAAGGAGGTAAAAGACCTCTACAGGGAGAACTATGAAACATTGAGGAAGGAAATAGCGAGGACGTAAACAGGTGGAAAACCATACCATGCTCGTGGGTCGGCAGAATCAACATCGTTAAGATGTCTATACTACCCAAAGTGATCTACAGATTCAATGCAATCCCTATTAAAATACCAACATCATTCTTCACAGATGTAGAAAAATTGATTTTACGCTTTGTATGGAACCAGAGAAGACCCCGCATAGCAAAAACAATTCTAGGCAATAAAAACAAAATGGGAGGTATCAACTTACCAGACTTCAAACTTTATTATAAGGCTGTCGTAATCAAAACAGCTTGGTACTGGCACAAATATACAGCCATTGACCAGTGGAACAGAACTGAGAACCCAGATATAAAACCGTCCTCCTATAGCCACCTAATCTTTGACAAAGCAGACAAAAACATACACTGGAGAAAAGAATCCTTATTCAATAAATGGTGCTGGGAAAACTGGATAGCCACATGTAGAAGACTGAATCAGGATCCACACCTTTCACCTCTCACAAAAATCAACTCACACTGGGTAACAGATTTAAACCTAAGGAGTGAAACTATTAGAATTCTAGAGGAAGATGTTGGAAATACTCTTCTAGACATTGGCCTAGGCAAAGAATTTATGAAGAAGACCCCAAAGGCAATCACAGCAACAACTAAAATAAATAAATGGGACCTGATCAAATTAAAAAGCTTCTGCACAGCCAAAGAAAACGGTCACAAGAGCAAACAGACAACCTACAGAACGGGAGAAAATTTTTGCATGCTATAAATCCGATAAAGCGCTGATAACCAGAATCTACTTAGAACTCGGGAAAATCAACAAGAAAAAATCAAACGACCCTATCAAAAAGTGGGCAAAGGACATGAACAGAAACTTTTCAAAAGAAGACAGAATAATGGTCAAAAAACATATGGAAAAATGCTCAACATCTCTAATCATCAGGGAAATGCAAATTAAAACCACAATGAGGTCGGGCGCGGTGGCTCACGCCTGTAATCCTAGCTCTCTGGGAGGCCGAGGCGGGTGGATTGTTTGAGCTCAGGAGTTCAAAACCAGCCTGAGCAAGAGTGAGACCCCGTCTCTACTAAAAATAGAAAGAAATTAATTGGACAACTAAAAATATATAGAAAAACTAGCCCGGCATGGTGGCGCATGCCTGTAGTCCCAGCTATCTGGGAGGCTGAGGCAGTAGGATCGCTTGAGCCCAGGAGTTTGAGGTTGCTGTGAGGTACGCTGACGCCACGGCACTCTAGCCTGGGCAACATAGTGAGACTCTGTCTCAAAAAAAAAACAAAAAAAAAAAACCAACCACAATGAGATATCACTTATCTCCAGTGAGACTGGCCTTTGTCAAAAAGTCCCAAAACAATAAATGTTGGCGTGGATGCGGAGAGATAGGAATACTCATGCACTGTTGGTGAGATTGCAAACTAGTGCAACCTCTGTGGAAGATATGGAGCTATCTTAAAGAGATAGAAGTACCACTCGATCCAGCAATCCCATTACTGGGCATCTACCCAAAAGAACAAATGATACTCTATAAGAAAGACACCTGCACCCGAATGTTTATAGCAGCACAGTTCACAATTGCAAAGATGTGGAAACAACCCAAGTGTCCATCAATACATGAGTGGATTAATAAAATGTGGTATATGTATACCATGGAGTACTATTCAGCTTTAAGAAACAATGGTGATATAGCACCTCTTGTATACTCCTGGATAGAGCTGGAACGCATTCTACTAAGTGAGGTATCCCAAGAATGGAAAGACAAGCACCACATGTACTCACCATCAAATTGGTATTAACTGATCAACACATAAATGCACATATAAGAACAACATCTATTGGATGTTGGGCAGGGGGGAGGGGGGAGGGGACGGGTATATGCATACACAAAGAGTGCAATGTGCACCACCCGAAGGATGGACATATTTGAAACTTGGACTTGGGCGTTGGGGCAAGGGCAACATACATAATCTAAACATCTGTACCCCCATAATATGCTGAAATAAAAAAAAAAACAAAACGAAACAAACAAAAAGATGTGCACCTCCAAAATAATGGTCTGATTCAAGGGATTAGGGTTTTTCTCAACTCCTAGGTACTCTAAATCTGAGCACTCATGTCTGCGAACTTCTCTGCTATCATCCCTGTCCCTTCCCCCACAGAAAAATCCAGTTAATTTGTCTTTTTAAAGTCTTAAAGATATTAGGAAAGTGTGGGAAAGATTTTAGGAAAGAGGAGGGAAAGGAGATTTCTTTGGTACCCTTTATTCGCTATTTTGGTCTACAGAGTCCATGGGTCTTTATCAGTAAAATGGCATTTTATAAAAATACTACTCCTGCACAATGCTTATACTGTGGGAGACTGTGCACCACCAATTTTTTTTTTTTTTTGGCTCATTTCTTGCCCTTCTCTACAAATGCTGTCTCTCGCCAGTTCTCCCACTTCCTCCCCACACCCCAGTACAGCCTTCGGCTCCTCTGAGGGACAGGTCAGGGTCACAGGCAGCACAAGCAGGGAATCATAGCTCATAGCCTGACAAACTCTGTAGTCTGCTCTCTTCAAGTGAGGGACAGGAATATTGGCAGCAATGCCGTTTAGCATGGAGAAACTTGGAGCACATTAAATTTGGGGGTTTGATTTTTTATGAGGGCTAGCCAGCTAGTTAGCACCACCCAGAAGAAAATGCTCTTTTACAAAATTGCCCCACGCCCCATCCCTATTCAAAATGAGCCAAACTATTCAAAAAAAGCACTGTTAGTCATGAGAACAGTCAGTGAATGTGCAATCTCATTATCACCACTGGGAAAGAGCTCAAAGCACATATTCTGACAAAGGGTCAGTAGATCATTTTAAAGATCTGTGTATTCACAGAAGAACCACTGATGCTAAGAGACAGATGTGGAAGAAAGCATGTGTAAGGCTCCAAAGGATAGCTCATAAACGTAGCTTTTAGTTTTTATTTTCAGGCTGCTACAGAGTTGTCCAAAGATCTTTGCTTTCTAAATGCTAAGACTTTTATGGGAGAGTAAAAATTCTTAGTGTACTTTGTGCTTACTATACATACCTGAAAATGTGACCAGAAACAATTAGAAATATAGTACAAAAGTGGGCTTTTCTGCAAAAGAGACTACAATGATAAAATGTATTAAATCCTTTCAAAAGGGACCACAGCAAAGCAGTGTGAGTGGCTTTTACTAAAGACTTAATGAAGGTGGAGCCGTGTGTTACTAGCTGTGTGCCCTTGAGCACGTCCCCTAAATGAAACATGCCAGCATATGGATTCCTCCTGTGCATAGAAGAGATTTTTAGACCAGAGGTTTTCAAACTGTATTCCATGGAGTCCTGTGGGGACCTGGGGTGTGTGCACGGCAGGGGAAAGCAAGGAGTGGCCCAGCCCTACCGCTTGTCTAACCAGAGCAGCTCTGTTTGCACGTATTTTATATTTACAGATTGAGTTCATTTGCAAAAAGGACCTTGATGCTACCAAAAAAGGCCAAAAACCACTGCATTAGATGATATGTAAGGTTATTTCTACTTATAATAATTATCCCTCTCTGAGATGCAAAAGGACTACCAAATAATATCTATTAGAATGGTTGCAAAATTATGCCCATATTGGCTCTAAAATGTATTTATTAACTTTTGAACTATGGGACAATGGTTTCTATTATGTGATACATATGTAGAAAATGTTTTTATGCTATTCATATTTTCAAGTGATTCTATTACTCAATAAGTGACTACTAAGTAACTCCTGATTCTTTAAAAAAAAAAAAATTTCAACAGAAATTTTATTTCCTACTTACAATTTCTGAATAGAATCCAAGGTGTTACTTTATACAAATCCTATTTCCATTACCTGTCAAATCCCTTGTGTTTGGAAAAGTAAAGACATTGGTCTAAGTATCATTGGTACATGATATACACATAACCAAATGGCCTTATAATTTATTCACTATATATGCAAATGGCTCTGAAAGTATTTTTATGCCAGAATCTGTGACTCTGGATTTTACTTTCCCTCTTACATAAGGAAGCGACAGGGATTGCTAGATAAGGAAGGAAGATAGTATGCTCAATTAATATTTATGTGTGATAACTGAGTGGGATTATTTTAACTTGAATTTCCCCAGCAGTCATTTTTCTTTGTCACACATGCAACTCCTTCAGCTTGACCCCTCATGTCAGTGGAAATAACTTTTTTCTCAGGCCTGGGAACAACTCGGCAGGGAGTATGTCTGCCAGACCCGGGCTCTGGAGTTCACAGCATCTGACACCCCTGCCTTGTCCACACCCCATGGCCTGCCTTAGGGCTCTGCCACATGTTCTGAAAAAGGCACGCACCTCGTCTTCCAGTCCTCTTCCGACTTGGACCTATTTTTGCGGGCTGCTCTTTGTTTTTCCTCAAGTCGTTTCTTTTCTTCACTAGCTTGATCTGAAATAAGAACATCGATAAAAAGTGTTTATTCACTATGCAGAGGATTCAGGCACAGTACTGAGCACACTAGCTTTATGGAAAGGCCCCAGCCACATGTATTAGCATGATCAATACTTTATTAGAACACAAACACCACAATCAAACATCAAGTTAAAATTTTAACACATATCCAAGCTAGTAAGAGGCAGCGCTGGCATTCAAGACACAGACAGCTCTTCTGACAGCCTGTTCCCTTAACCACCTTTGCATTTACCAAAAGAACCTGTTTATTCTTTGGCCAAAAAAATTGTTAAAAATCCTTCAATGACAAATTGGATGTAAAACCTGAATGTGAAATCCTGAATTTTTAGCAAGACCTCAGAGCTTTTTCAGATTCCATTCATAAGAAATTTAAACAATTTTCCAAAATACTGTTGCTCTGTCTCACTAAGAGGATCTGGAAATTCAGGTGGAACAGTTTTTTTCAACCTTGGCACTAATGACATGTTGGATCTGATGCCGTGTGCATTAGAGGACATTTGGAAGCACCGTTGGCCTCTAGATGCCCCTAGCACCTTCCCAGATGTGACAACCAAAGTCTCCAGACCTTGCCACATGTTCCCTTGGCGGGGCGGGGGGGATTGCCCCCCTTTTGAGAACTACTGAGTTAGAAGAAATTTAACACTTCCAGATAAAAATATAAGTAACCAAGGGGAGGCCATACTCTTCTCTATGAGGCTCACAAGGTGATAAATTCTGAAATATATAGTGACATAATTAGTCAGAATACAGTTTAAAGTTGATAAAGATGCTACTCTTTTCTCAAATTCTCCTCTGACATTTAAGATTCACCTCTGGTCACATGTACAGATCAATTATCAGGGAGGTATTACTGAAATAATGAATATGAGCTAGTAAGGTCTACCTCAGATTTCCAAACTTAAAACAAAAGTTACTGAATTTAAATTGAATTATAATTCAAAAATCTGAGAGAGACTAAAAATGTTAGGACCCCAAATGATGCTAACAGTCACCAGGAATAAAACAAACCACCATCCCCAAAGAGATTAATCTTCCCCGGTAGCGTCATCAGGTGCCAGGTACCTATCTCTCCATTTTCCATGGCTCTGATGTCAGGCCGCAACCTGCAGTCCGTCTTAGGAATCACACTCTCCATTTCCTTGTCTACTTCATTCAAAACCATTGCAAAACTAGTAAAATTATACATCTGAAAAGAAGAAAAATGATGGAATTAACACACACCAAGGCCTAATGCAAAATGGAAGGCCCTGAAAGTAGAAGGGGTTTGATGTGACAGTGACCCCTCCGTTCTGTGGTAAGGGTGCTCACCCTTTCTCAGATCACACATATCTAAGTGCCTCCCCCCAAATCTGCACAACCTGTGGGTATTTGTCTCAAAGAAATCTCAAAGCAGGCCTCACAGAATAAATATCCTCTATCACTAGCAACTTTAAGTAGAACTATAAGCAAAATCAATGTTCTTCTTTATTCTTCATTAAATTCATTCTGTGCTGGGTCTAGAGGGCTTCTACTGACCACACTGCATCATCTTGTACTTATCAAGGGCCAAGCATACCCCTAAGTAACTATTAAAGGAGCCCCCATGAGGTCCCACTCAGCACGTCCTCCCAGAGGACACCAGAGGGACAGACAGCATGGACGTGTGGGCCTCAGGGTGAGAGGGGGACACGTACACAGGCACCAGCTGGGGGACAACCGAGGGGCGTTTTGACGACTACTGGGGCCTAGGTCTCAATGCTGCCTGGCCTGGCTCTGTACACATCCTGGAAAGAGTACTGAACAGAAACAGTGAGGCCACATTCGGCAAAGCCATGCCACACCTGGGCAGAATTTGGAGGCCGTGGGGCTATTCGCCACAGGAGAACGCTTCCGGGGATGATGAACACACTTTCAGAATCTGGCATTGGCATCTCATCGGACTCCTCAGCAGTGCTCATCTAGAAAAGCCAACAGATGAACAGAATCTAAGCAAAACGTTTTAAAAAACAGCCATGTGCCACTCAATGATGTTTCAGTCAGCGACAGACCATACATACGGCTGTGGTCGCATAACATTATAATGGAGCACAGGTAGAAAACTGACGTTGATACTGGCATTGCAGATCAAGTAGGGGAAATGACTGATTGATGTTCAGTAATGGTCCTGGGACACTTGGTTTTCCACGTGACAAAATATATATAAATAGAAACATAGATACTAGGTTTGTGTAAGTACACTGTATGATGGTTACACAATGACAAAATTGCCTGATGATGCATTTCTGAGAACATATCTCTGTCATTAAGCAACACGTGACTATATATGCACACTCACAAATTTTACAATAACCATCATTTATTGCACACCACTAGAATGTAAACCACCTAAGGGCAGGGACATTATGACTTCCTAATTCTTATATCTTTACCTTTGTAGGGAGCCAATAGATACTTTCTGAATGCCTGATAAGTGCTATGAGTCTCGTGAACTTTATGTGTTGTTTCATTGAGTGTTACTTGCATTTAATGCATCATCATCATCACTCTATCCTACAGTGTTTTGTTTTTAAAGCTTTTATTTTTTTAAAACGAAATAACTCATTTCAGTATGTACTGAGGAACTTCTAAATGCTCTGCACTGGGATGCCAGAGAAGTACAGAACTGCCTGACTTTCGAGGGACTCACACACCAGAGAGGCACAGACAATACGCGGAACATTCTGAAAACAACGAAAGGTTACGTTCTTGGGGCAGTTAGCTAAATTTATCAATGACACAAAACCAGTAGGGATCCTGAATGCATTTGATAAAAAGAGAATTTTAAAAGAAATCAGGCTAAAAATGAAACCAACATTTCCTTTGGCTACCCTCCCCATGGGCAGAGCTATGCTAGGTGCTCCATATGCTTAGTCTTCGTGTAGTAAACCTATGAGGAGATATTACTACTGCAGTTTTATACATAAAGTGTTCAAGGCTTTGGAAGGTTAATACCTCCAACATCACACAGTTAACAAATCTAGAACTATTGGTTGAGATGCTTTCAGTGAATGTATAGTTTAGAAAACAGCAAAGAGGTGACAATGTTGATGACAAAAACTTCCCACGGCATATGAGCATGTTCAGGAATGTCAGAAATCTATGACAGGCAGATGCACACAGGAAGGAAAGAGACCAGGCAGAGTGGATGTGTGAGAATATTTATTCTCTCCAAGGGGGAAAGGCCACTTTTCTAGAAGACTGACTGGGATTTATGGGACGTAAGGAATATTTTCTGGAATTTCACCAATGTCCTTTGCTGTCCCCGCTCTGTGAAAGAAGGCCGGATGACAAGCGTGTTGGCAAGGTTGTCTTTCCCACATTGCCTCCTGTTGGCAGGAGTTGTGGCTAAGGAGTTTGTGTCGGGGGTCCCAGGACCCTGAGATGTGTCCTTCTCCAGCCCTTCAGTTTCCCACCAGTCGCAGAGAAGAGCTGGTATGCCTCACCGAGTGGAAACATAGGTGGCACCCAGGCTGTGAGGGGGACAGCAGAACTGTGCACATACAGCTCAAGGGAAATAGAAAGAAGCAGCCCCAGCCACAGGAAGCAGCATGCTCCGGCCATTTAACAATACTCTTCTCACCTCAGGACCATGGTTAACTCCATTTACAAAGAAAGTCACTAATAGATACATCTTCCACCTTCAAGGAATATCAGGGCTTCTTAAACTTTCACAGGCATAAGAAACACCTGAAGGGCCTCAGAGACTGCTGTTCAGTAAGCAGGTCTGAGGCGGGGCCTGGGGCATTTTAAACAAGTTCGCAGATGATGCTCAAGTTGCCAGTCCTGGAAGTCCTGTCAGCAGAAAGGACATTACCAGTCCTTACGATGAGCAGATGCTGCGCTGAGCCCTTTCTGGGGCATAGCGGCGGGCAATCTGCCTAAGCTCACACTAGCCATACATGGTGGGGATGAGATTCTAACCCAGAGTTTGCACTCTTAACCATGAGGCTGGTTGAGAAAGAAATCAGTCCTCAAACACGTATTTTCTGTCCAAACAGGTGCAATCTTTCTTCAGCTTTCAGCGTTTCTGCCTGGAGGGAAGGGACAGGAGTCTGATGACCATGAGAGCCTGCTGGGGGCCATGTGACAAGAAGCCATGTGCCTCGCTTGCAGGAAATTCTATCTGGACGTTAACTATCGTGCAAAGAAGAAAATTTAGTACGAAGAGGACAGCAGCCCAGGGATGACTCCTTCAACTATGATGGTCTTTACTTTAGTGATTTTTGTGATAAGGTAACAAAACTGATAAGAAGCATGAAAAAGTAAGAGAGAATTTTGGAGGAAATTTTAAATATTCAAACAATTTCAACCTCTAATGCATATAAACAGAAGGAAAAGAAAATTTGTCTCACTAAGATGAACTCCAACTTTCCAAAGCTGCATGAATTGAATCAAAATCTCAGGTATAACTGCTGCACAACTATAAAACTCATACATATCCATATCCTATATAAGATTATGACAAACATTTGCTACTAAGGCAGACAGTTGCTCATTAAAAAGATGCAAAGAGAAAAGTTACGTGCACTAGCCAAAAGAAAAAAAAAAAACAGTCAAACTGTGACCCGGTAACAGGCCAACTCCAAAAGGATGAGCACAAATTGAAGAGTCCAGTTATTCCTTAGATACCACCTGACAGGATGTTCACCTGTTTGCTGTTTTTCTTCTCTTCGGTATTTTTCTTATCATTTTTTTTGTAAGCATCAAAAGTGGCAGGATCAACACTGTATAAACATTCAGTCCACTTCCCATAAAGCGCACAGAGCTTCTTTTTGCTGTCAAGAGAAATTGATATTTAGCCAACAATTAAACCAGTGTTTTGCAGTAACTGAATATTGCTATAGAGGTTTGTATGAATCAGATTCTTTAAAGAAATAGATACTTCCTTGTAGAAGAAAGATTTTTTTCAACTTCTTAGAACGCTTATTTCTATACCATGACAGCATATTTTAATACCGACATTTTATCTAGTGAACATCATCTATACTATTCAACACTTAAAATAGAAATTTTACCTTTTATCTTGGATGTAGCCTTCAACTTTGTGTAATTCCTTACCAAAAAGGCCACATGGCTTAAAATTCAACACACACTTGTCCCCAGTCCTATAAAGGAAATACGAAATTCAGATTACCATTCGAAAGAAGCAGTAGAGAATAACTGTGATAACCTTTCTAGCAACAGCTGTTTACTGACTTTTAATACATGCCAGCTCCATGCATAAGTTACTATGATTAATCCTCAATTAGTAATGTACTCACCTTAAAAAAAAAAAAGGTACCCAAGATTCATATAAACAATAAATGGCTTGCCTAAAGTCACAAAGTAGGATTTGAACCCAACTGTTTTAATAACTCTTATGTCACCCCCCCCAACCCAGTATGAAAAACAAACTAAACAATAGAGACAAAACGAGCTGAGATTGTAATTAAGATTCACAGAGGCTGGGGAAGCTCAGAGTTCACTCAGCCTTCCTTAATCAAAGACTTTAATGAACACTATTCCTTAAATGCACGGGCTGCTGTTCACTCTTGAGTTATAATGCCTGATTCTTAAATTTTCATCAGGCTCCACTAGAGCTTTTCTTAAAAAAAAAAAAAAAAAAATGCAGGTCACTGGAACTGTTTGATGAAAACTGAAGAAATGGCTAAGTCCCCTAAAGTGTCTTACTTGTGGTTTATGATTTCCACGTTGCCGTACTGCTCAATCCAGAGTTTACCCACAATGATGTTATGCACACAGCAGGTGGGGTTTGTCCATGTATATGCTTCACTGTGTCTAAAAAACAAAACCGCAACTCAGAAAAATAAGTGACAAGTGTTATTTTGTTTAAAAAGTACATTTGCTTCAAATTCCATGACGCGGGCTAACCAATCAGGCTGCTTGAGATAACTAAGCTCTAAGACTTGAAAAACTATTGATGTTAACTTACAATAAAATAGGTATCAGGTGCCTATTCTTACAGTTTCTTAAAAGGAAATAAAAGCTTCAGAAAAAAATTCTATACTTCCACCAAACTCCAAATAAACTAGGTACTTAATCATTTTAAGCATTCAAAAGTTTGTGAGACATATGAAAAATAAAATTAGACGTAGAAAATAAGAATGAAGGTCTATTAAGCACTTTCCAGAGAAAGTACCCTCCACCTCACCAAAGGAAAACACCTGTGTATGTAAATAAACTCCAATTTTTAATCCTTTGCTTCTGAAAAAATTTGTTTTGCATCTTCTATTTATCCTTAGATATATGTTTTTGAATTGTTTTAATTTATATAAAATTCATTTTTGTTGGTGTACAGTTCCATGTTTTAATGCATGTATAGATCTGTGAAACCACCACCAACATAATCAGAAGAGTAAACTCCATCACCCCCTAAAGAATTTGCTTGTGCTTCCCTTGTGTAGTCAAACTCTCCTCCATCCCTAGTCCCTAAACAACCGATCTGTTCTCCATTGTCATAGTTTTACCTTTTTCAGATATCATATATATGGAATGATATACTATGTTACCTTCTGAGATTAGCTTCAATCTGTATAATGCACTTGAAATTCATTCCTATTGTTCTATGTATCAATAATTCATTCTTTCTTATTGCTGAGTAGTAATCCACTGTGTTGATGTACCATGGTTGTTTAACCATTCACCCACTGAAGGACATTTGGGCTGTTTTCAGTTTTTGGTGATTATGAATAACGCCACACTAAACATTTGTATACAGGTTTTTGTGTGAACATAAATTTTCATTTCTATAGGGTAAATACCTAGGAGGATTGCTGAGTCACGTGGTAAACACATGGTTAACTTTATAAAAAACTGCCAAACTGTTCTCCAGAGTGGCTCTACCATTTTACACTCAACACCAACAATATATGGGTTGAGCATTCCAAATCCAAAATTTGAAACTTTTTGAGTGCCAACATGATGCTCAAAGGAAATCCTCCCTGGAGCATTTCAGATTTGGGATGCTCAACAGGTAGGTATAATGCAAATATCCCCAAATCTGAAAAGATCCACAATCTGAAACACTCCAGTCCAAAGCATTCTGGAAGAGGATATTCAACATGTTTGAGACTTCTCGTTGTTCTGTGTCCTTGTCAGCACTTGGTGTTGTCAGTTTTTTAGATTTTAGAGATTCTAATAGGTGTATACTGGTATCTCACTGTGGTTTTAACTTTGTGTTTCTCTAGTAACTAATGCTGTTACGCATCTTTTCATGTGCTTATTTGCCATCCACATATTTCTTTCAATGAGGTATCTGTTCACATCTTTTGTCTCATTTCTTGAGTTGTTTGGATCTTACTGTTGTTTCTTATTGTTGAGTTTTCAGAGTTCTTTATATATTACGGACACGAGTCCTCAGTTGGATATATGATTTCTTTTCATCTCTGAACAGTGTCTTTCATAGAGCAAAAGTTTTTAATTTTGATAAAATCTAATTTATCAATTTGGCCTTTTATGGATTGTAATTTTGGTATTATCTCTATAAGAGATCTTTGCCTAATTCAAAGTCATAAGATTTTCTCCTATGTTTTCTTCCAAAAGCTTTATATAGTTTTACATTTTATTTTAGTCTCTTAGAACTTTTCCTACCTGCCTCCAATGTCCAGTTCTGTGACTTGCTGCTCTGACTCTAAGCCAGGAGATATGGGAGAAAAATATAAAACCAGTAAACTCATATTGGTCTTCAGGGTCTGATTTATCTCCTGTCTGCCTGCTACTATGTACTTCTCAGAGTCTTCAGACTGTTGCTTTACGTCTCTGTCCAGGGTTGCTAGTTGTACTCAGTGTAAGAGACAGGGTAGAGGATGCTTATTCTATCTTGCCTGGATGGAAATGCCTGGGAATTTAAAGCTAATCTTACAAAAGAGAACTAACTCATAACTTACCTAATGTCTAACATGTGCCACACAACTGTCATTTCAATATTTCTCAAGGTGACTTAATTTTGAAGTCTTTAAGCAAAACACTGGCACCATGATATACAGAAAGCTTGTTTCTTAAGAACTGTCACGGAGTGATTAACTGAATTTATCTCAAAATAAATCCAAACACCATAGTCAAACATTGAGTTAAACTATTTACACACCCATGGCTATTGCCATGTTTCTCAAATTCTTTTACATAGAAGTAGTAATTAACACTATGATAAAAGCTGTTTCTTGCTTTTTCTCTAGCTTTTGAATAATAAGGTCAGGGCTGTGTGTAAGTGTATATACTTACAAGTAGATCCACACAAAAAGAGTTTAATGGCTTGATTAGAACTTACTCAAGGAGCTCCAAAGTGATGGTTCCTTTGGGTTCTGCTTCCACACTCTTTCCCCAGAACTTCAGTTTGGGATATATTGAGCCATGAAAGATGAAATCATTGTTTAATCCTTCTGCATGAAATGCGCTGATTGGGGGGTGATGGCTGACCTGTTCAGAGATGAGTCTGAATCCAAGGTCATCTCTTAAAATTAAAAAAAAAAAAAAAAGGGGGGGCAACATTATAATTAACCCCATCATTATGTGTACATTATTGTCATTTAAGTCAAAAAGCAACGTAAAAGCATTAAAGGAGTAAGTTTGACAAAATAAACAATTCTTTATCATCCTCATAAAAGAACAGCTTAACATATGAGAAATTATACAAATGCAACCCCAAACTATTAAATCCAATGTTATTATAAGGCTAGCCACTCTGAACATGCTAAAATAAAGAACACCCACATAAATTTGGGTGATAGTAATATTAATCATGTAAATTTAAAACTTATTGCTCCTTTTATAATAAGAGAAATCTGGTTGTATCCATTTTCAAACACCTAGGGAATAAATGAGATCAAAACTGTGCAGAGAAGAGGCGGAAGATATAGAAAAACTAAAGCCAAATAAATTCCCCTAATTGTTTACAAATAAGAAGCAGGCTAGCACAAGCAAACAGAACTGCACTTGTAAATGCATTCATTGGCTTTATGGCAAAAGTTTATCTTTACACTTTATATGGTTATAAAAAAACCTCCAATCACGTCTTATGATATATATAAGGAGAAAGGGAGGATGATCGATACTACATGATCGGGAATACTGAAATCCTTGCAATTACTTTTTATAATGGAACATTATGTATGTTTCAATATTTTTGACATAGTCTCTAGTAAGTATCATAGAAACAAATACCAAAATTGATAACTGCTCTAGTCATTCATAATTATTGGTGCTAATACATATATTTTTCCTCTTCATTTGAAAAACGATTAATATAAATCATACAACTTCAACTATCCATCTGGAATGGAGTGAAAGACCTCACCGAACTAATTCGTAAGTCTCTCCCAGAAGTGGGTTGAAAGGTTTTCCAGTACGTTCCCACTGAGACGCAACAGCAGATACAGCAAATGCAGCTATACACTGTGGACAAAGCATCAAAACAAGTTAAAAATAGCCTAGCTTGCTCCTCATTCTTTTAGGAGCCAAAATTTTGCTGAAGAATTTTCAAAATTATTTCGAGGAGTTTAATTACTTTGGATTTTTAATACGGCTCTAGCAACGTGATATTGAAACTTGGATATTCAAAATGAAAATGACTTTCAGTCACTTCCTATAGTTATTGCCAACTGTGATTCTCATAATGCCCTAAGAGTGCTACAAATTCTCCCAAGGACTTTTAAAAAAAATTCTCAAACCCAAAGTTACTTTTATTTCATTTAAAATTTTTTAAAAGTACATTTAACTCAACAAGTTAATTGGTGTTAAGTCCAATGAGGTTGGAAAAAGCCAATTTATATAAATGAAAGAACAGAAGGATTTTAGTTTAGAATGCTATTATTTTGTTTCAAGGAGAACAATGTGTCTACTATACTCTGCCTGTATCTAGTGCATTCATGTAAATCACATAAACATCTTCTATTTAAAAGAAAATGAAAAAGTTCAATTTCTTGCTGTCTTTTAACATATATAGCAATGTATATATATTTATATATACACATAAGCACACACATGTATCTATGTGTGTGTGTGTATTCATGCCTTCTTGGAAATACCCTGAGAAAGCCTAAAAGACCAAAGGTTGAATTTTTCCACCTAATATAATGCTACTTTCTAAAACGAAGACTTAAAAAAAGCTCATCAATATCCAGGTTTGGTTACAGACCACTGCCTGCTTCTCTTGCAATTCTTATTGGTCTTTGCACTACGGTGGCACTGACACTCCAAACATGCTGACAGCTTTTAACATTAATATTTCCCAACCTCACACTGGACTTAACACTAACTTTGTGTGTGTGTGTGTGTTTGGGGCGGGTTAGTAGAGAGGTCTCTGGGCCTTAGACCTTTTCCAGGGCTTGCTTGACACATACCTGCATCCTTTCCACAGGATCAGAAAGGGAACTGGCCTTGTGGATGAGGTATGTGTGCTCCATGTATTCAGTCAGTCGCTGAAGGAAGCTCAAAGGCTCATTAAATATGACTGGCATGGTGATCTTGGATAGCTCCTGTTTAACCAGAAAACAAACTGTTATGTACAATACACACAGCAACGTATCTGCTGTTATCATTATATAACACATTCCTAGAAAGGAAGTAACAAAAAATAGCGATTACTATTTTTCATTAATGGTAGTTCAATTTCACAAATCTTTCCAGAGCACCTAACAACATGGAGTAGACTGTTCTAGGCCTTGAAGGAAATACGAAGATGAAGCAAATGTTCTCCATGGCTTCTATGAGCTCACTATGTGGTGGTGAGCGTGAGTGGATGACTACTAATAAGTCAGCCTTATGTCAGAATAAGGAAATGGGGCATAAAGGTGATGGGAACACAAAGCAAAAATCTTCATAGTGTGGTGTGAATTAATTGGGGTGTCACTAGGCTAAGACAGATCCGGTGACTTGGGTTCCTACATAAGCAAACTAAAACCCAACTCAATGTAAACTTAAGCATTACCAATCAGAGACCACCAAATGTACCTCTAATTAGGGACTTTCCACTTTAACCTATTAAATATATTCTTTATCTTGCTCCTGCAAAGAACGCCTTATCACAACTTCCCCCTCCAGCCCTCTCTGTGGGACAACTGACCTCCTTGAGATGCGGGGCTGCCCAAGTCATGAATAACTGTCTGCTCAAGTAAATTTGTTAAAATTTCAGTATGTCTATCTTCTAACAGTAGGCTAAAGATCAACCATGTATCCCATTTTTGTGGGTAATTTTCCAGAAGAAATTTTAGACTGTTTTTGGTGGACAAGATTAAGCTTTCCTGAGCATGCCAATCTAGTATCAGCTGTGGACTAGGGTACTAGAAGGCTATTGTGTATTTTACGGAATAGATTTTCAACTCTGTCTGCTAGAATGATGCCATCAGAGTAGACTCTCAAAAATAATTTAACAACTGGGTAGGGTTTCTGACCTGAATTAAAATCTTTCAACTCTGTTTACCATGTGCTGTCAGCAAGCAACAGCATTGTGAGGCCTTTAAAAAATTCATTAAGTAACACACTTATCTTGGTGTTCACTGGAATATTCTGATGATCTTCCCAAACTTCTACCTGCCATTGCCCTGGGAATCAGGTCTTTCATGAAGCCTCTTGGCTAAAGTCACATGGTCAGGTGAACAGTCCTGAGGTGCAATGCAGGCTGAATGCCACCTGACACAGCCCTGACCTTCTCCCCCTAAATGTTTACGTTTTTACTGAGCTACTCAGTTCTGGGCATGTTAATAAATGCTGTTTATTAATGTGTTTGCCAAATTTAAAGCAAAGTCCATCTAAGGATATATCATGAACTATTTAATCATGTATCTTTAAGAATATAGGTAAATATGCCTCTTTTTTTTTTTTGGCAAATATGGCTTTTAAGTAGATTCCTCTAAGTGGAGTTCCTGGGTCAAAGGCATGCTCATTTTTTTTTTTTTTTTTTAACACATACTACGCCAAACTGAACATTTTCTAAAAGGGCTTTACCAATTTACACTCCCATCCATGCTGCATGAGAGTCAACATCTTTGATGTCAAAAGAGATGTATTACTTCCAATCTGTCCATTCAGTCATGTTCACTGTTTCATTAAACACTTACTTAACTGAGCACCTGCTATGTGTCATGTCAGGTGCTGTGTCAGGCACTGGATTAAAAGCCTCATTACAGCCACTGGGCCTGGAGCCCTGCTCTCTTCCCTTAATTCCTCCATGTCCTACCCAGATTTCAAGGCTCAGTTCAAGTCTTTCCTCCTCAAGTATTGTAGCACTCGTGGATTTACTGCTCCTTCCTGCTCTTGGAGTACCAGAATCTATTGCTCACAACTTAGCATTTCATCATAAATTAGATTATATTACCTGTTGTTATGTCACACGTACTAACCAGCTTATTGTGCCAACTTTAATACAATTCCTTAAGAAAGGGACAGTATCTTATACTCTGCCGACATCCTCATCACCTCAAGGAGAGAGAGGTACACTGCAGGTGTGCCCTGCCCAGAGGTATTCCCACCGCTCCTTGACTTTATTCCTTTTCAGGCATTTCTCATCTTGCACTGCACTTCTCCTGTCGTCTTCACTGGACAACAAGCTCTCTGAAGACAAAACTCCTGTTTAAGGATGTACTACAGTTAACGTGGCAAAATGCTGAGTAAAAAAGTAGGTTACTTTTGGAATATTATTCAATGCTAAAAAGAAATGAGCTATTAAGCCATGTGAAGACATGGAAGAAACTTAAATGCATATCGCTAAGTGAAAGAAGTCACTCTGAAGAGGCTACACACTGTATGACTCCAACTATATGACTTTCTGAAAAAGGTAAAACTATGGAGATGGTAGGAAGATCAGCGGTTGCCAGGGGTTAGGAGGGAGGGAAGGAAGGTTGAACAGGTGCAGCGCAGAGGATTGTTAAGGCAGCGAAAACACTGTGTATGACACTATCATAGCAGACACACGTCTTACACGAATGCACAACACCAAGAGCGAACCCCAATGTAAACCATGAACTTCGGGTGACTGATGCGACTGTCAATGTGGGTTCATCAATTCTAACAAACGGACCGCTCTAATCTGGGGAGGGCCTGGCAATGGGAGGCCGTGTATGTGTGGGGACAGTGTCTGGGAACTCTCTGTACGTTCCTCTCAATTTTGCTGTCAACCTAAAACTGCTCTAAAAAGTAAAAGTCTTTTAAAAAATAAAATTTAAAAAATAATTTTAATCAATCATGCTTAAGGAAAGATCAAATGATCTTTCTAGTCCTGCTACAGAAAATATAACATTGTCACGTGTGATAACAGAATATGTAGCCAAAAATGGAAGAAAAAAGTATAGAAGAATATCAGGCAGTTAATTATGAAAAATTTATTATTATTTTGGATTTATATTGTTTGTGGTATCTCTCAGTTATTGACACTTCAAAATGTTATTTTTCCTCATTCTAAATAAACATTCGCTTTCATACCTAAAAAAATAGGTTACAAAGCAACATGCTCAAAAATATTCTATTCATAATTTTATTAAATATGTTTTTATAGACATAGAGACAAATACTAGAAGATCATAGCACCAAAACGTTAACAGTGGGTATCTCTAGGAGTTGGTAGTACAAGGAATCTGAATTATCTTCTTTATGCTTTTCTGTATTTTCCAAATTTCCTAAAATGAACATCTAAGCTCTTCTAATCAGGAGTAAAACAAGAGATGCTATTTTAAAACCTAACGATTTCAGATTGGCAAAAGGAAAGGACAGGGAAGCCAAAACCTCAGCCACCGAAGCTGGTCCCCCTGACAATACATACATTTACATTTATGCTAAACATTACATGGACAAGGGGAAATCGGTGAGTAAGTCATAGGACAGAAAAAGAAGGCAATGAAATACATTCAGATTAGTCCACTCCTAAGTTGCAGAAACAGTAAAGTATTGTGGTTAAAAGAATGAGCCTGGAACAGAAAGTGGCGTGGTGGTTGCCAGGGGCTGGGATGAGGGCATGAGCAGTTAGTGTTTAATGGGGACAGAGTATCAGTCCTGCAGATTGACAGCAGCGATGACGTGAGCAGACTTAGTGCACCTGAACTCTACACTTAAAAATGGTCAAGGTGGTATATTTTATGTTGTATGTATTTTACCATACTTGAAAAACAAAGAAAAACCATGGGCTGTGAGATCAACTCCACTGCGTTCAAATCCTAGTTGTACTACCTGCTGCTTGTGTGGCAGTGAGCAAGTCCCCCCCTCTCAAAGTGGAGACAATTTCATTACATACCTCAAGGACTTGTAAAGATTAGATGAATTAATTCATATAAAACACTTAGAATAGTGCCAGGCATATATTAAGTGAACAATAAATGCTAGCTAGCTATTATCATTATTATGAATAATGCACACAAGATTTCCAAGTCCTCCAAGGCGGCGTGGAAGTAAGGATGCCGCAAAGGCTGGGCTACTTCGTCCTATCCCACGGGCTGCCGGGCTGTGGAGAAGCTACTCAGACGGCAGCGCAGCAGAGGGGTCTGTGCTGAAAAGGCAAAGGAGGGACGGGAAGGACACTGCTCCCCCCCCAAAGCCTTGGCCAGGAGAGGTCCAACACCAGGACTTCAGGGGTTCACTGCAGTGGCGACTAGTGACAGCTGTTTCGTGACCCATATGTGACACAGACTGCCGTTTCAGGCTCAATTCTTTTCCTATGTTCTACGTTTCACCTTGTTGTGCACAACAGCCAGGTGAGATTTGTCTTAAAGGAATTTAAAAGGTTTAATCATTAAAGCAATGAAGAACTTTACTTGTAAGTTTGATTCTAGATTATTTTCTCCTTGAAAACACTACAAGGACTATAATATACTCAGAGGAAATAAGAGGTGCACTGGGAATGACTTTTTAGTATTTATAGGATAGGAGTGCTTCCATCAAAGGGCTTTTGCTTTGTTTTCTCAGAAACGCTGGCCTTAGGGACTTAATCTTGCAGCTCTAAGCAATGCCATGTGTGTTGCTGTTTCTCCGCATACAGCTCCACAGGAAAACATGCAACACAGCAGGTGGGGCGGGCGAATGTCTACTAGCCACGGCTGCGCCACACCAGCTGGCCGGGCTTTCGTGAGTCAGACATCTAGGACAAAGAGTTCAGCGTAAACTGGAGACCACAGCATGAAGGACATGGGTTTATCATCAATGCAATAAGTAGATTTACTTCTTAATCATTTGGAAGGCTCCTAAAATTCTAAAAGTTTCTTTGAATAAAATTTTGTAATCTAGAATAATTTAAACACCTTTCTTTTGGTAACTCAGAATGTAAGCATTCAAGGAAATGGAGAGTCCCACAGCTGGGCCAGACAGAGAGGGAGTGGGAGGGAAAGAAGAACTGAGAATACCTGCACACAAATCCAGCCTGCCATAAAAACCATCCCGACCTCTTGGAAGAGCAGAACATGCTTTTTTAAATTGTAGCAACTGACTTACAATCTTAATGCCTCCATCATCTGTAATTATTTTAAAATAATCTTACAATTATTTCAATTGTTAAAATTCCCTAACTAGGTAATGAAAAACTCAGTGATACAAAGTATATCTTATTTCCTTTCCTCTGAGACCTCTTGGAAATCCACAGATGCACCAATTTTACTTCCAATCCAATGAAGTCTGGTGCTGCATTTTCCAGATACTGTGTATGACGAATTAGTGTGTGTCTATATTTCTTTTCTTTTCTTGTTTTGCAGAGACAGGGTCTCACCATTGCCCAGGCTGGTCTCAAACTTCCGGGATCAAGTGATCCTCCCACCTCGGGTCTCCAAGGTGCTAGGATTACAGGTGTGAGCCACGGCGCCTGGCCAAGTATGTGTGTATATTTCAATAATAGGAAAAGCAACAATGCATGTGATGAAGGTCAAGCTTCAAAAGAAACATTAGCTAGAATACTTTTATCATTAAGGGCTTCAGTCAGCTGGAAAAATTAAATATTTATGCCAAGCAATTCTACCTTGTGACCCTGCTAAAGCAAAGTTTAAATCTATTCATGCAAATTAACAGCAACCAATGATGAAACTGAAGAAACTCCTAATTGCAACTGCTCATCAGCTGACAAACTGAGAAGAAAAAAAGAGAGAAGGCTGCTTGAGCACTTCACTTGAGCACTATATAAACAACATGATAGCAAGGCCACGTTTGAGCTCAATTGAAATTGAAAATATCTTGTAAATGTAAAGTTTACCATTATAACATCCCAATGTGCAAATTCTTAAGACCTAGGTTATTGAGAGGAACTCGCTCAGGTGTTGGGCTGAGTCTGTCTGCTCTGCTGCCCAGGAAGCAGCTGTGGGCAGGGCGCCCATCCAAGTGTGTGACCCAAGCCGCAGGTGGGCCTGTAGGCTCTTCGCTCGGTCTGGTGCTGGCTACAGTCCTGGCTGCTCCTTGGATGGAGCTGTGCCTTCTGCAAGATGAAGCTGGCACCTCTATCTCCCACAGCTCCTGAGGCGGTACAAATTTGTCCTTCTTATTTAAGGGCCTCAGAGGGTCAAGTATCTTTTCCCATCTTGTGTTACTCAGTCCCTCTCCCTCCATATGATGTCCAGCATCTATTAGTTTATCACTGCATGAGAGATTCCTGCCATCTGAACACACTGATGACACACAGAACATCATGCTAAGATGTCTCAGGAGAGCCTCCTGTGGCCACTCTGATGGGCAGTTTGAAAAAAGCCTGCTACCCTGGTGCCCTCAGCTTTCACAGACCGGCCTGGGTGCCACGGTAGGGGTCCGAGCGGAACACACACACCCAGAAAGAATCAGGGGAGGGGTGTGTTTGTAAGTTAATTCAACTATAACGTGGGCACCTTAATGCAACCAGTGGAAAAACAGGGAGAAGACAAGAAAAGTTCTGAGTAAAACAAAAGAAAACACAAGGACCACAGGTGCCCTGGACCCCAGTCTTCTGCGGCAGCCATGGCCTTGGGGGAATCTGCTTCCACACGCACTCGTCCTACAGACTGGCAAGCCTCATGATGCCCCTGCACCGCAGAGCCATGCTGCCCCTCTCTGCCCACTTCCCTGTCATAATCGCCCTCTGGTACTGAAAAAAAAGGGGACATAACGTCCCACCATGCTGAGTTGTAGCATTCCTACCTGGGAGTGTAAAAGCCCAGGGAGCCACACCCAAGGAGTTTAGAAACATTGTATCGGCAAGCCTCTTTTACTCAGGCATGGCCAGCCTACATCAGGGCTCCCTGCCCTTCCATGTTTCAGTCGAGGGAAAGGTACCATGCTTGAAACAGGAGCTTCGGCCCATCTCTCCCCATGCTGAGATATTCTGATCTCACATCACTGTGGGAGAGGTGCCAACTTTTGGTTAACTACCTCGCTTCTCCTAGTCAGTATTTATAACATACCACATTTGGCAACGCTCCAAATCTTATCTAGCTCTGTATCTATCTTCGAGTTGGAATTCAAGAATAGCACAGTTGTCACAGTGACATATACAGCACCAACATGTTTATCTGAATACAAAAATAACATCACACCCCTTCTGACAGGCACTCTGACCTGGGGATGCGTCTGGACGGCAAGACATTCTGCATCAAGTGAATGAGATGAAGAATGAACCTAAATCTGAGGTTCTCGGGAAAATAATTTAAGGCTCATGGTTAGATAAAAGCATTTTACCAAAGAACATCATATTGGCAAAGTATGTGTACTTCAATGCAAAATACTGCAATTTTCTCAACCTCAATATTGCAAGGTACAACTGAGTGAAAAAAATCAGTAACATGACTCAAGATTTAAGAGCTCAGGTAAAGCTTCTGTGGGACATTTCCCAGAGACCAAAAAGCCAGTGAGTGTAATGAAAAGCAGCAAAACCTTCTGCAAATTAGTTTTACAAATTTTTGAGAACACTGAAGGAAGTCCTTATTGAGTTGTCAGCTTATATATCATTAAAAATTATTTTTTATAACATAACCTGATTTTTGGCATAAAGTTGGGAAGGGGTCAAAGAACTGAATGACATTACTAGATATTTTTTAAAAACCCAAAAAGCTCCTACTCCCATCTGTCTACTAATATGAGCAAGGTTTCTCAGTCCTTGCATCTATTAAAAAATAAAAACATGAGACTCTGGAAGATGGCAGATTAGGGGTGACCTCCTGGCTCTCTGCTCCCAGAGTGGGAGGTGAAGAACACGGACACCCACACGCGAGTGAGGCGCTCCCCTACAGGATTAGCTTCGTGAATCTACAGAGAAGCAGCGAGGGACAAGCAGTCCCGCGGATAGAATAAGGTTAGCTGGATAAGCGGTCGCAAATTACCGGAGAGTTGGGACAAAGGGGAAAGGCAGCGCGGGAGGGCCGCGCCCGGCAGCGGGCTCGCCCGGGCAGTGAGATCTGGCTCACAGGAAGACGACTCTTCCTTCACCGAACCCCACTCCCACGCAGGCACGAAGTGCCAGAGGTCAGTGCGAAGTGGTGGCACAGACCAACAAGCAGTGGAGAGCCAAGACAGGAGCGGGGTCCATTTCGAAAGCAGTGGAGCGCGGCGCTGGGTCGGCATCAGAGGGGACGGACGGGCCCGAGCGCGCACTCCCCAGATGGGAGGCCGCCCGAGCCCACAGGGGAGAGTTTGGAGGCAGCTTCTTGCCATAGGAGACCGCCAGGACTAGATCGGGGGAGGGGAACTCCATAAAAGAGGCTCTACCCGCGGAAATCGCTGAAAGTTCCGTGGGCGCTGGGAGGGACACAGCAGAGTCCTCCCGCGAATCGGTGCAGTGTCGCTGTGGGCAGGGCGCGCAGCGAGCTCAGCCTGCGGCCTTAGGATGCAGCTCTGGGAATAGGCAAGGGCAGACCCTGGCTCCGGATGCCCTCCCAGTGCAGTCGGCTTCAGCGCTAACTAGCAGGGGGTGGGCAGCTGCAATTCGGGGACCCCAAAGCCTGCGACTGCGGGGACTTGTTGCCTGGGCGTCCGCCTGAGTCATAGCCGCTGCCTCTGTGGCAGAGCTGGTCGTGCGCTGTGAGGAGAGGTGCGCGCGCAGACACTTTTTCTCCCGAATCTGCGGAGCCTGTCCCAGCCGCAGACTCAAGCCCCGCCTCCAAAAGGGGGAAAAAGAGAGAAAGAGCGATATTGCTGCCGAGTTTCCAGGCGGTCTCCAGCGGCCCTGTTCCACTCAGTCACTGGCGCTGTCCGCAAAATGACGGGGAACTGAGAGTGAACTGTGGGAGATTGCTTATAGAACTGTGATCCGGGACACCTAAGTCCCCCTCTGCCCGGCGATTCAACCTCCGCCCCAACACACCGCGCTAAAGGGCCAGCGTCTGCCACTAGGCGGAGTAAAGGGGCCATTTTTTTTTCTTTTAAATTTTTTTGTATAGTTGTGATCCAAGACGACATAGCTAGCCCCTCTGCCAGGCGACTCGACCCCTACCCACACATCGTGCCAAAGGATGGAGTAAAGGGGTCTGCCTCCAGGTGGAGTAAAGGGGTCGTTTTTTATGTGGGTTTTTTTTTGTTTTTGTTTTTGTTTTCTTTTCCTCTTCTTTTCCTTTTTTTCTTTTTCTTCTTTCTTCTTTTTCTTTTCTTTTTTCTTTTTCTTTTCATTTCCTTTTCCTTTTTTTTCTTTTCCCTTCTCTATATACATATTTCTCTTAATTCTTGCTCTTTTTTGTTTTTTGTATATATATATATATATATATATATATATATATATATATACACATTTTTCTTCTTTCCTTCTCTTTCCCTTCTTCCTCCTCTTTGCTCTCTTTCTGCGAGTGTGTATGCGTGTGGGTGTGTGTCTGAAGTCCAGACCACAGGAGCCCGATTGTTGAATCTCCACAGCGGGGCTGTTTTGCACCAAGGAGACAGCGCGCACCCTTTAGAGTGTCTAGTGACCGAGGAGGCCGCTCTTCAAGCTGAGACACGCGGTCACCTCTCTGCTGCGACTTGGTGGCAGGAGCTGCCAGCCAAACGGACAGATTCCACTGTGGGAAGGGCTGAGTAGAGAGTGAAGGAAGCTGTTTTCCCAGCGGGGTCCTGGAGCCTCATTTTTGCGGTGACTTGGCGATCAGCGCCTCCTCCCAAGGAATTAGTTCCCCACCCTTGGCAGTGCAGAGGAACAAGGGAAGCTGTTCTCTGGACTGTGACCCTGTGGGGGAGGTGGATGACCCTTGACTACGATCTGACCACTGATATTGAATACTAAAGGGACTGACCCCACATCCGCTGGGGTGGAATAGCAGGACAGGCTGCTTTCTGGTCTGGGTCCCTCAGGAGTCTTAGGCCGGACCTCTCTAGCATCCCTGAAGTGTGTACTTCTTTCCAGCTAGTCAACCCTGCTCTTGAAGGGGTGGAATAATAAGGGTCGCCACTTCCTGAGCTGAGACGCCAGGTAGCCCCAGGAAGCGCCCTTCCCTCAGTCTAGGGGGTTATCTGTCCCTCTGGCAGGTGAAAACCCGCCCTTGGAGGAGGAAAGAAACGAGAGAAGACGTTTTGCAGGCCGTGCCTTGTGACAGTCTCAGCCAACACCCCTCCCACAGCCCTCCAGGACAGAGCCCGCCCCTGAAGGTAGGGAGATAGGAGAAAAAATACTTTCTCCATAGGACTAGCCTGAATCTGTGTGACCTTGGATCTAAGCAAAAGGGGACAGTGTGTTGGCACGACACAGCTGATCGGTTTTGAACACCTGACAAGAACATAACACAAAAGCTTGCATTCGGTGCCCAGGCTGTAGTCATCTTAGGGGCTAGTGGTCTGGGAAGGAAAATCTTGACCAGAGTCCTCAGCAATTGCACCAACAGGCATACTCAATAGGAATTCCTCCACAAGAGTGCCTAATAAGACCTGAATAACATACTAGCAGCTCTCTCCTAGCTACAGATCAAGCAATTCCTGAAGTATACTGCCTCAGGCACGCTGAGTCCTGCTGCTCTTCTCACCACATCTTAAGTGGTAATAAGGCTCAAGAAGCCCTTGGGAGTGGCAAAACATTTCCCAAAGACTCAGGCTTTTGTATGTCCCATCTGGGATTTTAGAGTTCAATTCAAAGGTTCTGGAATACCTTGACAACTGACCCCTCCAAGCAAAATTCAAGCAACAAAAGAGAGAGCAACCTCATAACTAAACCCAGCGCCTTCCACCTCAACCAAGTAGTCGATAGCGGAATCACACACTCAAAAGTGACCCAACTCCTGGAAAGCTAAGCAAGGAAAAGAAACTCACTAATCTCTGTAAGAGAAGGAGCAGACAACAGGCCAGTGATAACCCAATAGGCCAAAACCCCACCAAGACAGCACAAGACCAGGGAACATGTCTTCAGCTCTGCCAAGGACCTTCCCTTTGGAGCCCCAAAATTAAGTTCATAAACCAGTCATAGCACATCGAGTCCTTGAAAAAGTAGCCTGATGAGGAAGAATAAAAGAAAGAACACAGGAAACATGAAAGATCAAAAAGAAAAGCCACCTCCAAAAGAATATATTCGATCTCCATCAACAGATACCAATGTACAGGATACAATTAAGCTGACAGAGGAAGAATTCCGATTATGGATTGTAAGGAAACTGAACGGAAGAGAAGAGAAAATAGAATCCCAACATAAAGAAACCACGAGAACAATCCAGGAAATGAATGGAAAATTTTCCAAAGAAATTGAAATACTAAGGAAAAACCAAACAGAAATTTTGTCAATGAAGGAGGAATTCAGGGAACTTCAAAATACAATGGAAAGCCTCAAGAACAGAATGGATCATGCAGAGGAAAGAATCTCAGAGCCTGAAGACAATGTCCTCGTGCTGAACTAATCAGATGAAGAAAAAGAACTCAGACGCAAGAGACAAGACCAAAGCCTTCAAGATATGTAGGATTATGTAAAGAAACAGAACCTTAGGATTATCGGTGTTCCAGAGAGAGAAGAAGAAGATATTCAAGGGCTGGAAAACTTATTTCATGGAATACTGGAGGAAAATATGCCAGGCCTGGCCAGAAATCTGGACATCCAGACACAAGAAGCCCACAGAACTCCTGGGAGACTCAATGTGAAAAGGCAATCACCACGTCACGTAGTTATTAGACTGACCAAAATAAATATGAAAGAAGCAATTCTGCAAGCAGCGAGACGACAGCAACAAATAACCTATAAAGGAAAGCCGATCAGACTAACTGCTGATTTCTCATCTGAAACCCTACAAGCCAGAAGAGACACGGTCCCTATCCTTAATCTTCTAAAACAGAATAATGCCCAACCCAGAATTCTTTAATCGGCAAAATTAAGCTTCACCTATGAGGGAGTAATAAAATCCTTCCCAGACAAGCAATCACTGATAGATTTTGCAAAGACTAGACCAGCCCTACAGGAAGTACTCAGTCCTGCATTACACACTGAGCAGCACAATAGACACTCCTCAAAGTAAAATCATTCAAGAGTTAAAGCCTAGAACGTGGACTTTATGATGGCTCAAGGAGCAAAACAAAACAACAGAATTTCACCCAACAATATGAAAGGAAATCTACCACAATTCTCAATCCTCTCAATAAATGTGAATGGACTGAACTGTCCTCTGAAAAGATACAGGCTGGCAGAGTGGATAAAAATCCACAAGCCTAGTATCTGCTGCCTACAGGAAACA
>NW_012141635.1:4127066-4127449 GCF_000956105.1 Propithecus coquereli
TAATTTTTTATATATATATTTTTAGTTGTTCAGCTAATTTCTTTCTATTTTTTTAGTGGAGACGGGGTCTCGCTCTTGCTCGGGCTGGTCTCGAACTCCTGAGCTCAAACGATCCACCCGCCTTGGCCTCCCAGAGTGGTAGGATTACAGGCGTGAGCCACCCCGCCTGGCCCCTACTTTACTCTTAACAAAAATATGTACAAGCCAAGGAAAGATCATCCCTGTACAAGCCAAGGAAAGATCATCCCTGGTGATTTGATTATTCATTAAAGGAGGCTTCATCAAAACCAGTAACTTAAACTGTCCCTTCACTTGATGCCCTAGAGACTTACCTTTCTGAAGACAGCACTACAATAAATTCAGCACCCATAAAAGGTGTACCT
>NW_012141635.1:4128124-4150390 GCF_000956105.1 Propithecus coquereli
TACTGAAAATTCTATCTTGTTCTAGCAGTGATATTCATCCTCAGATATCTAAACCCAATTAAAAACAATTCTTTTCACTAATAACACTTTACCTTTTGTTAATGTTTTCATAAATTTTATAATGTTTATAATTTTAATCACTCATATACTAATATTTACAAGAATAACTTGATGCAAAGAAACTTAGTACTAAAGTCTTATAATCACAAGTTAGAAATTTTTAAATTTTAACTTTAATGCATATTTTTGTGACAGTAAAGTAGAATGAGGTAATCAATAAAAGACCTTCAATGAAAAATAAAAACATTTAATAGTCTGTAGAAAATATGGAATGGAAATATGAGTTAAAGGAGAAAGTCAAAGTATAAAGGAGAAAATTGCAACTATTAAAGAACAGCTCCCTCATGTATTTATTCAACAGAATGATAGTGGCAATCAAATCTTTTGGTATTTATTAATAGATTCCAGTGGATACCTTTAAAAGACTGATACAACACCTTGGCTTTAAAAAGTCAGTAATCATCATATACTAGACCTTTGTCACCTTTTACAATAATTCAGCACTAAGATTCTATTACTCCAAGATACCTGAACACACACAGGGTTGGTGCCTGCAAGACCCTGAGTGCGAGTCCCTGGGTCGTGGCACTGGTTTCCTAAGTGGCTAAGCGTGAACACGCACAACCTCACCTTTGGGTGAGCCCTGCTGAGAAAGCCTTGGGAACAAAGGGGTGGAAGAGACAAGGAGGGAGAAAGCAGGGAACACACAGGACGACAGGGCTACGGAATTATTTCCTTACTCCCCCTGTGCTATGACAAAAGGACGAGGGAGTGAGGAAATAAGGAGCAAAGGCCGCACACGATTAGGCAGTGTCAGGATTAGTTCTGAGGAGCTGGGAATTTGTTTGGTAAAAGCTTCAGTCACAAAGAGATTTAGGATTGAATTCCAGTTACGCAAAGTATTCATTTCATGTTGTATAATCCGACATTTTGGTAATGTAATCCTGTTCAGAACAGACTGGGAGAAGAAAAAAGAAGGATGTCATTGGTTTGGGAAACTGAAGTCTGTATGTGCTTTTTAGAAAAAAGTAAAGCACAACTGCATGTACATGGAAGTGGCGGAGACGGGAGCAGAGTGAGCCTAGGGACAGTGCTGCAGGCACTGGGGGTCCAGGGTGACAAATGTCCCTAGAAACTCTGACCTTCCTTCCTAATTTAGACAAAATTAGACCAAGATTATACCTGGCAGACAAGCATCTACTGTGAGTTTATAAAAGCCATATATTTTGAACAATTACACCACAAAACTATTAATACATCATTATATCATAAATCAGCGGCATTAACTGTTTTAGGAAAAGTTGGGATGGGACCTCAGTTCAGTGTGGAATAGCGGTTGCCACCTGTGGGATGCTCGCACCCTCTACTCTGGCACACTCCTCAAAATAGCAGAGACAACAGGAATGGCCGTGGCTCAATATCAAATTTCCTCTGCTACTTTTAAGACTTATTATCAAATTAAGAAACTACATAGATGAAGCTAAGGGAAGAGATGTGACAGCTGAAGGCTACACGCACATGGCTTCTGTAACTGAGATTTACCCCACAAAAAGGACCTCAAGTGAAGTATTTGGATTAACTGTAATAGAATCATGAACATGCAATAGGGGTTTTTTTTTTAAATGCCTTCACCTTGAGTTAAGTGTACTAAAAACCTATGGATACACCACTGTTTTCTAAGTTTTGACTTATTTGCTTTTGGGAGGTGGGAACAGGCAGATATTGGAAAGGGATGCTACCAAAAATTACTTTAGAAATGTACTCTTGTATGCTATTTGCATTTCTCTCTCAAGATACCTTATTTTTAATCTCTGTTGTCACTCAGCACTTCCACTTTTTGACAGTTTGTTTCTGCTGCCCTAAAAGAGGGTTCGTACAACGGGCAGTGCCCAAAGAATACTTCCAAATGCTAGGTGATTTCCTTTCAATCCACATTAATAAAAATGTTCTAGAACATTCGTTTCCTATAAAGCTCAGCAGAAAGAAGTTTCCGAAAATACTACTTCCCCTGCAGTTCCCTCTCTATGCTTTCAATCAGTAAGTTCTACGGATATAAGTGTCAAAACATTCTGTGCAGCCCTTTCAACCCAAATGGCTGTTTTTATTTGCTTTATTTTATTTATGATTCAGCCTAAATGTTTACTTGTACAAGTAGTTCTGTACCTAAAAATAAAACCACATTCTAGAGAAATAGAGTATCTTTCAAGTATGACAGGTATAATCCAACATAACATTATTTCTTTTCTTTTAAAAGTCTAGTCACAATTTAGACAAAATGCTTGCTTTAGACATAAACGAGATGGACTGTCACCTGCATGGATGAATTCTTGACACCACCACTACGGCTGACACCCAGTGACATAGGAGAGGGCAGGAAATAGACTTCAGGAAAAGAAATACAGAAAACTGTATTTTCACAATGGGCAAAAAGACTAAAACACATCTGAAGTTTTCCTACAAACTCTTTTGACCAAATAGCCATAGGTAGATGTGGAACCAATTCTATAGTAATTTAGAACAGTGTGTTTCAAACTGTGGGTTTGGTTCATGAATAAGTTGTGAAATTAATGAGTTAGAATTAACAATTTAATATAATAGAAAACATCATTTGTAGTAATGGTGCGTATTCTTTTGTAAAGCTGGTTTTAATTTTAAGCACATGCATATATATATTTGCACATTGGATCACAATGGCAAATCTGTTTCCTAAGGATTTGAAAAATATTGACTGCAGAATATAAACAAATATAAATTTGTCTTGAAATTTTGCTGTTCCAAAGAGACTAACATGTACACTTTTCTTCTTATTTAAGAATATATACATTGGTTGATACACATTTGCTTCATCCTATTGAGTTCTAACATAATTGAAATAGGATTAGAGCCCAAGTGTTCTGATTCTCAGCTATGATTAACTACTGTTAGTAAGAACTACTATTTGCTGAGCACTGTGCTAAACCAGGGACTATCCTGGACATGTTACATAAATTATTTCTTTTTCAATATACGTCTAAGGTACAAATTATGATCCTAACTTTACGCAGGAGGAAACACTACTCATACAGGGACAACAACTTGCTCAGGGTCTCACAGCCAGGAAGTGGCAGAGCTGAGATTAAATCCTACATTATCGGGCTACAAAGTTTAGCTGAATTTCTCTCCATGCAGGATTCAAAAAACAGTTGTTTAAAATTAATGTTTCTAGGATTAGCTCCTTGGAATTACATTTAGGAAGTCTCAGATTACATTTCCCCACTCAGAGAACAGAGACATCAGAAAACTGCCCAAGTGGGCAGGCACATGCACAGTTGTCACGATTTCAAGCATTAGAATGACATGTATAGCAGGTGACTTATTCCCACTGCAGAGAAAGTTCTGGAAGTACTCCCAGGTTGCACACCAAATTGCAAAATTTAAAAGGTAATGTCCAGGCAGATTCTTTGGCACCTCAGGATTCACATGTTTTTAAATTTTCATCATTCTTAGTATTCAAAGGTCATGCCAGGAAGAGTTAAGTGAACTTTACTCAGAATTCAGTCCAACATCAGGGTGGTAGTGGTGGCCACTACCTTAAAGAGAATGCAAGGGTTTGTATTAACAGGAAATGTTGCCATCTCCTCCACCTCGCCCAAAATCAGATCTGCCCGCACAGATAACTAAGCAGAGACATATTCCAAATATTTAACATACTACACTTGCAAATTTGAAGTACAAAAGCTTGTCTTGTGCACAGAAGTGTAAGTGAAATTCTATTCTACACCGTGGGGGTAGGGGGTCTGTTCTTTCTGAGAAAATTTCTGGGTAAGTTTATGGGGCAATACAAATGTGATGTAACAATAGAAAAAGAGGATTTTCCTGTTCCTATTTTCTTAAAATCAAAAATCACATTAAAGTCATAATAAATGGCATAAAGAGTGGTTCAAATTCTTGTCAGAAAAACCTAAGACTTTTCAAAATTTGTGATTCTCTAAGGTTTCCATAAATACTGTGCATCGCTTTTATGCAAACTTTAAGATTCCCTTCTAAAGGGCATGCAATTAAACGTATCTGCTTAAGGCTGTATGATCAAACTGACAGCTATTTACCATTCCAATACATTTTCTGAGGATGCTCCAGATACTGAAGTCATTTCTGGAAAACATAGGAGAGGGCAAGCTTGTTCTGAAAAAAATAAAAGAAAAACAGAGTTCATTTTAATGCCACTGACATTAGGAAGGAACAATTATTGTCATTAATATGAGAGCGGCAGGCACACAGGTATAGAGGCACTTTAAAAATATGCATCATCATAGGACAAAATAGGCTCAATCTGGGATTGCACCTGTTCATTGGTATTTTGGTCTCTGAGAAATTTTATAGCAAATCCACTCACCCTCTGTCTTCAGTATTCTTCTGATCTGAATTCTCTTAGTCCTCCCCAGTCCTTGGGGTCCAACTGTTTGGACCACCTTAGAGGTATACCTGTGCTGGCACATCTGACCTTATGGTTTGCGAGGCACACTTACCATATTCTGATACTTCATAAGTCATCGTTCTCTAGCTGCTAAATAATGTAAACAAAATGCCATCAAAAAGCCTAGGTTTTTTTTTTTTTTTTTTCTTTTTCTTTAAAAAAATTAAATGGGAAAATGTCAACAAACTATAAAAGCTAAAGTAAAGCTTATGTTAGTACTTCCCCAAGGACACTGACATTGAACAAAATTTAGCAACTCTGGATACGCTGGAAAACCTTTTACAAATTAACCTCTATAGAAAGAACATCTTCGAAGTCTCTGCGGGAGTTTGGAAGTAGCCAGGAGGAGGCTGGCTGCCAGTGGCAGAGGTGTGTGGCTGGGATAAGCAGCACATCAGAGCCAGGCCGGGTAGGCAGGGAGCCGACCCCACTTCCACAGACCAGAACGGCAGCGCCACGGGGACTGGGGGCCGTGTAAGAACTACCCAGACCAACTTTCTAAAACACTGTTATAAGTTTTCCAGTTGCCTTCTGAAATATATCCGTGCAACTAAAATGCTAAAGAAAATATTAAAAAGATTATCTTCTAAAGAACCTCTAAATTAAATTAATTCAATTGTATAAGTTAATAAAATTTTAAGTTTTAAGATAAATAATACCATTTTTTAAATCATCCATGGTGGAATTCTTCTGGTTTCTTTCTCTTTTTTAGGAACACACACTGCTCATTTGGCAGATCTGTCATCTAACCAATCTGCTGGAGAAGTGACCACAGATGGTATTTAAATTACATTCCCCCCAACCCAAGACTATCAATCTCTTTGACACGAATAATGGATACCAGGGATAAGATTCCCTGCTGTTATCTACCATTTGCATGTACAACACAGTTTTAGAAGTGTATATAAATTAAATTTTCCATCTCCGGTCTATGGAAATAGTCCACCAGAAATACAACACACCTAGGAAGCTACGAACCTGAAATAAGCTCTGTAAAGAGTGAATGAGGGCTGTCAATCCCCTCAACAAATGCTTACCTTAAATATATAGGTATGCGCTACCATTCCAATTAAAGGCAAGAATAGCAGAAAGACAAGAAAAGTAATAAATATCTTGGAGGCAGAAGATAAGAGACATCCAAGCTTTGTAATTATTCTCAGTTGGAAATTGTCTCAGGATTGCCAGCCAAGAGTCCCACTCAGGAATATCCTATACTCACACTTGCACAAAACTTTTTGTGATGTTTTATGAAAATGTAATAATTACTCATTTATGAGGAGGCCAGAGTATGCACAACATTAATTTTCTATCCTGAACACAACCAGAAAGCAGAGATAGGATTCTGAAAGGCAAGCAGCCATCCGAGCCCACGTCATTTCCTCGTGAAGGACACGCAGAGCCAAGTGCTCACCCTCATTGCACAGGGACCACGCTGTGCAAGAAACTGATCAGAAGCAGCAAGAGACATGGTGGCCTGTAGCATGTACACCACGCAGAAGCCATGCTTCAGTAAACAACCTCAGGGTTGCCAACCACAGTCTAAGTCCATAGCACGATAAGGCTGCCAAAAAGGCAAGGAACAGAGGACTGCAGCTACAGCATCCCCAAGGGCAAGCTGAGCTGGGATTCAGATCCAGATGCCACTTTTGAAAGGCACCTGAACACCCCCACTTAGGAGGACTGGTTAGGCACCACACGAAGGTGTCTGGAAAGCACCTCTTACAAGCAATGGCAAGGGAAGTGCAGAGCCCAGAGATACAAAAGAAGCTGGAGTCTAGGGATCAGTGGGCTCGACATAGGTCTTTCAGCCCAGAGTTCTTGGAGCACCCAGGGGAGGTGCCTGGGATGGTAGGAGTAGCGACCACAGCCCCAGAGCCCCCAGCTGCTGTGCACCTCTGCGCACTGCATTTTTTCCCACAGCAACATGTGACAGTCTCCTGCTTATTTGTTGACCACGCCCACCCCCAATCCCACAACAGTATGTAAAACCCATGAGAACTCCAGTTTGATCTACTGCTGTAGCCCTGGTACCTAGGACAATGGCTAACATATAGAGTAGGAGTTTAAGTATTTGTTGAATGAACTCTGGAATTTATAAGGCCTATTAGCAGACATTATCTCCTTAATAAAAAATCTGGTTTATTCTGTGCTACTCAAGAAAGTAGGACTAGCACTACTAGTGACAGTTTATATTAGGATGGCTAATATAAAGACCTGTCTTACAATTAATTCTAAAATAGGAGTCAAGAGATTCTTCTTAAGGGAGCATTTCAGAGCATGGAAGGATCTGGAGGCTGGAGGATCCTGTCAGTCAGGGCACAGCAAAGTGCTCCTGCACCGAGTGGGAAGCCGGTCTAACCAGCTGGGTCAGGGATGGCATCCTAGGAGGACCTATGCAACCCCCACGGCAAGGAATTACCCAGCCTCAAATGACAACAGTGCCAAGGCTGAGAAACCCAGCCAGAGAAATACAATGAGAGCTTCACATATAATTTCAGATTTTGTAGTAGCCACATTAAAAAAAGTATAAAGGAATAAGATGAACTATAATTTTACTATTTCATTTAACCCAATATACCTAAAATACTAGCAGTTTAACATTTTATCAATACAAAAAATTATTGAGATTTTTATACATTTTCTATGTTGTCTTCAAAATCTAGTGTATATTTTATACATTCAGAGCACATCTCAATTTAGCTACTAAATTTAACAGTTAATGTGAAATCTAGACTTAAAGTTGCATTTAATGGAAGAATATTTTATATTGCTTCATTTTACAATTTAATTTATATTAATTAAAATTAAATAAAAGTAAACATTTAGTTTCTCAGTCACACAGCCAGATTTCAAGTACTCAAAAGCCATACTTTGACCAGTGGCTACTGTACTGGACAGAACGAATCTCTGTGATTACTTCTGAAAACAAAAGGAATGCACTGTTTGAAGATTGTGGGGGAGGGGCAAAAACCTGCTCAAGTAGAGGAGCCTAAAGTCAACGACAGACAAAAAACCATCCACAGCCTAATCCTGAAGAAAATGCTAAATCTTCTGCAGTGTTATTTAAGAAAGCAGAGAGAATAGGGTAAATGTTTAAATTAGGTAGCAGATTAAATTTTTAAAAAATAATTTGTATTGCAAAGGATATGTTTCTATATTTAAAAATGTGAAGAGAGAGACAGAGAATTCCCTAATGATGCCAGATGGTGGTGTTACTCCAGAACAGAGGAGAGCAGTAATTAGAACCCTCAGGCTGAAAGCACAGACCAGTTGTTCTCATGCCGTGGAGTTTATCTGAGGGTCATTCTCCTGCATTCTATGCTTCCTTTTTCTCTTTATACAGAGAGAAAACACCCTGTACCAGGGACTGGCAGTGATATGTCCTGATTCTGTTTTCAACCATACAGATGACACTATGACTATCTAGACAACACAATAACTGGTTTTTAAATGAAAAGTCTCCTCACAGTTGTTTTATCTCTGTGATACAAATGGCTCCACTTGTTAGCCTACCATTTTTTCCCAGTGTTGTAAACAGACCTCAGATTGAACCTAATTAATTTATGATAACAAATGCTGTGCTTGAATACCCCTTGTTTGGAAAAAGCTCAAGATCAAGTGATCACTATCCCCAAAATCTTTAAATTTTCTGGGTCTTGAGTACATGCATATACCTTACTAATACTGTTATACCTGGGGAGGTCATATTTTTCATGGAGGATATAAAAGAACCTTGGGATGGGAACTAGCGCACCAGTGCACACTTTTGCTACTGCTTAGCTGTGTAACCTGAGGTAAATCTTCCAAGTTGAGGTTATGTCGTTACACAATTCACCTTTTTTTCTGGAGTAACTGTTAATAGAATAATAGAAACTTTTTTTTGGCAACTAAATCTATACTAAGAAAAACAACGTCCAGGATGATTAAAATCTCTTGGAAATGAAGGTTCGGTTTCTTACCTATATGTCAGTTTTAAAGAATTTTAAAAATTCTTTGTTATGTTTATAAAGTACAAATATCCTAAGATAAAAACATTCATTGTCATTGGTGACATCATCTGACCACTAAATTATCTTCTCACTTTGTAGAAGCTCTTTGTATACTATAAATATTTTATTCACCACCTACATTACAGATAACTTTTTATCAAGTCTAGCATTGTTTTGGTTATTCTGTTCATAGTGTGATTCACCAAACCAAATCTATCTACTTGGGAAGACTATACACATTATGCTCACAATGTATATGTGAAACAAATGAACAGCTTCCAGTATTTTCCCAGGGGACAAGATAAAAACATTATTCTATTAACAGTCACTTCAGGAAAAAAGGTAAATCTCTTAATTCACAAAGTTTGGTAATCTCATCCTTAAATTTTTAGGAATTCAAGTTCTATGTGAAAACCAAGAACATATACCAGAAAAACAATCTTCTCGAGCATATACCAAATGGTAGTAAACATAATTAAATGGGGGGGAAAAAGTATATGGTTATTTTTCAAATTACAAAATAATATATTATAACAAATGAAACAACCCACAGATAAAGGACAAGCTAGTCATCCCCTGTTCCATCCACGCCAATAGTGACAGCACAAGCACTCCTTCTCGCACCTTTCTCTTTGTACAACAAGCAGATACAAGTACGTATATTCTTACTGAACTAGTACCCTACAGGTCACATTGCTTTTTCACTAAGTAACATATCAAGGACACTCCCTTCAAGTTGACAGAAGTGTACCTATCTTTACTTCTAATTCCTTTAGGCCCATGTACATACACATGTAACTTAATGTAAGTATCATGTCATGCATGCTGGTTTTTAAGGTAGTCTTTTCCCCCTTTTGTTCTTTTTGCTTGCCACCCCACTCCCCAAACCATTGCACTACCCTAGGACTCATGTTTAAAAGCTGATCTCTCTTTGTCTATACTTTTCTACATGTTCCCAAATAGTCAAATATGGAGCACACACGTGCACACACGAAGGGGCTTTCAGACTTTAATATTCCAAAATAAAGTATTAATTATACATACTTCTCTATGGTTTGCTTTTCAATACTGCATGGAAATGTGTTGAAGTCAAATGGTAAACTAATTCTTGTAATGAATGTATGATATTCCATAAGAATACTATATATCAAAATTCATTTTGCCATTCTCCATGAAAGGCATTCATCATTTTTGTTCTTTTGCCAAAACAATGTAACAAAAACATCTCAGTACATTATATCCTTATTTAAATCTGATGCTTTCACTTCTACGGCATAGAGTACTAGGGGTAAAGTTGCTGGGTCAAAAAGTATCTCTATTTTACATTTCCATAGATGCTCCCAGATTGCTTGTGAACAAGGTTTTAACAATTTCATATCTCACTGGCAATCTATGAGGGCACTCTTCCTCCCACGTCTCTACCAGAAGCAACTGGTGTCAAAGGGTGATCTCGTGCATTTCAGTTTTGTCAGTCTGACTTCCAAGTGTGATGCTACATTATTACTTTGTTTTTCCTTGACTACTAGTGAGTCAGAATATCTTTTCATATGCTTAATGATTTACACATCTGTAACTTGTCTATTTATATCATTTATACCACTGTGGGTTATTTTCTGTCATTTGACAAGAATTTTTTGTATATGATAGATATTAATCCTTTGGCACCTAGATTGCAAATAGTACCATTTGCAAGTTAAAAAAAAATTTTTACAAATATGTCTTTTAAAAATAGTTTTTGTAAATAAAACTATACACAAAAGTTTTAGTTTTTTAAAATTGATGTTCCAATTCTTTGTGACCAAAATATACATGTATATCTCAAGCTCACATCCCTACATAAAAACAGCTAGGTCTATTGAAGGCGTTTTCCTTGTTTGCTCATCTTGTGCTCCTTATGACTGTAAGTCTCCTGTCCTCTATGACCTTCATAAACAGGGCCTGTGAAGTCGCTGTGTTCCCTTTCTTATAAGATAGAAGAGTTCTCTCTAACACTTCTCTACCCATGCTTCTAGGAACCTTAATAGTCTACATTTTTATTTAGCTTCATTCTGGTTTCCATCTCATTTTAAAAGACTTTGGGCCGGGCGCGGTGGCTCACGCCTGTAATCCTAGCTCTCTGGGAGGCCGAGGCGGGTGGATTGTTTGAGCTCAGGAGTTCGAAACCAGCCTGAGCAAGAGCGAGACTCCGTCTCTACTAAAAATACAAAGAAATTAATTGCACAACTAAAAATACATAGAAAAATAAATTAGCTGGGCATGGTGGAGCATGCCTGTAGTCCCAGCTACTCGGGAGGCTAAGGCAGGAGGATCGCTTGAGCCCAGGAGTTTGAGGTTGCTGTGAGCTAGGATGACGCCACGGCACTCTAGCCTGGGCAACACAGTGAGACTCTGTCTCAAAAAAAAAAAAAAAAAAAGACTTTGATCATTGATCTGTATGCTTCAAGGAAGACAGGAAAAGTTCAGGAGTCTTTTTAAAATGTGACACTTTCACAAATGCCATGACAACAAAACACCCCTGGGCTAACTTTAAATGGGTTCACCAAGATGAAGTGTGTGAGTACTAATGGCTAACATTTAGTGAGTGTTTACTCCATTTTACACCCTGTTAATCACTTAATGTGTATCACCTCATTTAATCCTCAAAGTAATACTATAAATTAATCACTCTTATTAAATAACTTGTCCATGGTCACAAATGTAATAAGTGGTAGAACTGGGATTTGTTAACTCCAGAGCCTTAGCACCCAGCTTTCAGAGGTCTGACTGCCACTTACTGTATAAACCTGAACAAGTACCTGTTGAATTATTCCAAGCCTCAGTGTTTCTACTTAGAAAATGACAATACCAGTATTTCACATGACCATGGTGGGGCCCCAGGAAACAATGCATATAGAGCAGTGTTTATTAAACTTTGGGTCTCATTCACTGTAGTTTGTAAACTCAATTTAATGATTAACATTATATAGCCAGCATTTTAAAAAATGAAATAGAATAATACATCTAGCAAGGGTAGATACTGTTAATGAAAAATTTGTTCCAATAATACACCTCACCCCTGCATACGTGGATATTATGTGGTCAAACCGAAATTTTTTTTTAATATATGGGACTTGGTCAGTGATGTAAAACATTCAGCCCAGTGCCTGGCAGGTAGAAAACGTTCAAATAAAGTGGAAGTTATTGTTATTTGTTATTATTAATTATTTCAGGGAAAACTATCTCATCTTCCTGAATTGTTAAAAATTTAAAACTACTACTATAATACTTCCTGGATGAATAATTTACTAATTATAGTTTCAAAAGATGATCTAGAAAATGGTTATTTATTGAACAATCTTCATAGCTATATACAAGTTTTCACAGAGAAACAGGTATGAAGTTATTTCTATTACCCTGGAGAAAAGCAAACAATGAGATGGTTCTCAACACTTGCGCTATTTCCCCCTAAGAAGGCTTTACACTAGCATGATGAATGCTGCAGCTAGGGGTTCTCACTTGGGATCAGATACCAGAACGACCTGAGACTTTTTAAATTGGTGTACTATCTCTTCCTGAAAACGTCTAGTGGGAGTGGGGTGGGGGGGAATGTTAAACAAAGGTTGTTTAAGCAACAATTGTGGATAAGGCACAACGAAGCAACTTGGGAGGGACACTCTGGGAAATGTCCCTTTCTTTTCTGTCATTTAATAATTAATTGGGCCGGGCGCGGTGGCTCACGCCTGTAATCCTAGCTCTCTGGGAGGCCGAGGCGGGTGGATTGTTTGAGCTCAGGAGTTCGAAACCAGCCTGAGCAAGAGCGAGACCCCGTCTCTACTAAAATTAGAAAAAAATTAATTGTTCAACTAAAACTATATAGAAAAAATTAGCCGGGCATGGTGGTGCATGCCTGTAGTCCCAGCTACTCGGGAGGCTGAGGCAGGAGGATCGCTTGAGCCCAGGAGTTTGAGGTTGCTGTGAGCTAGGCTGATGTCACGGCACTCACTCTAGCCCGGGCAAAAAAAAAAAAAAAAATTAATTGGTATTCTTTGTTTTAATGAAATATGACTTGGGAGAAAGTGCCAGGACAATTCCATCCAAATAACATTTTTCAATTAAGAAATAATGAAAGACTATCCTAATAAATCCCAAATTTAATTGTACTGTGCTTTAAACATTCCATTGACATTATAGATGTACATCATGTAGTCTCTAGAAACTCCACTGTACACTTATAAGTGAATGATACAAAAAAGCCAAATGTCTTAGTAATATGAAAACTGTTTTAACCTTGTGGTCTCCCAAAGGAGACTTGGAGACTCCCCACAAGGGTCCAAAGACTCCACTTTCTAGAACCACTGGTATACGCCGTGGCAGGGAGCATTCCCTTTTCCTAGTATTTCTTTAAGAAACCTCAGAACAAGGCAGTTTTTTTAAAAAAATCCATTTATTCAACAAATATTGACTGCATTTCAACTACTATGATTGGTTTTGAGGCTATTAGAAAGCTGGATAAACAAAATATCCAAGAATGTTTACAGTTGAGATACTTCTGTTCCAAAATATTATTTCATTTCTGGAATGTGATTTAAAATTTTAAAACACTGGCACCTCTTCAGCTAAGTGGGCTTAAAGATTTTCAAAATCAGTAAGATATTTTGAAACCAATATAATCTTATTTTAATAAGAAAAAATTTGAAAATTTCAACCAAAACTCATCTTTAGTAGTTCAGCTGACTGTCTGAAAGATGAATAAAATTTTTCATTTTAACATTGAAATCTGAGAGTAAAACCAGTTTCTTTGGCCATGCGACACACAGAATTTCAGCTTAAGTTGATGCAATCTGATTTCATCATTATGAAAATGATGTTCTCATACAATCAGGGAAAATAATGTTTGCCCTCCAAAGTTTGATAAGACTTCAGTCTTAAAAATACTATTATTCCTCAGTTATATAATATTAATTAAAATCTTAGTTGTGATATATGTGAAGATTTAAGATCTTCCAAGTATCTTATATATGAAATATTTGATGGGTTTAATACATTAAAATCAACAAAGTGCCTAAAATTTTCCTATCCCCATTTCAACAGAAGCAGAGCTTGCGCTGCTCTTAAAGACAGACCGTATCACTTAAAACTGTTTTCTTGCATGGCTGATACTGTAGTGTACCCTCTACCTAGTTTCAGATTTGAATTCACACAGCTATAGGAATCACAAAGTTCTCTCTACATATCTGGAATGCCATTTAAAGCCAAGTATAAACCAGCACCATAACTTATAGCTGAGTCAAACCTGAAGGTGATAAGGTTAAGCTCAACAGCTAAGGATTTAACCTGCTCCCAGACATCTTCAACTAAAATTAGCCCAGAGTCGTAGAAGCAGGTCAGTACAAGACTAAGATCAGAGCTCCAAGACCAGTCATATGCCTTTTTAAATTATGCATCTTTTAAAAATCCAATGATTTGGTTTCCTAGTTTAATAATTTGATGTAATTATCTGATATTACTATTTGATTTTGCTATATATTTGGAAAATTTGAGATTTTTCATTTTTGATCTTTTAGATCATATATTTACAGTCTGTGATTATCACTTAATAAATCTGGTTCTGCATAGCAAAGAGTTTAGGGTGATTTTAGTTGTTTTACAAGAGGTTTTACTTGTTTTTAATAAGTTTAAACTGTATTTATAAAATTTTAAACTGATTTACGTGGTGGATTTCTAAAATTTAGAATTCATTGTCAAACTTCAGGGACTTAGGTTAGTTTATCACCACACTGCATTAACAGAAAAGCTTATAGAACCATCACATTTCAAAGCCAAAATCTACTGATGAGAAATACCTCTGAACCAATCTTTTGGTTTAGAAAGATGTCACTTTGGGCAGCTGGACTCCCTCACTGTAGGCCTCCTTCATAGTGTTCAACACAGTTGGGAGGAAGGAAGGATGACAGAAAGGGGGACCTTAACCTAGGAATAGGGTCACTATTCTTTGCTCACCCTTATCTCTAAGAATAACTCAGATTTCATGCAATGGGTGCCGGAACAGACATGGAGTCACTGAAACGAAGTGAAAAGTGAAGACAGCAGATCACAGCTGTTTGGACCTATAAGAAGTGGTCTTAATGATAGAGAATGCCGATGAAATACAGGGTGTGTGCTGCATAGATCAGAGCCAACCCTCGTCCTTTCTGTTTCACACAAAAGCTTACCTCTTACCTAAGCCTCCTGCAGTGTGGATTGCTAAGGAGCAGAGAGGCATCAAAATGGTGAGCACAAAGCTCCCACTAATACCGCTCCACATTCCAAAAAAGATCTGAGGCTGTCTTACTACTGGTAATTTTGTTGGTGGGGGAGGAAAAAGAAGCCCTCCCTCAATACAATAAAAATGTCTTGGGTTCTATATTGAGAAATGTCCTATCTCAGAACTTGAATATGCTCCAGCTGGATTAGGCGTCTGGTTGTAACAGCATGGGATTGGTGAGACCTAGACTTCTCTAATAGAATGCAGGTTTGAATGTCTGATGGAAATAATTGATCCTTGAATGCAACTCTGGAGCAAGACTGTTTTTAATACAGTGTATGTTACCTGGAACACTGCAGACAAGGACTTCAGGTTCCAAAAACAAGGATTTGAGGACTATACAAAAAATATATAACAGTAAGGGAAGACACAAAGGGCAGCAGAGATGGGCTGAATAGCAGAAGTATCCCTCTGCAAATTCAACTCTGCCTCTTTTTGTGATCCTGAGCTTTCCAAACTTCCCTTTAAACCACACCAACTTTTCCGGAATGAATGTTAACAATTTGTGATTTGCCTTAGCTAGTTCAACAGGCTGACTTATAACTTCCATTTTAAATGATCTTAGATGCTTCTGACTGTTTACCATCAGACGAACAGAATTTCTAGAGAGTTGAATTTTTAGGTCCTTCCTGCTCTGTGACACATGACACGGTGTTCTCTGATATGTATGCTAGTTTCCCTTCTGTTTCCTTTCTGACTGTTCTGAACATAGTAAGATACCTGTACTGCAAAGGACAACATTCTTCTCCTTTCTTAAAGGTGTTTTTTCTGCTGAGAAAGAGTACACAGTGTCCTAAAACACACAATTATCCAAGTAGTCTACCTAGCCTTCTGAGATTTTATTTCTAATGAGATAGGTTATGCCAATCATATCCTAAAGGAACATAGCCAAAAAAGTTTAGTTTTTATAAGAAGAGAATAGTTATTGATGAAAAACACATAATTTCCATGAAAACATTATACCTTTAATTATTCCTGCATCCTCTGGAATATTCTGCCTTGCTAGAAAGTTGGTGGATATAGGAAACTATAGGAAGAGAAAATGATTTTTTCCTCTAGGATTGTTTAAGGAGAATAAATTTCATTTGTTCATGTTAATGCAACCGGAAACTTAGAAAGACCTAGAAGGCAAGTTCCACGTCCATTTTAATTTGTAATCGTGCCCAGCACTGAGCCAGCAATGTATGGGTGCTTAATAAATGTTTTGGGACTACAGTGTTGAAAGTTGGCCTTACCAATAACCTACCTAACAGAGGAAAATAAACTATCAAACAAAGAAACTCACAGAGCAACTGCCCTTTGTTTTAGTTAAAACTCCTGTGGCCTAACTTGTTATCTCCAAGAGTTTTGTCTCCTCAGCCTTGAAGAGCCCTAAGCAGACAGTAAGGGTGTGAACTCTCTACTCCAACTCTCTGCCTCAGTTCCTGTCAGAAACAAATTCCAAGGACTCTGATAAGCCGGCCTCACAGAGAAAAGAGAAAAATAAAGAACACCTGCAACAGTTTTGCTGCTGCTTCTGTCATCAGCCTGCTAAAGCATAGGAAAAAAGCCATTTTTACCTTTAAAACTCCAAACAGCTTTTCCGCAGCTGTCCGACATTTCCACTCCTTCATTCGTGTGCTGTGGCCACTCACTTCCTCTCTCTTCCACATGCATGCTCTCTCTTTATTTCTCAGGAAAGTAAATAAACTTTTTACTTTTATATATCCTAATCATTGTGTGAGAAATCCTCTCTGACCACATATGAATTTCACACCCTTTCAAGTGTTAATTCTCTGTAAATTATTACATAAAAGACACAAAACTGTATTAATTAAAGACTGGATCAAAGTGTCTTATATGTCAGAATATGAAGCTCTTTGTCTAAATATATATCTCTTTGTTATTCTAAACATCTACAAAGATTCTACATTTCAAGAAAAGAATAGAGGCTCTAGAATCAGAAAACCTTGTTTGAATGCAGGTCCTACCATTTTATTGTTTAGGTAATCTTTGGCACGTAAACTAAACTTCCTGTGCCTCAATTTCTTCATCTGTAAAATTGATGATATAATAATACCCATGTTACCTATAACTCAGAGACATGTTAAGAATCAAAATATAGAGTTTGTGGAAGTACTGTAGAAACACCAATTTATAATCCCAGTGCAAGTTATTATTATGCACAATATGTGAAGAGCTCTGGATCTATAATGCAGTTGGAAAACAGCAACCTTTAAAACCAGACAGACCTGGGCTCTAGCTATTTGAAGGTGGATTGTGCTTTTGTGGGGTACTGCTCATTTTCGAGAAGCAGCTATGGCTTGGACTGTTTAAATACTCACCAAAGCCATACAGCTACACTAAACCACGTTAAGCCAATGGTTCTCAATCATCTCATGATCGCAGTACATCTTCATTTACTATAATTTTTGGCAACATACTTAAGGTATTAAAAGACTCAAAATACCAAAGCACAAAAATAAAACAATATTGCAAAGAATCTAAGGTTATCAACTATCAATAACTGTTTCACCCACAGAAGTCTGTTTTGCTGAGAACTGTTAACTGCCCCAACTATGCTCTCATGCAGTTTTGCTTTGGCACTGGGATGACCTGTTACTAAAAGCTGGCTGTACCTAACTCTACTACAAATCACATATATGCTTAGATCAATGTTCCACCACACAGCAGAACAGCATGCATTCCCAGTTATAATCATTTACGTTTTCCATGTACGTCAGGTGTGGTGGCACTGCTTCCTCGGTGAGAAGCTGTGTGTATAACTAATGTGAGTCACTGTCACATTAATAGGGATTTGCCTTTGAGAATACTTACTCTGGTAAAATGGAAAGTTCATCTTAAGTTTCAAATCCTGGCTCTACATTGTGCTACATCAACGTGACACAATAGCAGGTTATATCCCAGACAATGAGGATATATCAAATTTTATGCAATCAGTATGTTTTGAAAAGAGTCATGCATAAAAATTTTTCTAAAGATTGTAAAGGCACGAGGCAACCAATCAACCAAACTTTACAGGACTTATTTTTTAAAAAATCACTTCCTTAATTTATTTATGTTGCAAATTCTTATTATATACGGTGTTTTCTGAAAGAGGAAAATTCATCCTGAGGTAACAAGCAAAGCAAATAATACCAAAGAGCTCTATATCCCCTGAAGCAGTTTTCTCCTTTAGGCAACATTTAGATTGGCACAGCTCCAAAGGGAAGGAGATACTTCGATGTATTCATAGAGCACAAATCCCATATGTCACCAGAAGTCAAGATGCCTGATTTATGACTTACTATAAAATGTGGGCAGAGTAAGCAGGTTAAAGCAGACAATTGAAAGATTATGTTATACCAAAAGATATTTCCTAGGCACTCAAAACCTGTGTTTGTGGGAGAGGGGGGCTGGGGGGAGAAGAAGTACCTCTTCAAATAAATAGAGCAAGACACCAAAGAATATACATTTTAATAAATATTTAACAGCTCCTTTCTGTTGACATTCTGTGGATTACAAGCGTTTATAAAGCACACTTGAAATAGAAATTGGATATTTACCTAAGAGATTGAAAAGGTCTAGGGATCAAAAGGAGAAAGTAATGAGACCTCTGTATGGGGAAAGTATCATCAAGGGACCAAGAAAGGAATAACAGAGCTTAAAGCCTCTAGTCACCTCTTGTTTACATTCTAACAATGTAAGTTTACAACCAGCTTTGCAGAGACCAGCACGCCTTTGTATTCTCAATAAAAAGAAAAACCATGTTTTAATTTAACCAAACTATGAAATATCATTATAAAATATAATGGAAATCAAGGATATTAGGCTTTAAATACAGGGGCAATTTTTCTTATTTCACATTTACCAAAAGACAACAGTGTTCTTCTAAGAAAAATTCCAATTTCAAAGGACAATATAAACTTCCAAAACTCATTCAAAGACCTTTTCTGAAAGACAAAAACAATTTCATTTACACATTTTTGCTTAAGGTTCATCAGTTTTTGTATTTACAAGAGTGACTGACATTTAATGAACTAAAATCACTACAAGTGCTTTGTACAGATTATGTCATTTAATTATCATAACGAGCCAACAAGGGAGGTCTTACTATACCCATTTAACAGATGAACAAGTTGAGTTTCAAAGAAATTATAACTTGCCTAAGATCAGAAAAGTGGAATAGTATGGGATTTCAAACCCAAGTGCTCTTAATAACTACACTTTCCTAGTTCACCAGTATCTTTTTTCAAAGACATTTATACAGATACGTATGCAAATCAAGAAACAAAACAGAATTTTTTATTTACTAGTATCATTTATTAAAGTTTTTTAATAAATATATTCAACATGATATGGAAAGATTTAGAAATTCTAAGAATTATCTTTCCTTTTGGTAAACTGGAAAAATATTTTCAACCCATATTACACAGAAGAAGGTGGTTTCTCTAATGATATTACAGAGCAACTGAAAATTGGTTAAGTTCAATTTCCTATAGAAAAATGGGCAAAGGATATGAGAAGGTCACAAAGAAAGAAAAATACATAGGTCTTAAGCATGCAAAAAGATGCTCAACCTCTTTCACATCAGAAATGGTTCAAGAACAGGGGCTTTGTTTGTTCATTACTGTATCCTCAGCACCTACGGCATTAATTGGGGTTCAACAAGCATTTGTTGAATAAATAAATAATTTGATATACATTTTTAAAAAGCAAGGTCAGGAACCATATGTAAGCATTTCTATCATTTGTGCAAAAACATTTTATATGTAATAACAGTGCATTTGGATAAAAAAAGGGAGAAGCTAGCTTAAAAAAGTGAGAGTTAAAATTTGCAAAATATACCCTAATATGCTTCTACATTTTGAGCCATGGGAATGTATTACCAATTCAAAATTGTAAAAAGAATCATCTCTAAACACATACATATACACACGTATGCATTTATTTAAGGGTTGCAAGGGTCAATTAACCAAAATCAGTAAAAGAGCAAGAGACCAAAATAATTGGAATTAGATTATACAGTCTTAAGTGGAAAAAAGTAAAAGTTGTACAGTACCTTTTATCTAAGAAAAAAAAGAAATATGATATATCTTTGTATTGCTTGTATCAAAACCAAAATAATTAGAAAGATTATAAAAAATGGTTACCTCTGAGGGAGGGAGGAAACCAGTGTTGAGAGGACAAGAGTGGAAACTAGATTTTTATATATATATATATATATAAAATATATTTTGTTTTGTATTTTTGATTTTGGAATAATATAAATACTTTATATATAAAAATTAAATCGAAATGGAAAAAAGGAATCCTAAAACTCGAAAGCAAATGAAATAAATGAATCTGTGTAACAAGTTAGTAGTTTAACCACACAGAAAGGAACCATTGAAAGTGACTTTCATCAAACACAACATTTGACTGTATGTCTCAGATGAGCTATATTAAAAAATAAAAGGAACTAAAAAGAAATATAAAACTCTTTTTATCATATTGTTAGTAACATAATTTGTATGTGTGCATATGTGTATGTGTCATAAACACACATATATAAGAATAAAGCAAATAGGTAATTATATTAATGTCATTGGGAACCACGAGATACAAATAGAATCAAAGGAATTAGGGGAAAAAACCTGGAATCCAAAATTAAACTAGAAATATATTGGTATGAACTAATGAAGTATTTTTTCAAAAAAAGAGGGAGTTTCAGCTCTCTTCAATGAAAAGCACTAAAAACAATGGCCAATCCGGTAGCAATGAAGATCCTTACCACTCAGATATTATTTCCCACTAAAATGAAATATGGCTCTTTAGAGAAATAGTTGACTCTAATGTCTGGAGCAGGAAACATATAAGATAAGCCTGAAATATCTCCTCTTATCATAAAGCAAGGCAGCCATCAAAGACAATGGAGTTATTGCATGCAAATTATACCTAAAAAAAAAAAAAAAATCCAACTAGGTTCCTGCCAAATGGACACAGAAGCCACCACCAAGGGGCTTTCTCTCACCAAAGAGGGGATTAATTCTATAAAACATTTAATCAAATCTCATCCATGGGTTCATACGTCATCTTTGGAGGATATTACAGAACCAATATATATATCATTTTGTAAAGAGGTAGTGAGAAGTTCTTTATAGAACAATTCCAGGTAATAAATGTAGAAGGAAAGACAGAATTGAAATATCAGTATTTTGTAGCACCTAAGGAAACAGAGGTGCTACACTAAGGAAATAGTGGACGTAGACAATGCTCAAAAAGGACTCTTAAAATCATTAGGTGAAAGGCTGTCAAGCAACTTTATCATGGATAAATCAGACCGACAATGACTAAACTCAAAAATTAATCTCAACATTGCAGAAAGAAGGAAAATCAGATAGCATATGCCCTCTGATGTAATAGGAAGCAAACCTATGTTATGTGTACCTATGAAATATTTTGTGCCGAAAAATTCAAACCTAAATCTGGCAAAGCCTCTGCATATAAACATCAGTCTATAAGAAATTCAGGCACAAAAGAACATGTAAATGACACGAAAATGCAGCCAGCAACATCCTGACTGTGGAACATTCTATAGGACAAATGACCAGGTTTCTTCAACAAATAAATGGCAAGAAAAAATGGGGGAGGGAAGAGGAAACCTAGAGATTAAAAAAGACTTAAGAGACATGTAAACCAAATGCAATATGTGGAACTTTTGGATTCTTATTATTAAACAACATTTTGGATCTAATTACCAAATGACATTTATGAGAGAATCAGGGAATACTGAATACTAAACTGAATACCTGATGATAACTAAGAAATTATTATTTATGTGTGATAATGGTACTGTGGTTTGGTGGGGGGAAAGTCCTAATGTTTCAGAGATACATACTGTGTTATTTAAAAGATGAAACAAGTGCTCACTTTGGCAGCACACATACTAAAAGTTGATATGGGATGATACAAGATTAGCATGGCCTTTGTGCAAGGATGACACGAATTCATGAAGTGTTCCATATTTTTAGTGGGAATAAACTCAAGAAATCTATTGTACAACATGGTGATTATAGTCAATAACATGCTGCATACTTGAAAATCACTGAGAAAGTATATTTACGTGTTCTCATCACAAAAAGTAAGTACGTGAGGTGATGCATATGTGAATTAGCTCAATTTAGCCATTCCACAATGCATAGTATATGTATTTCAAAACACCATGTTGCACCGCATACACATACAATTTCTGTTGATTAAAAAGCTATGTCCTAGGCCGGGCGCAGTGGCTCATACCTGTAATCCTAGCTCTCTGGGAGGCCGAGGCGGGCGGATTGTTTGAGCTCAGGAGTTCGAGACCAGCCTGAGCAAGTGAGACCCTGTCTCTACTAAAAATAGAAAGAAATTAATCGGACAACTAAAAATATATATAGAAAAAATTAGTCGGGCATGGTGGCGCATGCCTGTAGTCCCAGCTACTCAGGAGGCTGAGGCAGGAGGATCGCTTGAGCCCAGGAGTT
>NW_012141635.1:4150974-4213019 GCF_000956105.1 Propithecus coquereli
AAAAAAAAAAAAAAAAAGTTTTAAAATGGGATTATACACCTGAAAATATATTCCTTATTTTTCTTCACACCCCTGGCAAACAACATAAATTCATTAGCTATTTCCTATTTTAATTCAAGCAAAGCTTTACAGATTATGGCTTCCCTAGAAAACTGCTCTTACCTGCCCACAATAACGATTGATGCAGAGTAGATTAGATAGAACAAGCACTTAGAGTCAGGATAGGTGTCTCCCCATCATTTGTTTACAGGGCGTTAGACCTGGAAAAGACTTGTCTCAGGGATTAGGGGCAGAATAAGGGAGGTGAGCTTGTGGGACTGTGAGCATCAGCCCCTGCTTCCAAAACAGCAACTCCTCTTTGATCTGCTTTCTAAACTAGGGCAGGAAGAGGTGAATGTTCTACGGAAAGATGTCTCATAGTTTTCCTAGAGTGATTCCTGGCAATCAGCTTGGCAACTCAGCCTGGGTTTGTGAAGGTAATTATCAAGAATCTAGACTCTCACTGCCTTTTTTTTTTTTTATTACTGACATACTCCATGTGACCCCATGGCCTAGCAGCTTCTTAGTCCCAGATAAGGTTTTTAAATTTGAACCCTCTTCGCCGGATGACCGGTCCCCACCTGGGAAGTTGGCATTCCCTCGTAGTTACGTCTCCAAATGTATTTTTAGGAGAGACAGATGTCACATGTAATCAGAGTGGCCTGCTGGTTTTTAGCTCTCTGCTCCAGCCACTCAATTTGCCAATCTGTTCCAGGTGTGCAATCTCCACTGGCCTCTGCTGAGGACACCTGCAGCGTCAGGACTGCCACCAGTCTGCCTACACCGCAGGACCGTGGTGCCCTCGCCCAACCTCCACGCCTCTTACGAGTTATCAGGCATTTTCCTTTCTTACTCCTCCAAAAGTTTTTCATCTCCTGGCTCCCTGCTCCCTAGTCCTCTTCTCTCCAGAGCTAGTTGAGACAGGCTTGTGACCAGCCTGTTAAAGAGGCAGGCCCTTTCTTTTCATTGCAATGCCACACTTCCCAGGGCAAGTAAGCACTCTAGGCAGGGGGTTGGGAGGTATGAGGAGAGCACAGACACAGTTTTCAGAACCACTGCTCCCTCCAGCCCACAGCCCTACCACCTATCTGGCTAATTCCAGGCAGGGCTCTTGCTCTTTCCTGGTGGCTCCTGGGTCCTCTGAAAACCAGAGATGTAGGTTAAATGCCCCTGGTCACCCCCCAAATTATTTCCTGATAGACAAGGGTGTTTTTCTACCCAGGGTACCAGAGGATCTCTGGGTGAGGTTACTTGCTACTAGCCCCAAGCCCTGACCTAATGAACTCTGAGTCCAGATCATTTGTCCCATATCTATAGGGAGTGAGATTTCAAAGCCAAATTAGTTTTATTCTAATGATTAAACATAGTCAGAGTTAAATAACTTTTATTTACCAGTAACAATATTTTCTCAATATATTAATAATTTTACTTCCTGGAAGATACTGTCTTAGCTTTTATTTTCAATCTTTGTTCAACTTGTCAGTGTATTCCTTGTGGTTATTCTTTATGTGCAGAGACAACTGTTATTATACTCCTCTCCCTTTGGCAACCTAATAATTCAAATCTAAAGTAGCCAGGGAGAGTGAATAAAGCTAAGCAATCATCTGCAGTCCTAATGTACTATTTCAGCAAAATAAACCTTTCAGTAGTCACATTTACTATGGAAGTCTTTATTCAAGTTAATATATCAAGTGCAAGTTAATTAGAATCAGATGAAAAAAACAGTCCCTATCACATTTCCATTGTTAAGAAATCCCTCCCTATCTCAAAATTGTAAAGATATTTTACATTTTCTTCTAAAAATACTTTTACGTTTTGTACTTTTACATTTAAGTGTTTGCTTCATTTGAATTTATATTTGTGTATATGATATGGGGGCCCATTTTCTTTTTTCTTTTCTTTCATATTAAATGACTGCCCAAGCACCGTTTACCAAACCATCCACTCTTTCCCTCACTGATCTGCTATACTAGCTCCTTTACATATACCAAGTTTATATATGTGAGTCTTTGGGGCTTTTCCTTCCATTCCACAGGTGAGTCTATCTCCAGGACAATTCTGCACTAAAGATTTGTCATCAACTTTGACATGTGGTAGAACAAATGCCTTCCTTTCCTCTGACCTGGTTCTTGAGCAGTATTTGGCTCTTCAAAGTCCTTTGTACTTAAATATACATTTCAGAATCCATTTTCCAATTTCCAGGGAAAAATACACTGTGATTTTAATTAAAATCACATTGAGTCTATAGATCAATTGACAGAACATCTTTATGACAATGAATTTTCCTTTTCAATGTTTTATTTCTTTCAATAAGTTTTATTACTATACTTTTTTTTGCTCAGATTTATTCCTAGGTATGTGACTTTTTAAAAGCTACTCTAAATATCTTTCTTCCTCCAGTTTTAACCGTAGTTTCTGACTGTTGATAATACACAGAAACGTAATTGGCTGATATTATATATAGCAGCCTTGCCAAACTTTCCTACTTACTCTAATAATTTCTATGGGTTTTCTATGTAGACAATCATGTCATCTGTGGATAACGACAATTTTGTTCATTTCTAAATTTTGTGTAGGTGTGTGATGTCTCTGGCTATGGCCTACAAATAATACTGAATAAAAAAGATGAGAGTCTGCTTGCATTATTTCAGGACAGGGAGAAAATCAAAAAGAAAAAAATTTTAAAAAAAGATGAGAGCAGGCATCATGCCTAATTTCCGATATATTATTCCTGATATGCCTGCTCTAATCTCATTATCAAGCGGTTTGTTTGTTGTAACTTTTAACCAAATTAAAGAGGTTCTCTTCTATTTGTGATTTGCTAAGATATTTATTAATCATGAATGACTGTTTAATTTTATTAAAATTATTTTATCTATTAGGTTGATCATACGGTTTTCTCCTTTACTCTTAATGTTATCAATATAGTGAATAACATTTACAGAATCATAACATGGATCTAAAACCATTTTCAGGTTCTAATTTGTTCTACATTAGTATCTTTTACACTGTATCTAGTGACATGGTTGAAATAAACATCTTTACCTAATATAAAAACTTGGGCAAAACTACTAACAGGTTAGATGATCAAAGCTCAGAATAAATTTAACAAATTAGGTCCAAGTGTAGAGAACTGCTCCCATGGAACATGACCAAGACAGCAATAAGTCCATAAATATAAACCTGATTACAGCACGGTGTCAGCTCATTTTCCACAAAGCAACTTGATATTTTCTGGAAAAAAGTGCCACCAAAATGAAGATAGTAAGATTGTAACAGCTTCCACATGAAACTTCTGTGCATACATGGTTTCACGGCTAAAAAAAAAAAAAATGGCTGAAAACCCTTGCTCTATTTTATCAGCAAATTAGTTAAGCTGGGATTTAATACTTTCCATGGGAACTATAATTTGTAAGATTCTCTCTCTTTAAAGAAAAAAGTTATAATCCATGTACTTCCCATGTCTCCCTTTCTAAATAAATGTAAGTGTGTATTTCCCAGAGGGTTACTGGTGGTATGGGTTGAGGGGGAAATGCAAAATTTTTATGGGAAAGTTACATAAGCAGTAAGTAATTTATTTTTCAATATTAAAGAAAATATATGACAAGGTCAAATACAATCTTCACATGAATTTTAAAGATAAGACACAAGACTTCAAATATACTTCTTGGCTACTTCAGGTCAATCACCCAAATCCTATAGCAACATATGCCTATTTTTCTAAAACATCACCAAAACTACTATCAATACAATAATTATCTATTATAAACACAGATTACCCATAGTGCAATTTAGGGTACAGGTAAGAGGGATTTGAATACTTTTTTTTCCTATTCTAAAATTAAACTTTTTAATTATATGTGGCATATGCTCTATTTAGAGAAGAACTTTATGGGAAAAAAAGACAGGCTTTTAAAAAACTCCCATGAAAGCTACTTTTTAAAAATAGGAAATTGTGATGTTTTCCCATATATTGGGCTGTTGACAATTTCCTGAGTTTTCCCCATTTGCTCTGAATAACTGAAGAATGTTGCATTACATCTGCAAGTTTAGTAAGCTGCATGTTCTTTACTAGTTTCACTTTTCTGGTTAGGTCACCACCTGTTGCATTTCTTTGTATTCTTCCTTACTGACATGTCCTAATTTCTTTTGAACAACTTCATCTTAACTTTCACATTTGTACCACTCTGGGTTTGAGTTAGAACACAGAATAGAGGAATATGGGATAATATAATTCTGTCCAATGCAAAATAGCCACTGTCATGATTATAGCACACTCATAAAAGGGCAACTGGACCCTGGGAAGCAGTAAAGAAACCTCCCCAGCCACAGCATACGGCAGCATCTAAGCGCAGTGCTCATTCTGATATTGATAATTACATTGAATATGTCTGTACTTCTTTGAACTTTCCAAAGATTTCACCTGTGTTCCCACCAGACTGGCATGATATATGTGTTAAGTAAGTTAAAGGTTGTCTTCTCTTTAGAGACTGGTAGACCTGCCAGGTTTACTGTTAGGTATTTTCATGTCCTGGACAGAATTTAGTCCTGAACTCAAAGAAACTGATAGCAACTGCAGAGGGATTCAGAAAAGACACTTGCTGCTAGCCACATAATTTGCAATGGTAAACTCCGTCAAGGGATAAGCATTAATAAGCATGTTTACAGGACAACATCTAACCCAACAAAAAGCTGTTTTTACCTAATTACTTAAAACTCACTGATCTTTTAGAAGTACAAATTGAGAAATTTTTGTTAATAAGGGGAAAAAAACACATAAATCAGAGAAATGATGCATACATTTTTTCCAGAATAGTTGAGACCAGCTGTGGCCAGAATCATGGTGCAGAAATGGGGTTAGGGTTACACAATCTACAAATATCCAACAAACAACTATTTTGTAAAAATTAACCATTAATAATTCCTTGCCCAAAAAGTGAATTTAACAATGACAATGGGATATATCCTTCACTGATAGTTTTACAAAATATTTTACTATATGAATACAAGCATGTTTATAGGCCACTGCGTCTGTAAACTTGTGCTGAAACCAGAGAACTATGGTGTCTATTACGTCTCATTAATTTGGGACAACCTCCAGGACTAAACCAGCAAGGACATAAAAACATATTAACATTATTAGACAGTATAAAATGGATATGTTCAGCAAACCCTGGGTCTTAATAGAAGTCTTTGTTTAAATTTGTGTCAACAGGCTGGCAATATTACCATTCATTCTTAACAAAACAAACTAGAAGATCAAATGACCAGAAACTAAAATAGCATTGGGAGGCAGAGTCATAAAAGATGTATGATGAGAAGGGGAGCACAGCGTCAGTTTCAATAGGTCGTTCTGAATAACCTTTCTAAATCACCAACTAAAGGATTTATACATACCCCTAAAAACATGGTTGCTAAACCCGAGTTTTGTGCTTTGTTCCTACAATTACAGATGATATTCTCTTAAATAGACAAAGGAAAAAGTGCTTAAGTTAAATCCTTTCTTCGAGGGGATATAGCAACACAACTCCCCAATACAGAGGGGGAAAAAAGGAAGGGAAGGCATACGTGTGCTCGTGAACTCAAATTTACTTTATCATAAAAAAGACAGCAGTGACAACTGTTAAAGACTGTCCTACCTGTGTTTTTTGATGCCATTGGAGAGAGCATCTCCACCACCACAATCTTTTCCTTCGGACATTCTGTGTCTTCTACTGCTCAAATGTTCTCCTTCCTCTTCAAAGGAGTGTGCGGTCACTGCCTCCAATCTACTCAGGGACTGCTCGGACTCGGAATCTGTGGCAGAGCAGGTTCCTAGTTAATGAATTGAACTTGGGTACGAGGCTTCAGTAACAATGGATACCTCCCTTAATGCACCAGGCTTTGAAACTTAAGCAGCCTACTTTGTTCTTCAACAATCCATCCGTTAACTACCTCCTTAGGGATTTCAGAGAACCTGCACCCAAGAAGGCTAAAGTGGATTTATGAAACAGATGTACACTTATATGAGCTTACAATTAAACAGATCTTATATAGGAAAAGAGATCTCCAGAGATTACCCAATTCTTTAAGAAATCATATTCATTGGTTGCCCCCCAAATTTCCATTTTTATCTTCCCTCAAAGAGCATCTTAAGCATAACTTCTAAAAAGACCATTCAATTTTTAAAACTCATGAATAATGAAAAAGCTATAGGAGCTGTCCTTATGAGAAGTTTAAATTACATCCAATATTACAGACACAAAAGCAAAGGTAAAGGATGATACTATTAAAATCCTCAAAGCAAAAGCCTAAAGTGTCCACATACTAATTGTCAGGCAGGCATCTTGAGGATGGAAATGCCACATTCCCAACTGGCTATTTATTCAGAGTGGTGCCATCTGCCTGTTTGGAAATAATACGACAACTCATTTTTGTACAATACATTAAGTTTTCAAGCACTCTCACATTCTTCATCTCTTCTGAGCATCCCAAGGATGCTCTGGTGAAGGTGAGGCAGGACTGTTTGGTTATTAACGAGTGTGCTGATGGTCTCATGGCTTGTGAGTAGGGGAACCAGGATTTGAACCCAGGCTTTCTCACCCCTTGTTTAATGCTTTATGCATTTTAGCTTAAAACAGCAGTCACTGAATCTCCATAAAACTTTAAATGGTGCCTGAGTTTTAACTAAAATAGAAATTCAAGATAACCTATAACTTCCCATTTGAAGCAGATGATGATCCACTCACTTGCTCCAGCTCTAGGAGAGACTCTGACACACAGCCAAGCAAATTTCCTTAGATACATTTATTGACAATCTGCTAAGTATGCATTACAGCTAAAGTGCTCAGCAAAGAAAATATTTTAGTGCTTTCTTTCCCCACTACTGTATTCTATAATTCAGCAAAAATCATGGAACCTTATTATTGTATTAGGTTGATTCAGAAGAACAACTGTTAGACAATACACCTTGCAGGTTGGACAATACGTCTTGGTCTCTGAGCTAGACCCTTTGAATGAGTTACTTGCAGACTTTCAATGCTGGGAAAGTTATTTTTCTGTAAACAGAACTTTAATGGAATTTCTGAAAAATATAGCTTTGTTCTGTCATGTACCTTATAACGAAGAAACAGATATTTTAATAATAAACTTAAAGAGACATTTATTTTTCATTGTCAATCTTGGCAGACAGAAATAAACTTTTATTGAAACAAATGACAGACAACCTGAATAGCCAATAAGAAAGGGACAGTCACCTGTTAGATGAAATAAGCAGTTGATAAAATTATATATACAGGCTGGGTACAGTGGCTCATGCCTGTAACCCTAGCACTCTGAGAGGCCAAGGCAAGAGGATTACTTGAGCTCAGGAGTTTGACACCAGCAAGAGTGAGACCCCATCTCTACTAAAAATAGAAAAATTAGCAGAGCATCGTGGCACATGCCTGTAGTCCCAGCTACTCGGGAGGCTGAGGCAGGAGGATCACTTGAACCCAGGAGTTTGAGGTTGCAGTGAACTAGGATGATGCCACTGCACTCTAGCTGGCGTGATAGAGTGAGACTCTGTCTCAAAGAAAAAAAAAATTATATTTACAGAAAAAATTTAATAAAATAGAAAATTGCTTTTAACATAATGCTAAGTCAAAAAATCAGGGTACCATTTTAAAACTCTAGAATACAAGCAAAGAAATTTTTCTCTGCATTAAAGAAAGACCAATCTGGTTCAGGTAAGCAGAGATATAAACAAACAAAAGCAGTAAAATGACAGATGTTTGTTCAGGGCGTGTGAGGCAAAGAAGGAGTCAATCCATTCTTTGGAGTAAGCAGAGGGATGTCAGGAAAGGCTAGAAAGGAGAGATGGTGCTGACTGATGGCAAATCCTGAAAAACTGAAAGTGCTGCTCAGGCAAAGGTGAGTGAGGTGTCCCAGGAGAGCAGCAGGAACACAACCTGAATCAAGGATAAAAACCGCAGTCTTGGGGTGGTGGGTCGGGGGCGATTTTTTTACTTCTACATTTTAAAATTTGTTTCATATAAAAGACAACTAAGAATTTAAAAAGTCAAACACAATAATTACGTCTGTATTGGTTAGTATTATTTAAGATGCATTGTTAGTTTGTAATTTAGACATTATGAAAGCCAAAAAACAATGAAGCAAAAAGTCTCAAGCATTTACGAAATAGGACTATGACTACGCATGGTTATATTATGTTCACAATTTAAGAGATATAAAATCAAAAGAGTGGGACTTGTTTGCCTAAAAAGAAATTTAACAAAAAGCAGATACATAGTAAAACACTAAAGAAGCAGCAGTATGAGCGTCTATGGAGCAAAGACAGACTTTTCCCAAAACAAGATTTCAACTTAGTGAATACACAAGCTGAAGGCCTGCTACCTTCATCTGCATCGGTCCCTTCAAGAACAGACAGCAGGACAGACCCTTGTCCTCCACAATGCCTGACTCACTTCCTGGCCCCCCCTCCTTTTCCATTGCTGTCTCCCTGTTCCTCCACCTCTTTCCTCTCCCACCTTCCTTACTCCTGTCTACCTCGTCCCCAAAGCCCTCCTTGCTCTAATGTAATCAGGCTATGCTCACCCCTTCCCCGATGGCTCTGACAAAGGTCACTGATTACCCCTATATTGCAAAGTCCAACGGTCATTTTTCAATTGTCATGTTGACTCATCTACCATATCTGACGCCACTTCATTTGTTCCTCCTTCCTTACATAACCTGTGAGGCTTGTGGATTCAAAGAACTATGAGATCTAGTTAGTCCCTGCCCATGGGCTAGCAGAGCTTCTGTGAACAAATGAGTTCAGTAAATTTTCCTATGTGCAATAACAGAAGTCTGAATGGGGGCAGAGGCCAAAAAGGAGGCACCAGTCAACTTTATAGAGTGGAGGACAGAGGTCAGGAAAGGGCAGTGGCTGATGATGGAGCCGAGTACACTGACCAGGAGTTAGAGTCGGGAGGAGGAAAGAGTTACAACACGGGGACTGTTCCAAGCAGCAGGAGTAGCACAGTCCAATGCAGAGAGGAACGAAGCACTCAATGAAGTGGCAGTGGAAGACACCAAATGGGAGAGGAATGAGGCTATGAGTCAGCTGTGAAAAGCAAATAAAAGATGAATAAAAACCAAGGACAGGCAGTGAGACAAAGAGAACATAAAATGAGTCAAGGAATGAGGTAGTATCCCAACACATGCCATGAGGTTCTGTACACTCACTAGAGGTAAGTCATGACCTCCGAGCCTTGTAGCTTCAAAGACAAAGAAGGAAATGTGATCAATTACATGACTGATAGTGCCCATGGGATAAAAACTAGTTCCCTAAAAACAAAAGTTCAGTTATTTCCAGTACTATGAACCGAGAGATATCAAATACATGTACTGTGACAGAAAGACAAATCTCGCATGTTCTCACTCACATGTGAGAGCTAAATGTTAAAAAAAATTGATCTCACAGAGACAGAGAGTAGAATTATGGTAAGGAGAGGCTGGGAAGGGTACAGGGGAGGGAGGGACGGTGGGGATGGTTAATGGCTACAAATATACAGAATGAACAATATTTGATAGCACAACAAAGTGACTGTAATCAACAATAAGTTAGAGTAGACTTTAACAAGGAGTGAAACTGCAACGTTCCTAACACAAAGAAATGATAAATGCCTGAGGTGATGATACCCCAATGATCCAGATTTGATTAATTCACATTGTATGCCTGTATCAAAACATCGCATGTACCCTATAAAGATATACATTATGTACCCATATTAATTAAACATTTAAAAACATTTTTAAAAATACATGTAGTAGGAAAGAGTTTGGATTTGCCTTCTTGGAACAGGGAAGCATCCTTAATAGCTTTTACCTTCACAGCCTTGGTCACACCAGTCTGTCCATCTACAATACAGCACCGTTGACCGCAGAAGCCCACAGGTCTAGAGATATTTAAATTCACACACATTTAGCTAATACCCAAGAGGACAAGCGACTGTGGAGGTTTACTGATCAAGGTCAAAGCCTATCCACAGAAGTAACCCTCAAGTCCCTCTGCAAAGTAAATCAGTGCTAGATCTCAGTGCCCCCGAGGTGATTCGATCTTACAACTGTGGGCTCGTCAATTTTGCCCACACATATCAAATGTGCCAGGCCTTATCTGCTATCCAATGTTCCTGGTCAATTTATTAATGCCTCAATGGGAAGCATAAAGTATTGGGAAGAATGAGTTTCATGCCTCCTCTGTGCTGGTTACAGTGCTCCCTGACAATAGCATAGGCCCTAATCCTCATGCTTTCAAACTAAACAAGGGAAAAAAAAAAAAAAAAGAAACAAACAAACAAGGGGAGGGATGAATGGGGAGTCGGTGCTTAATGGGTATGGAGTTTCAGCCTAGGGTGACAAAAAAGTTCTAGAGACGATGGTGGTGATGGATGCAGTTCATCCCACCGAACTGTATGCTTAAAAATGGCTAAGATGGTAAACTTTATGTCATATATATTTTACCATAATAAAAATAACAATAAAACAAAAACAAAAATGCAAGCATACAAAAACCTGTCAATCAAAAGCCAAAGAGCTATCATGTTGGCTGCATGAACTATTAGGTTATTAAGTATGAAATGTCCAATTTCCTTAAGTACTAAGTTTGACAGCTGATATCTCTGACATTTCACTTTCATAGTTCTTGGTTTTTGTGTTTTTGGTTTTTTGGGGTTTTTTTTGTGAAGGTACATCTTCATTCTTTCAAATGCATGTTTTGGCTTGTGATTATCTTTCAAAAATTTTTTTTTTTTAGATCAATTTTTGTCAAACCATGGGTAAGTCAAAAATTTGTGTTATTGTTGAATGTGAGTTCTGTCATGGAACCAGTGCAGCACAGACAGCTCGAAATATCAACAAAGTGTTTTTGGGGAGGATGTGGCTAACGAACACGCAGTACATCGATGGGTAGAGAAGTTCCATTCTGGTGATTTTAATCTTAAAAATGACCTGAGACCAAGGTGAAAGCTGTAGCGGAAGCGAATCCATCTCAACCAATGTGTGAATTAGCAGCAAGGTTTGACATTACTATTCCAGAAACATTGAACCATTTGAAACAAATGGGCAAAAAAGCTGGATAGATGCGTACCGCATGAATGAAATGAGCATCAGAAGAGAAATCGTCCCGAAGGTTGTCTTTCTTTGCTGTCACAACATAAAGGTGAACCATTTCTAAACTGTATTGTTATATGTGATGAAAAATGGATTCTTTTGACAATTGGAAGCATTTAGCACAATGGTTGGATAAAGATGAAGTGCCGAAACACAGTCCAAAACCGAATATTCATCCAAAAAAGCTAATGGTGTCTGTTTGGTGGTCAGGTGCTGGCATTATCCACTATAGCTTCATAAAACCTGGTCAGTCAATTACAGCGGATATCCACTGCAACCAGCTGGATGAAATGATGAGGATGCTTGCAATTAAGCAGCCAAGACTGGCCAATAGAGACAGCCCAACCCTCTTGCAAGACCGCATGTCACAAAAAATGATCCTGCTCAAACTATAGAAGCTGGACTTGGAAACTCTCTGTCATCCACCATATTCACCAGACCTTGCACCAACTGACTACCACTTCTTCCAGGCTTTGGACCACTTCTTGCAAGGAAAACGCTCAAATTTCAACAAGCTGTGGAAAATGCCTTTTGTGATTTCATCGCCACTCGCTCTCCAGGCTTCCTCCCTGCTGGCATACGCAAACTACCGTTAAGATGGCAAAACTATGGCGATAGTTTGGGCACAACTTTGATTAATTGTATTGCTTGTTTGAGATATAATAAACTAAACTTCTGATTTGAAATCGGACATTTCATATTTAATGACCTAATATATTCTGGTCCTGTTAACTCTCACCTCAATGCCAATTAACAAATGATAACCACATAGAAGCAAAATTGCTTGATTTTTCTACAGATATATTTTTAAATACAAAAGAAAATCATTTAACAATATACATAGCTAGATTTCAGACAATGTTAGCCTTTGATTATTCTTTTTATTTCCCATTATATTTTCCCTTTATAAATATATATGTTTCTATAATAAGCAAAGCTACTCAAAATTGTCGGGATACTTCACTAACCCCTGAAAAACAGGGAAAGGGATTTCTAAAATAGTCCTACAATATTTACTAAACTTTTGATGGGCACTTAGGAAAATCTTTACAGCCCTGAATAATGATGGGAATTGGAATAACTTGGTATGTACTTGCTTGTGGGTTTGTTTATTCCTATCTAGTTCCAAAAGGATTCAGGTGAGTTAACTGATAATTATGTTTTATAGAAAAACTATCAGAATAACATTTTGAAAAACAGACTATATTTTACAAGATAAATACTCTAGCTTACAGAGAAGCACTGAAGGTAGAATCTCTACATGATTAATTTCTCAATTAAAGCAGTAGTATTAATAGAACGGCTAAAACACCCACGAAGTTTGTTTCAATGTGACAAGTCTCCCACAGCCCAGGTCTTTAAAGCTCTGTCCATATTAGGCCTTATAATTATTTTAAGCACATTTCAGATTGGACACAGTCCCCTTTCTTGTCAAAATAGCATGGGAGCCAATAACTGTCATTGGGATACTGTGACTTTAACTTTATTCCAGAATTAAGAGGATCCTAACTGCTATCTTACTTTTTTGAATAAGAGAACTTTTCAAGTGCTGATTTCTTAATTTTTCCTCCTGTTAAAAGGCTAAAAGAAGAGGCCAGAAAGTTCAAAACATAAACATGCCAACAATTCTTGTAAGTTATCCTGATAAGCACTTTTTTTAACATGACCTTTGGAAACCAGCCTGAGAACAAATAGTACAAAGGTGTACGACGTGGCCAAACTGTGGATAACGTCCAAATCACCCTTCCTCTTCTTAGTGAAGATAGCAGAAAATGGTCAGGAAACACACACACGCTCGATTTAATACCTTTATTGTTTATGGTTTCCCACGCACTAGGCATGTTCTAAAAATGTCCAAAGTAACCCAAGGTACAGCTTAAAATACCAGTGCCACATTTTTATTTAGCCTTAAGATACAGTTGCAGAAACTCAGAAATAGCACAGAAAATATGAAGGACACAAAATAAACAAAACTTGCCACATTTAAAATTATAAACTGAAGATCAGGATGAGTCCAGAAGGGCCTGCGAAGGGATTGCTACAATAATTTACTATGGAAGTGACAAAAACTTCAGAGTCTCGGCAGCAAGCAACAAGAGTCAGAGACATTCTAGACATATCCTCTCTGACTGATGTCCAAGGTCAAAATTAGCCAAATGGTATACAGCGTTGCTTCTGACAGTTTCTTAAAACTATTCACTTGTCCCCAAGCAACTAAATCTACTACCGTTTTCTACAGCTTGCAAAATCCACCCATGTAACTGAAGATGGAGAATTATATTAATACAAACCATAGTGCGTGGGCTACTGGAAATTTTATGCCTATCTATTTTGGATTACTAAATCCAGAGCTTCCCAATTTGTCTTGTTGACATCCTTTCTCAACATTATTTGAGGAAGGTCACATATGCATTCACTCTACAAAGAAAATAGTTCTAGAACTAAAGGCCAGTTACAGAATCATCCTTAGTTAGAAAACAAAGTATTTTCATGTGACTTCAATTTAACAAATCAACATTTACTAAGTATCTACCACACACCAGGTAAAGCGCTAGTTGCGGAAACAATTTACAAACATTAATAAGATACAGCTGGTGCCCTCCAAATATTCAAAGTCCAATCTAATGGAAGACACACACATAGATGTGTGTATCAACAAAGAGTTTGAGGGGATGGGGAAGAAACCACTAGAGGAACGAGGGGTCAGTTTCCAGGCGAAGATGACATTTGAGCTGCACTGGGCAGGATGAATAAGACTTTAAGGTGGGGAGAGAGAACACCAGATGTTGGGGGAAGAAAAACAGTTCCAAGGCCTGAAAGAACAGGGTTTCTGGCCAAGATTTTCTCTAGCATAGCTAGAGAGGAGGTTGGCCAGAGGGAAAAGTCATGGTCCTCAGAAATAAGGCAAAAAAGTGGGTCAGATCTCAGAGTTTGGACTTTAACCATAGGTGACGGGGAGTCAGTGGACGTTTTTCCAGAGACTGATAAGATCAGTTTTAGACTTTACAGAAAGCCCTGATGTATCACTTCCCATGGCCACTGTAACAACTATCAAAAATTTGGTGATTGGAGCAACAGAAATTTAGTGTCTCATAATTCTAGAGGCCAGAAGTTCAAAAATACTCATCAGTTTCACTGGGTCAAAATCAAAGTGTCCGCAGGACCACACTCCCTCTGGGCTCTAGGGGAGAATCTGTTCCTTGTCTCTTCCAGCCCCCGTGGCTGCCAGCTTCCCAGGGCTTGTGGTCGCATCACTGCAGTCTCTACACCTCCATCTTCGCATGGGCTTCTCTGTGTGTCTGTCTAATCTCCTGCTGCTTTTGCCTTTTAAGGTTACTTGTGATGGCATTTAAATCCCACATGGGTAAGTTATGATGATCCTCTCACCTTAAAATCCTTAAGTTAATCACATCTGCAAAGACCTTGTTTTTCAAATAAGGTAATATTTACAGGTTCCAGGGATTAGGACATGGAGATATGTTTGGGGGACCATTTTTCAGCCTACCACACCCAATGATATGCAGTGTAAAAGGCAGCTAATAGGGACAAAGACCAGTAATAGGGAAGCCTGTCAGGAAGGCCCCGTCATAGTCTGTGGGGTCAAAAGGATGGGGAGGTTGGACTGAGGCACTGGCAGTGAATATGGGGGGAGAAAAATAGGGGGAACAGGAGAAGCAATTCTGCATACCTAGATTTGGCAGAGGGACACGGGGGAAGGGAGTAAAGGATGACTTCCACATCTGTAGCTTCCACAGTGTGTGGGTGGCAATGGCACTAACCAAGGCAGGCCACGTAAGGAAGCAGAACGGGAGCACACGTTTGACTTCCATCACATAGAGCTTGAGATGCTTTGGGCCAAGTGGGAATTTTCAGTAAATAAATGAGAATCCTAAGGATATTACCCTCCACAACAAACTGGTCCTCAAGTTCACTTAATTTTGCTTAAAATGTATCTTAAAATTTTATTCATTCAAATATTTGATCCCCAACCAGACCCTATGTTGGTTACTAGGGATGCCAAGCTCCTCCTGGAGTTCCCTGTCTGGCGGAGTGGCAGGGCTGGCAAGAAGCAAAAAGTCACACAGCTAGTACAGAACTTCAACCAGGGAAAGTGCTAACGTGCCATGTGCAAAGAGAGCTGCCAGGGTAACTGGTCAAGTTGAGAAAATCAGCCAGGATTCCTGGAGGCAGCCCCTGAATCTGGAGCAGAGCTCAGAAGGACATGTGTTCCCTAAAGCAGTGGTCTCCAGCCTTTTTGGCACCAGGGATCAGTTTCATGGAAGACAATTTTTCCATGGATTGGGGGGGATGGCAAGCCATGGGGAGCAGCTGTAAATACAGTTCGCTCACTCACCTGCTGCTGATGTCCTGCTGTGGTGCAGCCCAGGAGTGGCGGCCACAGCCCTAAAGCAATAAAGGGAAAGCAGGGAAGCTTCCTGTTCTTACTAACACTGCTTTTGCTCAAGCCCTTGTCATCCCACCTAGGACACTGGACATCAAATCAACCTCTACTCGTAAAATGCAAGTACTCTACCAGAATGTGAACTCCTGAGTTAGGACTTTTCCCTTTGAATTCCCAACTCTTAGTATAATGCAAGCATAGTATAAGAATTCCAAAATGTTTAATAAAAGAATGAAACTTTCTAAAACACTAATCTGACATCACCCTACATTCTTAATTATCCGTTGGCTCCCCACCATCTATACGCTAAAATTCAAATTCTTCAGCAGAATCTTATAACAAGACTCAGCACAAGCCGGTCCTAAATATCTGTTTGGCTCTATCTCTTGTCCCTGCCCCTTAGCATCCAACGCACTCACCCCTGTTTCAGCCACACCACCTTTCTTGACAGTTTTGAAAACTTCTGCTCTCCTTTGCACGTTTTTCCTTCCTCCAAAGAGATATTCTCCCTGCATCTTATCTGTCTGAAGAACTCTTACTGACCCTTTGAAACACTCCTTAAATGTCGTTTATTTTGTGATGCTTTCTCCTTTTTTCTCAGATAGCTGCCTCTCGTCTGAATTCCTGTAACACACCTTGCGCACCTTTTAGTGGTCCTTGTTTGTCCAACAGATATTTATCACACACCTGTTTCTTTGGCACTATTTTAGGGGCTAGAAATACATCAGTGAACTAAACAATGAGGAGCTTGTGTTCGAGTTGTGGGAGAACTAATAAACAAATGCATGTTATGGGAGAGGTGCTATTTAAAAAAAAGAAAGGGATGGAAAATGACAGGGTAAAGGTCTCTCCAAGTAGGCAAATGAAGGAAGTGGGGAGTGAGGCTCATAGATATCTGGGTTAAGAGTGCTCCTCCAGGCAGAGGAAGTCACGGGAAGCAGGGGCCCGTGGGACGGCATACTCGCCAGGCCAAGAACCAGCTCTGTGGCAGGAAGCAGCAGGGAGCCAGGCCACCTGGGGCTCTGGAAGCCATCAGAGCATTCTGGGTAGAGAATCAATGTGAACTGATTCACGTTTTGAAAAGAGCACCCTGAATTCAGGGTGGAAAATAGCGTGGAAGTAAGGTGTGAGCAGAGACAGTAAGAAAGCTACGTAACAATCCAGGTGACAGGTGGCAGGGGTCAGGGTGATGGGGCTGCAATTATGAGACCTGGTCAGACCCTCTGTATTCTGAAGGTAGACCTGACGGGATTTGTTGATGGATTGAATGTGGGGTATGAGAGAAAAAAAATAAAAGAGTCTGTAATGGATAATCAAAGGTTCTCAGCCTTGGTTTGAGCAACTGCAAAGACCGATCTTCCCTTTACCAAGATGTGAGAGACCGCGGAAGGGGCAGGCTTGTGACTAGAAGTCAAGAGTTCTCTCCTAGACATTTTAAGACATTGAGGAGATCCCATTAGACATTTATGTGAACATGTTGAGTAGATATTTAGATCTGAGTCTGAAATTCAGAGGGGAAAAATGAGCCCACAGATACCAAATTGACGGAATGATCAGAATAGACAACACTGGGCCGGGCGCGGTGGCTCACGCCTGTAATCCTAGCTCTCTGGGAGGCCGAGGCGGGCGGATTGTTTGAGCTCAGGAGTTCGAAACCAGCCTGAGCCGTCTCTACTAAAAATTAGAAAGAAATTAATTGGACAACTAAAAATATATAGAAAAAAAAAATTAGCCAGGTATGGTGGCGCATGCCTGTAGTCCCAGCTACTCGGGAGGCTGAGGCAGGAGGATCGCTTGAGCCCAGGAGTTTGAGGTTGATGTGAGCTAGGCTGACGCCACGGCACTCACTCTAGCCTGGGCAATAGAGTAAGACTCTGTCTCAAAAAAAAAAAAAAAAAAGAATAGAAAACACTGAAAGGCATGAGACTAGATGAGGTCATCTAAGACAATGTTGTTCAAGCTTAATGTGCCTACGAATCACCTAGGGATTTGTAAAACTGCTAGGGCTTCTTATTTGCTAGGGCTGAGTTCTGTAGTTCCAGCAAGCTCCCAGGTGATGCCCACAGACGATACTTTTAGTACCAAGGATCTAGGAAGTGAGTGTAGAGAGAAGAGGTTCAATGACTGTGCCCTGAGATGCTCTAAGATCTGAAGTTGGAAGGATACAAAAAGACGAACAAAAGAAACTGAGAAAATAAAGTAAGAGTGGAATTCTAGAAGCCAAGCAAAATGTTCTAAGGAGGAGGCAGTAATCAACAGCTTGAAGGGCTGGTGAGTGGGGAAGAAAGAAAACAGAGAGGACTGCCCCATCAGGCCACAACCATGACCCAGTCATGAGAAATCACAGTGCAATGGTGGGAACAAATGTACAAATGGAGGACGTTCAAGAATAGCAGGGAAGGAAAGTGGTGTGGAGTCAAAGGTTTTGTTTTCTTTTTAAGGTAGGCTATGTTGAGGGGTACAAGGAATACTTGATTACCTGGCAGAGAGAAGGAACTGCTTGCGGTCCCTAAGCAGGTGAGAGGGGCTGGGACCCCAGGCACAAGCAGAGGGGGCTGGCTTCAGTTACGGATGTAACATTCATCATCATAAGTAGAGAAGGCAGGGGCACACGCACATGTGTTGGTGGCTTTGGAAATAGAAATAAGAGGAGTTCTCAGTGACATAAACAATGTCCTCAGATGGAGCAGGATGGGAGGAAAATATATTAGAAATTTTAGGCAAGATAAGAAGTATGAAATAAGCATGTAGAAAGCACTGACTAGAAAAATGTAATAGTATTGCTGGGCAGCAAAGTATAAGAGACATAAACAGGCATGGATTTAAAGCGAGACCTGCCAGCATGGGCTTGCATGTATCTCCAGCCTCACCTAGTTGCCCAAGGACTGGTGTAGAAGGGGGAGAAGAATGGACTAGAGCTTTGCCAGGTGAGCACAGTGCAGGGAGAGAAAGGCAGGAGAGTGACCGTGTGATGCCCCATGCAACCTAAGCCCAGTAAGGAGGGACGGTGAAAGGTGGAGTAGATGTCTGGATGTGGTCAAAGAAATGTTGGAGCAGAGTTTTAGAGACAGTGGGCTGAAGACAGAAGATAGTGGTCACACTGTGGGATGTATGAAACTGAGATTACAGAGAAGATACACTTACTGAGAAAGGTGAACTCTAGGGTCTGATTATCTTGGGAGTGAGTAGCTGCAGAGGACTGGAGGACGAGATCCCTATCACTGTAATTACCCACCAAGCAACAGTCTCTTCCCCTAGTCTGACTACAAACCCACTGATGTCAGGGACTGGCTCTCATTTAGCTTGGTATCTCCATGCCTAACAAAGCATCTGTTACAGTGAGCACTCAAGAAGGATGTTTGGTTAACAAAATCCTCTCAATGCCCAGACAGTGCAAAATGCACATGGTTTTACAATAAATACTAACAGATACATTTATTTAGTCAATAAAAACATTTTTTAAAATGAAGATGATTCCAGAGTATCAACCCAAAATTTAAAGAATAAATTACATTCACCACTGTGTGCCTACAACATATATATAATGAGGAAGTTGCTGGATAATTATTTAATGCTATAAACATAAAACCGGATTAAGAGCCCCTTCTACTACTTTGACACCTTCCAGAATGTTGCACTACACACCACACATAAAGGGTGTTTGATAACAGTCAGATTCTCCGATACTCAATTTGCTATACATCACATCAACCAATTAACCTGTCTTGTGCGAGGCAACAGCAGGAATACAAAAGTTAACGTGAGGTCTCTGCCCTTAAGGAACACACAGTGTTGTTTGGAAGATAAGGAAGAAATACGTTAAAAGTTATATAAGATAAAAGCAAGAACAGAGCAGCATATATAATTAATTATCAAATAAAAGAGGTAATAGAGAAATAAGTGTTATAAATATAGAGGTGGGTGAGATCATCAAATCCTGGACAGGTCCAGACTACAGAAAAGAGATAAAGGAAAGACACGGATAAGAAACACACAGCTATTTCAAAAATTGTTTTCCACGTGAAACCAAAGTCATTGCATTACCACCTCTGTTTCGAAAGTTTTAATCCAAACAGACATCATTTAAAAGATCTCCCCTTACAACTGCTGAGAAATGCAAAATCTGGTTTCAGTCTATTGGTTTTGCTGGTCTACACTATTGGATTTCATGCATTATTCATGCACATTTCAACCAAAATAGCCTTAAGAGGAAAACCTAGCAAGAAAGCCTTTCTAGAGCAACTGATCTCAACATGTTTCTAAAAAGGAAAGGGAACACACGGTATGAAAAACAATACATTCTGAACTTATAATATTCAAAGAGCAGGAATTTTCCGTGAAACTGCTGTCTCAGACTAGTACTAAAGAGTAATAGCCATGAAATTATTTATTTAGCTGGCAATAAATGTTTCAAAAACAATTCCTTAAAGATTATTAGAGACTCACAAAGCCATGCACCTTTATTTTTCTCCCCCTTAGCTACTTTGCATCTCCCCACTCCCTGTGAGCAGGCTCCTGGCTCCAACTTGATTGTAAGTTCCTTGAGAATAAATCTATCTTCTAATAACATCTCATCCCTGCTCCCTCCCTGGCTGCCTGTCCCTCCATTCCCAACAGAAGTCAAAGTGGTGAATACAGATGCATGAAATCAGCAAGTGGCCCTGATTATCTTGGGCTCTTCATCGAATACCAATATATTTTTAGGGAGAACAGAAATATCAATGACATTTCTTCAACCACCTGCTTTCAACAAGAATTTAGAGAGCAACTATGATTCTGTGCTATGCACTTCAGGGATGTAAACAGATATGGTCCCCACCATCCTAAAGAGACAAGTAAAACACAACGGGAGGCTACAAAAGAAGTGTAAACTGAAGGAATGCAAAGGAAGAAATGAATTCTGCCTGGCAGAGTCAGGAATGATCACCCAGGGGAGGAGATGTTTGAGAGCTTTGGTAGACAGAGAAGCATAAAGTAAAAGTGAAACTGATAGGATAGAAATATGTAGAAAACTACTTTCTTCTTCTGGAAAGTATTTCTACAACTTGATTTGCTGGCAGAATAAAGTTTTTCTACAGAATTAGTTAGCCTTTAGTTTCTCATTAAATCTTTTTTTTTTCTTCAATATGCATAAATGTTTAGCCCTTTTCTCAGGAAGTGTTCACTTACAGTTACATCCAAAATTTCACTTGTTATATCCACTTCATTCCTTAAACACACACACACACACAAAAAATGAGGACAAAACGTGACGCTTTATTAGATCTGTCTCCTTTTAAATAATTTTACACAGTGGAATCCAACCAAATTGTGAGAAAGAAATCTGTTTGCTTTATGGAGTTTCGTGAAATCTTTAGTCAGTGAGCATACGGGAAAAATAATTTTCTCAAGCGATCCCGCAGGCTTGGAAAAATTATTACCCTACATTCCTGGCTCTGCATCAAGGTTTCCCCCACTGTATTAGTAGATTTCCATTCATCTTACTTATTTGAAAACGCTTAAAGGGACATGATAAAGGGAAACAGGAAACCACATGGGCTTTAGATTAAACAAAATTATCCTTTTACTTTAAAGGAAGTAACATAAGTTAGCAACTTTTAAAAAGAAGATTAAACATTTAGTGAAAATAATTTTAAAATATTTTAAAAGAAGTATCTTTAACAATCTTTTTTCTCACATCTTCTCAGTATTAGGATAGGCTTGATTTAATCTACTATTCCCATTTAAGGAACTGAAATTAAGCTTCGAATGAGACATGGGTTTATTTACGTTTCCCTGCTCTCACTTTACCGTGCACCCGATTGCCTGACATCACTGCTGCGTCTGAGGCCTGGCGCGAGGCCAGTGTGGCAAGAGTGCAGACAGCACAGAGAGCAAAGGGACAAGATGAGTGTGGGGACGGGCACGGCCTGGATCAAGTCGAGAGCCCCAGAGGATTGTGAAGGTGTGTGGATTCCATCTGGAGGATGTTAGGTGGGGGATACCACAATGTGACTGTCTACAAAAGATCACTGTGCATGGTGTGCACAGAACGAACTTTAGCAGGGCAAGGCTGGAAGCGCGGAGATCAGTTCAGAGGCCAGATGAGAGTGGGCGCAGTGCGGGTGATGATAATGACAGCTGACATTTGTCAACCCCTCAGTATGCCCGGGACTGTTTGAAGTACATGACAAATATTTATTAATTTATTCCTCACAATAATCATATGGCCCATTTGCAGATGAAGAAACGAAGCAAAGAAAAGTGAAATAACTTCCCCAAGGGTACAGGAATTGGTAGAGCTACGTTATATCAATAGCTTCAGCTCCAGCACCTGCACCTTCGACCAGTCCCCTACATCAACAGAACATACATGGACTCAAGGCGCAACGTGAGGCAGGACGGTCAGGCCTTGCTCTGTGTTTCACATGAATGTCATGAACCTCTCCTATTTCCTGGCTTTAGGAGATGAAGAGGTGCCATTTATTAATACTAAAATGAGGCCAATCCCAAGAGGAACAGGATCTGGGAGGAAAATCAAGAATTCATTTTTTACATAGCAAGCTGACAGCTGAGAACATACATCTCTAGCAAGAGGTCAGGGCTGGAGATACAAATTTAGAAATTGTATTCAGGACAATGGCTCCTCAAGGATGTCCACGCACTAATCTCTGGAATCTGTGGATATGTTACCTTTCATGGTAAAAGGGACTTTGCAGGTATGCGATTAAGCTAAAGGTCTTGAAATGAGGAGACCGTCCTGGATTATCTGGGTGGGCTCAATGTAATTACAAGGGTCCTCATCAAAGGGAAGGAGGACAGTCAGAGCCAGAGAGACTGGAAGATGTCACACTGCTAGCTTTAAAGATGAAGGATGGGGCCTTGAGCCAAGGAATGCAGACGGGTCTCTAGAAGCTAGAAAAGGCAAGGAAACTTTCTCTCCTAGATCCTTTAGAAGGAACACTGACTTGCAGACACTTTGATTTTAGGACTTCTAACCTTCAGAACTATAAGAGAATAAATTCACATTGTTTAAACCACTAAGTTTGTGGTAATTTATTATAGCAGAAATAGCAAACTAATACCGGAATTTCAAGTTAGTATTTAAAGTTATATGATATTGAAAGTGTAAGTGAAGGAAGCAATAACTAAACAAAAGTCTCCTCGAGAAGGCACAAAGAGATGGGTACCAGAACAAATGAGGAAGTAATGGCCTTAATTAAGGAGGGGCATTTCTTCTTTTGTAACAGAAGTGATGAAGTGGAATGGAGGTTGATGTGTGGAGGCTACAGTGGGAAGCTGAAATCATCCCAAATCATGGCTTTTATGATCTCAATAAACTAGGCGGCCGGGTCAACAGTGGGTCAGCGCTTGAACCAAGGGCATCTGACTTAATTTTAATGCAATTTCTCTCAATACACTGCACCAAGTGATTCCCAAGACTTGTAACAGGAAATATTAGGAGTGGACACAGAAGAGCTACTATGTTCAGGCAAATGTAACAAAACTCAGGTGGGCCGTTCAAGGCAAAGAGGAGTGAATGCTTGACCACCTGTTTACCACCATGGTACCCTATCCTGATCAGCCCAGGCTCTTGGACTGGGCCTCAGGATCCTTCTCAACACAGAAATCCACAGAACAGCAGACCAAACTGAATTGGCACTTGAGATGAAATTTATTTATATAGGCACTATAGTTCTTTTTATCTCCTCCCAGAGGAGATATGAGTCAAAAAATGACTGAGAAACAGAAAGAAGACAGTAGCTGCTAAATGTCTTTCAAGAAGAGAACGATTAAGGAAATTGTGGTATAACTGTATCATGGACTTTTATGCAGCCTTTAAAAAGACAAGGCACAGGGTTGATGTGCAGTGTCAGGGGTCACTCTCCCTCCTGCCTCCGCCACTCATGTTAAATACTTCATCTTACCATTCCATCCACCACTTCCAAATCCCACCTTTACTTTCTCTTCACAATATGACTTTTTCTCACAAATCCCACGGGTGACTGACAATACCATTGTCATTATAATCTTTCTCTAATTATTCCATAGTCTGGCTATTAAAATTACTTGTCCCCCTTTTTTTACTTCTATCACACCTTTACTGATAAATTCCTATTTGATTCTGTCTTACACAATGACTCTCTTCTCCATTAATCTACATCCTACCAACATTATTTTCCTTGTCCCAATTATCATACTATTTTCTTTAACGTCCTACACTTAATCTTCTTTAGTTCTCATTTCTACTACCTCTCACCATGCATCCTCTCTTTCATTTCCTGTTATAAATTTGATCCTTTGCTTCACATATGCTGAGGTTTCCTGCTTCCATGGTCAAGTTTTGTGAAACCCAGTAATGGGTTTATGCTCAACCTATTATACACACATTTAATTTCCTCCCATAAAATAATTTTTCTCAATCTCACTGATTCCCAACCGCTGCCCTCCATGTTCCCTTCACCTCTCCCGCCTACACCTGCCTCGAAAATTTTAAACTAAATTCCTAAAAGGTCAAAACTACTTAGCAGTTCATCCTTTCCTAAGTCATCCTAAACGCTCCACACAGTACTGAGTACCACCCAACTCTGTTCTAAGCACTAAACATACCAACTCAGTTAATCACACAACCTGCTGAAATGGATGCTATAATTATCCCATTTTAAATATGTGGAAACTGTGAGCCAGAGACGTCATGGAACTTGCCCCAGGTCACACAGCTGGCTAGTGTCAGAGGCTCTGGAGTCCAGGCTCCTTGCAGGAATGCCATGCTGTCCTCCAGCATGTGTTTCTGAGGCAAAGTTAAGCAACTCCTTTTCTCGGCTGAAGCCACATGATGGCTTCACCTTTAATCTGGCATTTAGCATACTGTACTGTAACCAAGTGCTTATCTGTATCCTTTACACTAAACCTCTTTGAGGACAGAAACTGTCCTTCTCTCTCTCCTTAGAACATGGGATGGCACCTGGCACTAGGAGGTATCCAAGAAATAGTCACTGAATAAAGGACTAGATCAAATGTGAGCAGTTGTAGCAGTGCTCCAATCCAGCATAGCACACATGTTCAGTATAGGCAGATGCAGTGAAGAATTTCATTCCAAACTTTCAGACTCCTGCCTTAATAACATGACACACCAAAAAAAGGTAATTGGGGAGCTATACTGATACATCTCTGTTTATTTTGGGAAACTCAAGGTGACATACACTCTAAAAAGACATTTAGGTGGTGGACTCCAAATCGCCAACAGTACAGATGGAAGGACTCTAGAGTTACCTGACAGTGCATCATAGAACTCGTCCTCACTAAGGATGCTGAGAGGTGGGGATCCTTTAACCAGAGACTGCTCTAATTCATGATGTTCAGTGGCTAGAGTCTCCAGTGCTTCTGACAAAATTTTGTTTTTCTCTTGTTCCTGTTCCAATTTAAAATTCCTCACCTAGAAGAAAACAGACACACAAAAAAGACTTCAGAGTGACAGGAGACAAAGACTTTCTCAGAGGATGTGAAAATTATTTGCTTTTGATCCAGTTCAGTTGCAACATCAGAAATGAAAACAGTCAGTTATATACACATGGATGAATGAGCAGAATTACTAAGCTAATTTTGTTCTTCCCATGGGGCCTTTTTTCACAACAGCTTAGTTAATGAAAATAGATTAAGAATTAGCAAACAAATTCAGCTCGAATGATCAGGATCCTGGAATAAGAAGAACATTCGTCAATTCAGAAATCACATAAAATTTTTAAAATATAAAGAATATTTTTCTCTCAACATTAACCACGAAATTAAGAAACCAGTATTAGCAAGTTTTCAAACAAAATAAAGAATTTAAACCATTCTAAACATTAAAACATACAGCACATCAAAGCATGAGATATAACCCTCCAGTTTACTTCCAAAAGAGTTAGCACATCAAATGAAGGGAAACAAGTTGCCTGGCAATGACTATAAACATTTCATTTCCATTTGTCAACTCCATATTTTGTTTTCAATTTCACATTTTACCCTTTGAAGATACAATCTATTCCTCCAGTCTGACTCAATAGCATCCAACCTTCGTGGTTGACCAAAGCCTTCTAAAAATTCAAGTCACCCAATCTTCATAAAATAGCATGCACTGGATTTGGTATGGACAGTTTCACCTATTTTTGTATCGGAACTCTGAAAATCGCTACTATTCCTTACCCTTGCTTGATTTCCGGAGCCAATATGGCACCGTATGCAGGAGCCAGACAAGTTGGGACCCACTAGTGGAAACTGTGTATTCTCAGAAGTTTCTTGTTCCTTTGTTCCCTCTCCTATAAAATAAGAGGTTTCCACTATCACCTAATAATCTAATCAGCTGTCTTCAACTCAGTGGTCTTCAAACTCTTCTTTTTCACTTTAGCAGCAGAACCTAATTCTCAAATATAATCCCAACATATAAAATACATATTTTAGAAAGCAGAACTGTGCTGGGTGACTATGGGTATAGATCAGGAGCCCCACTTCTTTGACTTTCCCCTCCCTGAGGTCCCCTCAAGGCCCAAACCCAGGGGCTGTTCCAACAGTTTGAAAAACACTTGATGGGGTGACCTCCAAAACCTCCTCCAGGATAAACTTTCCACCTCTGGATCTTAGGAGCTGTAGACCCTCTCATGACTGCTCATCTGAGTTCCTCACTGCTGAGTCTAACCCTCTCACTTCCTGACATTCCCCCTCTCCTTCTCCCTCCACATGGCCCCCAAAGTCGAAGCTTCTCCCCCTCTGTTCTGGCTCCAGAGCCCTCTGTGGCCCTGAGTTCCTGACAGACACACATCAGCAGGCACAACACCCTAAGAATCTTGGATATAACTTAAAGTTTTACTGAAATGTTAAGTTCACAGCAGAAACAGGGTTAAGCCCTTATTATCTTGGGAATAGTTCCAGTCCTTAGGCACCTTACAACAATAAGATTATTATTAGAGCTGAGATAATAAAATAAAAATTGCAATACATGGTAAGCAATAATGAGCAAAGACGAGCAAAACTGAAATAAATACTTATATAATTACAAGTTTTAAGGAAATTGAAAAATATCTACAAATATTCCTACAATCTAAATTGTATCTCCAGAGGAGCAAATACTAGAATTAGGGCTACAGTCAATTTAAAAAAATAAAAAGCTGTTCTTCCTCCATTTGATGGGTTAACCAATTCATTTATCTATAAACAAGGACTACAAAATGGAGCACAATGTCCAAAATGATCTTTTCTTTGAATAGTAAAGATCTCTCAGCACTGTTATATTTGTAGATTCCAAAATCAACATTGTAATAAGATCCAAATTCTTTCACCCCTGACCATCCTCTCTTTTTAGCTTTTCCAACATCAAAATGCAAATGTGCTATAGATACTGAACCTTTAAATATAAGAACTAAATTATCCCTTCTATTTAACAAATGCATACATTCTAACACCTAAATTCATCCATTTCAGATTTTAGCAAAGTGGCAAAATAAATGATCAAGGCCCCAAAACATCCAATCCTCTCAACAAAATCTTATTCAAAATGCAATTTATCATTTATCCATCTAAAATAAGCATCTCTTCACTTTTGCCACATCTACATCTGTTCTCACTTGTTCTTGAGAGACAGAGAGACAGACAGACAGACAGTGAAAGGGAGAGGAAGAAGCCCTAACCACGGTTCTATTTCTTAACTTGTTTTTATCTTTCTATTGATCTGAGTGTACTTTTATTAGTTTCAAGCCTAACAGGATTTTCTGCACTGAAGATACCTTACTATTAATATAAAACTACCCACAAAATGACAATTTCTCCCATCACGTAAGTGATGTACATGAGAGATTAACCATACATCACAGAAGCTGCATAGTAATGGGCTCTCATTGCTAGAGAGAAGGATCTAGGAGGATACTTAACTGTCAGTAATACTTTTAGCCAGTTAGAAGGATCACTGGAACAATGTAATTCCAAATCTACAATCTCGACATTTCAGAAATACCTAGGAAAAATCTTGCATTTAAAAATTAGTGTAGAACTGCTGATAAAGATATACAGAGTGCAACTTTATAAAATATTCACCTTACTTTTAAACTATGTTTCAAAATTCTCAGTTGTTAGCTTAGAAACTATGTTGTAACAGAAACTGTACCTTTTGTGCAAAACCTCTTTGTAATTCCACACACAGCACTTCATTTATAATATGTATCAATATGTGCATATTGATTACTAAGTTTTTAAAATTCTCAAACTATAATAATTACCCAGTTATTATTAAAGGAATAAAGAACTCCCTTCATAGAACTAGTGCACCCCAACAGATGTGTTTATAATTACATTAGAACTTTTCTAGAATAAGGCTACATTTTGTCTTTCAAATTCACACAGAAAATATATATCCTCAGCCCTATGACTTTCCAACAATAAAAATCAACATATGATCAAGTGAACATAATAAATGTTATACTTTTTATTAGGAAAAACCACCATATGCTTAACAGTAAGCATACAGATTGCTCTGTGTCTGCAGCCCCTTAAAACTGATACAGTACAAATTTAAGCCTTTCCAGTAGTCTGTCTCCTCAAACCACCTCAATATGGCAATCTTTCATTAGATGTAATTTCATGCTAAAAGGTGAAATTCACAGTGACTACTTCCAAAGTGAAGGGATGCCAGCAAAAGAATCCAGCGCTTTGAAAACAGAAACCTGCTAGCCAGCTTACGCACATTTTATCTTCCCTGTCATTCTAGAAAGTGCCTTGTTATTTACCTATTTTCAAAAAGGCTAAATGAGACAGAGATAGTAATTAAATCTGGCAAAGACAGGGCACTAAGTGAGGAATCAGTGATTCGTATTCACAGAACACTATGTGTGATTATCCAATTATAAGACAGGTAAAATTTCAGCCTTGATAGTCAATGTGGTCAGTTCAACAGCATGAGCCTTACTCCTTTCTTCTTTGCTATTGATAGATAGCTGCAATAACCAAATGTGTTAGCTTGAGACCAAAACACTAGATCTTAAATTTAAAAGGTATCTATTAATAGTTTTTAGCTCTCACTTAAGGAACATTGATACTTTGTTTCTGTGGTTACAGGACTAATGATGTTCTCATTTCAAAACTTTTTTCAAGGTATGTGTTTTAGGTGATCCCTGCTATTGCCATACAGCTATTAAGAAGTGTGGGTCTGATAATTTACAGCTGATAATAGCTCCTCTGCCCCCAATCCACTACCACACTGTTTACAGTAGAGGAGGAGAGAGCTCCCATGTGAGTGCAAATGGTCAATGTTACTTCCAAATCCACTGTCAGGCTGAATCACTCTCAACTCCAGGGTCCAGGGAAATTAAGCTTTGATCCCACATCTGAGGCATTGTCCAGTATTTTGGAAATATATCTTCATGATAGCATGGTATACACTTGCTTTGTTTTATAGATTTACAAAGCACCTTTGTGCACATTAAATTTCTGGATTTTCATTGTGCATCACTAATTTCCCTATGCTCCTGAAACCTTTTCTGCAGTCCTTCCTACTACTAAACAATGACACTCATTTAAGAATATTTAAGAAAAAAGAATAAATTAAGAACAAATCTGTCTCAGGGACCAAGGCAGATCTGATAGAAGGAAACTGAGATGAGGCAGGGGTGTGCACAGAGCTTGCAGAGCACTGCAAGAACTCTGGCTTTACCTCTGAGCGACATGGAAAGCTGCTGGAGGAGGAGCAGTAGTGACATTATTTAATTACATTTAAATATGATCCCCCTGGTTATTATGCTGAAGGGGGGTGGGGGTAAAGAGTAGAATTAAAAGATCCCTTAAAAGGCTATTGCAACAAACTGGAATAAGAGATGGGTAAGAGCGATGGAAGTGTGGGGAAGTGATCAGATTTGGGATGTATTGGGAAGGAAGGCGTAGAGGATGTGCTGACAGATGGCCTACATGGTATAAGAGAAAACAGGAATAAAGGGTGGATTCATGGTTTGGGCCTGAGCAACTGTAAGGACAGAGTCACCATTACCTAACATGAGAAAAACTGCAGGAGAAATGGGGACAATCAGGAGCTCAATTTTATGTCTGGTAAGTGTGAGATGCTATCAAACATCCAAGTATAGACGTCGAGTTGGCAATCAGATATCAAACTGGGTGTTCAAGGAAGAAGCAGTCTGGGCTGGAGACGGGACTCTGGGAGTCATTCACGAACAGATATTTTAAGCCATAAAACTAGACAGCATCACTAAGAAAGAAAGCGAGATAGGAATGAAAAGAAATCCACAGACTGAACCTTCATTGGTAAGCTGAGAAAGAACCAGCAAAGGAAACCAAAAAAAAAGAGAAGAGAGTGGAGGAAAACCAAGAGTGTATGGTGCCCTGGAAGCCTGAGAGAGGCCTTCAAGGAGGAAAAAGTGATTCACTGTGTCAAACACTGATGACAGACCAAATACAATACCATGAGAACTAAGAAAAGACCACTGGGTTTGGTGATGTGGAAGTCACTGATGAACTTGACAAGGGCAGCTTCAGTGGAGTGTTGAAAGGATGTTGGAGGCAAAGACCTGACTGAGCGGGTCAAGAGAATGACAGGAAGAGAAGAGCAAGTACAGCCCATTCTTAAGAAGTTTTGTTCAAAAGGGGAGGAGAAAATTGGGGCAGTTCCTGGAAGGGGTCTGGAGGTCAGTAAGGTTTTATTTATAGAAGACAACCCAGTCTGCTTTTACACTGATGGGAAAGGTTCGACAGAGAGAGGGAAGTTACGGTGTAGAAGTGAAAGGGTAGAAGTGAGAGGGCAGAAGTGCTGGAATGATGTTCTTGCCTTTGCAAAAAGGAACAGGATCTAATCCACAAATGCACAGTTGGCATTTGCAGGAGAAAAGGCAGTGTGTACGTGCACAGATCCCGATAGGCAGGGTTGTGTAACTTCAAGTTTTCTTCTAATTGCTTCTGTTGTCTGAGTGCATATAAGGAATACAGAGAAAGGGAAACAGATGAAGAGGTCATCAACTTAATTGGTTCCAGCATGTGATATAGTTAAGATGTCTCTAGTCTCTTGACATGATAGATAACATGAAAGAAGTTCACACTGACAGTAAAAATGAGATGAGTCCCAAGGCCCTACACAGCCTCATTCACACTAATCTGGTCAACCCAACACACCTGGCTTTCAGCTTATCTTCCCACTGCTTTACAGCTGACTGTAACTGTTCCGGGCACCATTAAAAAAAACCACATCCCTCTTAAAGGCATTGCCATCTTCCTCAATCTGGTTCAAGCCAAGAAAAGACCACCGGGTTTGGTGATGTGGAGGTCACTGATGAACTTGACAAGGGCAGCTTCAGCGGAGTGTTGAAAGGATGTTGGAGGCAAAGACCTGATTGAGCGGGTCAAGAGAATGACAGGAAGAGAAAAGCAAGTACAGCCCATTCTTAAGAAGTTTTGTTCAAAAGGGGAGGAGAAAATTGGGGAAAAAATTCAGGAGAAAATTCAGAATGACCTCTGGTCCACTCTGCACTCAGGCTCCACCATGGCAAAGATGATAAGGGCTTATCTGGTTGAGGACATACTGACATGCTGAAAGAAAACGACCTCAATGGAGCTTGATAAATAGCACTTCCTACTAATAACCTGTTAAGTCAATTACTTCCAAGGTGTATCCTCAGACATTTAAATCAGGCAGAATTTGGGGATAACTCAATATTTGTTCTAGAACAGAGTCTAATTAAGAGGCACCTAGAAATACTTGAGGGAAAAAAGACTTGGGAAATAAATGGGGTGTTTCTTAAGCAAGGTGATAATGTTACTTGGGAGAATCAATATAAACCCAGAATATTTGATACTTACTTTTGTCAGAATGATTTAAAAATAAACGCTTATAAAACTAAAATCAATGGGAGACTGGTGCTATATACAAATGACAACTTCAGTAAATTTAGTTTTTACACATCTTTCAAAAAGCAGAAAAGTGAAACATGTCTTCTGAAACAAAAGTAGTGTTCACTATTACAGTATGCTACCAATAGTGGATTCAACACACATTTACTGCACTGCTTTGTTAATGGTTCTGGCATTTAAAATAATTTGGTATAAGTCTCATAATAATTTGCTCTTCAATTGTAAAGTTAAACCACCTGATGCTGATTATAATTCTCATATAAGGAACTTCTTTCATAATTTAAAATATCTATCACTATGTATATTTTATAATTCAGAAGTAGTACTTATAGGATTATATTCCTAAAAGAACTATGCACTTTAATGTATAATTTCCAAATTATTTCAGATTACCATACAATGTATTAAAAAATTCAAAAGGTTTTTATGTATCATGTAAATTAAAGAACAGAATGTTAAATTGCCACATAATGGTAGCAAACATATTTCAATGTAATAAATCAGTGTTGGCTATATAAAAATGGTAACATTCTATAAATCAGCCTAGTCAATAAAAATCCTGTAATTTGTAAAAGTCTACTTTTTAGATCGCATCTTCTTAACTTTCCACTAAATATTTGTTGATGATTGTATTCCTAGTGCCCGGAATGTGCTCAAAGGTAAGTGCTGAAAAAATATCTTTATTATTAATTTTAGGGTTTTTTTTTTGTTTTGTTAAGAGACACAGTCTATGTCACCCAGGCTGGTTTCAAACTCTTGAGCTCAAGCGATCCTCTGTCTCCATTCTCCCAAGTGGAACTGATGAATATTAAAGTATATAGTAATAGGAGAGGTAGAGGATGGAATGAAGCAATGCAAGACAGATTTTCTTGATAAGATCTCTTTAACAAGTATTATTCAGTATTTCAAAATTTACCAAGAAAGATATAATTTAAGTGCAGGGCCTTTAGCAAAAATGTCTCCAAAAATCTCATTATTCTTAACTTCAGTATGAGTTTATCAAGAAAAAAAAATGATTTAATTTTACTAGCATTTGTGTAAAACCTGGTTCTGCTGACATGGTACTATTTCTACATCTACTACTGCTAAGGTATACACATAGCATTTTGCAGTTTAAGAAAGCACTTTTACATACTGTTAGTTCATTAAATCCTATCAGCCCTATGAGAAATGTATGTTTATATGTATAAACAGAAGATCAAAAAACTTAAGTTACCAAAGGTCACCAGGATCTTTTAACACCAAATCCCACAAGCTTTTCAACCCAAGGTATTGCCAATAACTATACAGCCCAATGAAATAGTGATGGAAATACACAATCCTGAATCTTAAAAGCAGAGTCCCACCAGCTTCCTATCTGTATAAGAGTTACTAGAATGGCAGATCAGATAGATTGTGGGGGGAGGCAGGTGGGAGTTACCTGGCAACTAGGCAAACATTTGTTGAAACCATCCCTTAGATCCCCTGTTGGGATCACATCACTGTAAAATGACAAAATAATTAGGTAGATTAGAATCCATGCCCTCCAGAAGAATGGTTTACTCATTCCAAGCACTGATGGACCAGTCATGTTCAAAACTTGGAGCTGAGGTTCCCAATCATGAATAGGCTATCAGGATCAGCTACAGGGTTTGTTTTGTGGGGTTCCCCCTGACCTTTTCTTAAATTAGAAGGTCCTACTCTAGCACAGACCCACTTAATCAGGACTTCCAAAAATGAACAAGGCCCAAACATTGTGACAAGAGACTGCTAATTTCTCCCAATACCTGCTCTCCCCTTTTTCTTTAGTAAGAGCCCTAATTTTTTATCTGGCTACATTGCCCTCCAGCTAAAAGACCATATTTCTCAGTCTCTCTGGCAGCTGTGCCCATATGGCTAAGTTCTGGCCAAGAAAAATGGAAGTATTGTGCAGAATTTGCCAAATCCACTTAAAGGGAAGGGCACACTCCTTTTTCTGCCCTTTCCTCCTTCCTGATGACTAGAATTTGATACTAGAACAGCCCATAACACCTGGAACTGCCATACCAGGCCCAGACTGCCCACCTCCTGTCTTCCTTAAGGTGAAAGAAATATAAATTTCTAATTTAAGAAAATGTTATTTTGTTTGGGGTTTTTTGTTTGTTAAACGCTAATACTAACACTAATACATGTAATGTTTTTATAAAGCACCTATGGACTATTCTGATGTGACTCCTGGATAAAAACTGATTCAGAAGAATTTCAGTTTATTTGTTGCACAAGCAACAAAAATATAAAACTTTGGTGCATCAAAGAACATTATCAACAAAGTAGAAAGACATTCTATGGAATGGGAGAAAATATGTATCCGGTAAGTCAGTATCTAGAATATATATACAATTATATAAAGAACTCTTACAACTCAACAATGAGAAGACAAACAATCCAATTAAAAAAACAGTGAAGACTTTAATAGACATTTTTCCCAAAAGATATACAAATAGCCAACAAGCACATGAAAAGATGTTCAACATCTTTAGTCATCAGGTGAATGTAAATCACAACCACGATGATATATCACTTCACAGCCACTAGAATGGCTGTAATTTTTTTCTAAAAAAGGAAAATAATTGTTTGCAAGGATGTGGAGAAATCAGAAACTTTGTATATTGACGGGGATGCAAAATGTTGCAGCCACTATGGAAAACAGTTCGGTGGTTCTTCAAAATGTTAAACATAGAATTACCACATGACCTAGAAATTTTATTCTCGGGTATATAACAAAAATAATTGAAAACAAATGTTCAAATATTTGCAAAAAAGAAAACATTCATAGCAGCACTATTTGCAATAGTCAAAAGGTGGAAACAATCCAAATGTTCATAAATGAATGAATGGATAAACAAACTGTGGTATACATACAACAGACTACTCAGCCAAAGGAAGGAACAAAGTACTGATAAATGATACTATGCTCATGAACCTCAAAAACATTATGCTAAATGAAAAAGCCAGACACAAAAGCTCACATATTATGTGAATAGATTAGTATGAAATGCCCAAAATAGGTGGATCCACAGAGACGGAAAGCAGATTAGTGGTTTTCAGGGACTGGGAACAGGGTGGTGGGGGGAGTGGCTGTTAATGGGTACAGGGTTCCCTTTGGAGTGATGAAAATGTTTTGGGAAGTAGATGTGATGGCTATCTATGATGAACATACTAAATACCACTGAATAGAATACTCAAAAGACTTAATGTTATGTTATGTGAATTCTGCCTTAAGTTTTTAAAAAGTTCTTTTAAAAACTCAAAAAAAAAAAAAAAACCCAACACACACACACACACACACACACACACACACACACACAAACATGCACTTATCATATGACCTGGCCATTCTACTACTAGGTATTTATGTAAGAGAAATAGAAGACTATGCCCACACAAATACTATTCCACTGTACAGCCATTCCATATTTGTATACAAATATTCACAGCTTTGTATGTAACATCCAAAAACTGGGAACAAACTAAATGTCCAACAGGTAAACAAATTGTAGCACAGCTATAAAATGGAATACTACTCAGCAATATAAAGGAATGAACTATAGACACAGGCTACATGGACAAATCTCAAGATAATTATGCTGAGTTAAAGAAGCCAGACTCCTCCCCCTTAAAAAAAAGTACATATATGATATGATTCCACTTGTATAAAATTCTAGAAAATTCCTACTAATCTCTAGTGATAGAAAGCTGATCAATAGTTGCATGTGGACAGGGGTGGGAGAAAGAACAGGAAATATTACAAAGAGACAGGAAGAAAGTTTTGGAAGAAATAGAAGCATTCCTTATCTTGACCGTGGTGATGGCTTCACCAGCGTATGCATATGTCAAAACTCATTAAAAACTACATTTATGGCCAGGCGCGGTGGCTCACGCCTGTAATCCTAGCAGTCTGGGAGGCCGAGGCGGGCGGATTGTTTGAGCTCAGGAGTTTGAAACCAGCCTGAGCAAGAGCGAGATCCCGTCTCTACTAAAAATAAAAGAAATTAATCAGACAGCTAAAAATATATAGAAAAAATTAGCCGGGCATGGTGGCGCATGCCTGTAATCCCAGCTACTTGGGAGGCTGAGGCAGAAAGATCACTTGAACCCAGGAGTTTGAGGTTGCTGTGAGCTAGGCTGATGCCACGGCACTCACTCTAGCCCGGTCAAAAGAGTGAGACTCTGTCTCAAAAAAAAAAAAGAAAAAAAAAAACTACATTTATTGTACATCAATTATACCTCAATAAAGCTGTTAAAAACAATAGCATTTAGCAGGAGGAAGGGCATAGTAAAACACTGCTCATATACTGACAGTGAGAGCTAAAACAATAACACATTTCTTATGCAGTCTTAAAAGAATAGGTATTACAACAAAAAAATACTCACTCTGATATTACTGAAAACAGTGGAGGATATTCAACAGCAATGTACACTGTATTTGTGTCTGCATACCCATATGAACAACCAAGACACACCAAAATCTTGTCAGTGGCTTCTGGTTTTTATATTCTTCTCTATAAGCTCCAAAATAGCTTTCTGCATACTTTTGTGTATCTTCCATATATACCTTATAATTTTATAATTAGCAAAATATTTTAAAATATATCTATTTAGGAACTGGTGTCTGCATTATCAAATTTTTGCATCAGATTTTGCAATACATTATATGCAAAATGATGTTTGCAAGATGCTCAAACAGTACAGAACACCTTTCTCAGACGTCTAGTACAGAAGCCCAATCTGAGAATTTGTTAAGCACACTCCTGTCTCATCACAGTTGCAAAGCTGCTACCTAAAAATAGCTTGCTCTTATATAATCACTCACCACAGATTTGTATATTTTATACATCCTTGAAATAAATTTTTTTAGAGAGCTAAACATTTTTAAAAGAAAAGTTTAATCATAATCTAAACAAATCTTACTTTCACAGAAGTCATTGCTATTTCTGATGAAGATAAGTAGAAAAAGTTATATTTAACAGAAGTTATACCACAGCAACTTTAATTTTTTAACTGAACTGTATTTGGATTATATATAATACATCTATTTTAAGTGCATAGTTCAATACAGTTTTGCCATTATATACCCCGTGTAAACTGGCACCACAATCAAGATACAGAACATTTCCATTACCCCTTTGCCCCAAATTCTCCTGTGCCTCTTCAGTGACCCCCGTCCTCCTCCTCTCCAACCCCAGCCAAGGCAGCTATTGCTCTGAGTTCTATAAGCATGGATTAGGCTTGTCTGTATTTGAACTTCAAATAAATGGAAACATGTAGGATGTACTCTTTTGTGTCTGGCTAATTTCACTGAGTATAACATTCTTCAGATTCATCCAAGTTGTTGCAAATATAAGTAGTTCTTTCCTTTTCACTGCCGAGGACTATTCCACTGTACAGCCATTCCATGATTTCCAACTAGACTTTTTAAACACCTTCAGCTCTGTCTCTGACAACAGCTTTCTACAAACGGTGATTACTGTTAAGCCAAGAAAGATAATAACTTTGATTTAATAGAATTTTGATGTTTTATTCTATTTTGACAAGTGTTTTCATGATTCTCTAACAGGGGGAAAAATTAAAATATGCTGGAATCCCAACTGAGTAGGTTATAACTCCATCTTAAGAAAACATTTTAAATATCTTAAAGCAGTGCTTCCCAAGTTTTCCCTGTATATACATTTACTCTGTGTCGGGCGTTATGCTAAATACTTGGTATATTGTCTCATACAGTCCTCCCCACACAGTCTTGTAAGGTCTGCCACTGAACTATACACTTAAAAATAGCTAAGATGGTAAATCTTATGTACATTTTACCAAAAATACAATAAATTTTTTTCTCCAAATATTGGACTAAAACATATAGTTAGGATTACTGACACTAACATGAAAAAAAGGCTCTCATTGCAATATTTGCTACATATTTTAACTTGGGTCCTTGAAATTATCTATAACAAAGTCAATTAATATCAAAATGTATATATGCTTGACATAAAATAAAACCATAGTATAAAGTAAAAATATATTCCTAACATTTTAAAAACTATTTACTTAATACTACTTGCAGAAAAATCCCAAAATATAATCACCATACACGAATGCACTGCGGCAGAACCACATTCAGCTAATTCACAAGAGAATTCAGTAATCCAGTGACTGCCAAACTGTGAGGCTATGAAAACACAGAGCAATTTCTGCAGGGATAGGGCCTACAAGTGATGAAGCCTACACAGATACTGTGGACCAAACACATCTGGCTCTGAATTCTCTTATGGCCAAAACAAAGAGAAATATAATCAATTATGTCCTTTTAATTGTCCACAAGGAAAAAAAATATATAACAGTTCTTTAGGGAAAACAAACTCCTCTTTGCCATTAATTCTAATTTCTTACCTAGGATTATAAATAGGGAAATAAAAATATTAGAAATTGAGGCTGTAACTTCAGCTTCAACTCTGTGAGGGCCATTTTTCTGTAAATTTAGAGAATACAGTATAGTCCAGGCTATAGGATTCTGACAGTCTAGTTTAATCTCAGGATAAAATTTAGACTATCTGGAGAAATAAGCAAATTCTGTATCTTCCCCAAATACAACTTCTACCAAGCAAAATTTTCACAAAAAAGATGGATAGCAATTTCTTGAATACCTGGAACACAGGTATTCTGTGCAAAATCTGAAGACATTTCAATATTCTTGGTCATATGCTTATTTCTAAATTTGGTATCCTTTTGTCATACAGAAATTAGCTTATATGAATGGCCACACCAGCTTTGAAAAAAGGTGGACTGTCTTCTCTTAACGTATGAATTTTCCTAATTCAAACCACGGATGATATGGTTGAGTTGTCCTTCAGCACTAAGTTTGGAGGCAGAATCCTAGACTTAGATCTAAGTTTTACCCCCTCCTAGCTACATAACCCAAGTAAATGATCCTATCTCTTGGCCCAGGTCTCCTCTGTAAAATAAGAGAACAGATTGATCATTTTCAAACTGTGTTCTATGGAGGTGCTGTGGTGGATAGGGCCGCTTTTACATTCATCTGTCTTATATACTGGCATCCACATCTGTCTCCACCACCAACAAAAACTTTGAAAACCACCAGACTAGATGGCTTAGTCTAACAATCTAAGACTGATTCTATGACTTTGGAATTTTAAACAATTAATCTATAACACAAAATGACATTATCAAAAATAAATAAATGAAATATTCAAAATTAACACATTTCTATCACAGGTAAGGGATTTCACTAAGAATTATACTCATAAAACATCATTTCTAATTCAGCTGTTCAGAACCCAGAACAACAAAAATCTCCCTCATGGAAACGTTATGATAAGTGAATGCTGACTTCTCAAGTAAGCTCAGAAAGGCCCAGTGTCCTGAATGTAGCAAATGATAACTAGGTAAAAGATCAGCGGATGTAACTAAAGCATAGCACCCAGCCACCAGACATAACAACGCGTCCATGTCTGCAGCCTGAGAGGTTATGCGAGCCGCCCCCATCGGAGGACAGACATCTCCCCTGAATCTCTCCCAGCCACTGGGCACAACTCCTGTGCTTCTTGTTATTCTTGTCACCACCCACTGCTGCCCAGCAGGATTTCTCTCATCCAACACACCATGCCACAAACCACTTTTGCTCCATTTCTGTCCCTGAGTTGTGTATGAATTCCTTTTAAGATATTTTCCTGAGAATAAAGCATAGAAAGCATATCTTACATAAAACTGACAGGTTTATCCTCATGTCATTTGAGTCTCACAGTAACCTGTGAAGCAGACAGAAAGGGTCTGTGTTAACAACACCATGTCATGCAGGAAGAAAGTGGGCCTTGGAATATGTAGCCTTGGAATCAAAGAGCAAGAAAAGGCTCCTGCTACTGAAACCTGTGCCCGGGGACTCCAGGTAATAGCAGGTTCGTGTTCTATCAGCCATGCCTTCTTCCCAGGCTTCCCATCCTCTCCCTGGCTCTGTATTCAGTTGGACTGTATCAGAAATAGCAAAGATCACATGGTAAATAATGGTGAACCCTCCAGAACACCAGATGCAGGTTAACCTGGCTGTTTCCTCTTTGGTGCCAGGGCCGAGGTTCTTAGGTGAAGGAATGTATGTTGAGCAGATGATGAAAAAATCCTCCAAGAATAGGGGATAGAAAATAAGGAAGAGAGAAAAGAAGTGGGGGAAGGCAACAAGGAAATGATGATCCTTCTTCTTCCGCCATTCAAAATATCAAGTGATAGAAAGGATGGTGTGTGAAGGTGCAGGAAGAAGAGAAAGAGGAAGAAGAGAATGGCAAGGTGGGGAAAAGAAACAGAGAGAAGTGCCAAGCAGTGGAAACAGGGAAGAGGTGGGCAAGAGAAAAAACTAGAAGTCATCCAAATCTCCTGTAACTTCTAGGTGTTTTAATATTAGGAGAGGATCTACACTACATACACTAGCCATCTTCAGGCTGGAAAGATGGAGTCTACAAAAAATAATCTAATATAGATTATTAGAGTCCGTAAATAATCAAAGTAGTGGCTAAAGCTAGCAGTGGTATATTTACTAAATCACAAAATATTAGAACTAATAAATACACAACTTAAAATCTGGAAAAGAAAAAATTTAGAACAAATTATCCACTTTCAAAGAACAGAAGATAATAAATGTACAGATCTTGCGGAAGAAAATAAACGAAAAATACAGGTAATTGTAAAAATTAATTTAAAAAATGTTATAGATAACAAAGCTAAAGACAGTTCTTTGCAAAGTAATCAAAAAAGCGTTAATGAGATTAATGAGAGAAAAACATACACTAAGATTCATTTGAAGAGAGAGAAATTTATTTAGAGATATCCAGATAAATATAGGGAAAAAAATGGAAAAAGATTAGGAAAGAGAATACATGCTTACAGATCCAACTTAAGTTAAAAAGACAATACAAGACTATTATGATCACATTTATAACAATAAATTTCAAAACTTAAATGGAAAGGCTAAATTCCTAGAAATAAATAACTTGTCAAAACTGACCCAAAAAGAAATAGAAAACTAAAATAGTCCTATAACCATTAAAGGTATCTAATTAGTAATTTAAAAAAAAAAAACTCACAAAGATGGTTTTATCAGAAAGTTCTAACTTTTCAAGGAAGACATCATTTCAATTTTATAAAACTTCCAGAGGACAGCAAAAGAAGGACTGCTTTCAGAGTCATTTTATGAAGCCAGTATAACCATGATACTAAGACCTGATGAGGACAGAACAGGAAATTACAAGCCAATCTCACTCATAAACACAGATGCTAAAATTCAAAAGAAACCAAATCAAGGAGAATGTTAAGGATAATATATCATGACCAAATTAGGTTTATTCCAGGTACACAAGGATAGCTTATCATTAGAAAAAGTCTAAATATATAATTTCCCAGCTTAATAAATTAAAAAAAAATATGATCCTCTTAATAGATTAAGAACATCTGATAAAATTCAACACCCTTTCATGATGAAAAAAAATTCAACAACATAAGAACGAAATCTGGTAAATGGTATTTGTTAAATGCCATTCTTAACAGTGAATCATTAGAAGTGAGAAGCATACTTTTTTTTTAAAATCTGGGATGAACATGACTTCCCATCATCCCAGCTTCTACTTGACATTGCCAAGAAGGTCCTAGTCAGTATTTAAGAACAAGAAAAAGAAATAAAAGGTATAAGGATTGGAGAAAATAACATTGTAATTATTCAGTTACAGTTGTCTACAGAGACTGAATCAAAGTCTATCTTCATTATTTTTGCATCCTCACTTCCCTCACATTTACTCCTCTGCTCACTGCAATCTGCCTTCCTCCCACGTCATGCTTCTAAATCCTCTTTCATTGAAGACTCCAATGACCGCCTGGCTACCAAATCCAATGGACATACACTTTGGTTCTTACCTTACTTCCGGGAACACTTGTCTCCCTTGACCTCCTCTGTTCTGTAGTTTCTCCTGCCTCCCTAGTGGCTTTTTCTCAATAATCTCTACTGGCTCCCCTTCTTCCACTTGTCTTTTAAATGTCAATACTCAATCCTTTGATTTCTAATTTTTCAAACTAAACTTTTCCCAGGTGATATTATTCACTCCTCCAACCTCAATTTCCATGCTTATTTAGGTGACTCCCAATACTAATGATTCTCAAATTTTTATTGGACAAGTAAGGACAACCTTACTTGTCAACATGTCCCAAAGGCAACTCATCTTCCCACACTCCTTTTATTCCCTACCTTGGTCACCTACCTAGTAACTTATGCCATAAACCTGGGAGTCATCTATGACTCCACCTTCTCCTTCATTCCCCACATTCCATCTACTATCAGCTCTATTTATGTCATTTATTTTTGAAGTTACCTCTCTGCTCTGTATCTTCCTTTTCTTTTCCACAGTCACTAACTTGGTTCAGGCCCTGATTATCTCTCTCGTGAATTCCTGCACCTGATCGTCCTGCTTTCAGGCCTGTGCTCCTCTAATCCTTCTCATAAGGAACAAATCTGATTAAAATCTTTCAGTGATTCTAACTGCCCAAGATAAGTTTCAAACTCTTTAAGCACACTTTACAAAGTCCTTCAAAAAGACCTGCTTCTGTTCATTTAAATCGGGCTTTCTCTTTATTCTTCCAGTCTTAATGAACAATTTGCTAGAATTCACCTCTGTCTGTTGCTTCTGGGTATACTATACCTTCTGTAAGAATCTATTTAGTCATCTGGCTCCAGTAGTAAACTCAAGTTTTATTAAGACACACTGGTTTAACAATCTCTTACAAAGGAAACATTCTGTAAATACTTACTGAATTAGTCAAGCAAAAAAATTCACAGAAAGTAATAGATATCAAATCCACAATGGACCATTATAAAAATATGTAGGAGTTACACCCTTAACTCCCTGAAGTTAAAATGAAAGGAAAATTATGCCTAGATAATTCATTCAAAATTCATCAGGATAGACCTGCATTCTATATTGGGAATATGGTAGGGAATAAGATAAACACAATTGCATGTAAATTATAATCTTGGTACCATTGTGACATACAAAAATTCATCAGGATAGATCTCGGCTCATATCGAGCATAATTAAGTCTAACACTGACTCTCTCTCCCCTCCCCCTTCTCTCTCTTTCTCTCTCTCTCTCTCTCTCTCTCTCTCACACACACACACACACACACCATGCTAATTAAAATCTATGTATTTTTGTTCAAAAATTTCCCAAAAAGTTATCAAAATGAAATCCAGCTTCAGTTTGCATAAACTTCATTTTATTTATAACTTATGTCCTAGCTGCTTCCAAAATTAATTTGTTAACAGTGTATCTCTGGATTATACATAAAATAAGCTAAAAATTCAGGAATACATGCTGAATGTGGACCAAGTAACAACTCTAAATTTCTGCCTTTTAAAGGGCTTAATTTTTTCTCATAATCCTCAGAGAGCTGATAAACAGTCATATATTTGAATGCCAGAAACAGTAATAAATTTATCAAGCCTCTTAAGAAGAATGTAAATGATGTTATAAACTGTACACAGACCTTAGATTTAGATGTTGCATATTTTATCAATTATTTTATAGACAAGATTTAAAATGGACTGTATTTATAAACTACCTTGAATATTAGTAAATACATCTTCTTTTAACATGGAAAATCTAATAATTTCTTTTCCTCCATTCTGTAGGGTGTACAACTGAGGGTAAAGAGATTATGTGGGTCACTTTCACCCTAAAAAAATCTCCTAATAGTAACCTTTGCAGGGTTTCTAAAGAGGGGAGACTACAGTCCAGCAACTATTAATACATTCAGACTGATACAAATCCCTTTAAAACTCCAGTCTAACAAAAGTAGTACTGGGACAGAGGCTGAAATAGCTCTCTGCCTTCATGTTCAGATTAAATATCTATTACACTAAATAGAAATTGAACTTCCTTGCCAAAGTCTTCAGCATCGGAGCTAAAAATCAAACATCATTTGGACGAGAGATTAACTTTGGTGTGTCCTCAAACTGAAAAGAGTTTACATTTAGACACCCATATTCCAGCCTACGCATTATTCCACCAACACACATTTCAAGCATTTTTCTCTTTTGAAAGATTCCTATTAAGCAATGCTATGCCTTCAAAATAAAACATCTTAATTCTGTCTTTAAACCTTATTAAAATGAACAAACTTTTAATTGCTTTAATAACTCAGAAAAGCTGTACCAAGCTCCTCCCTGGCATCTTCCTCTCCTTACTACCCTCCCTCCATACCCAGAAAAATCTGGCACAACAGCAAACACAAAACAACCAGCCACATATCCTGAACGAGAGGGAACGTGATTCCCCACCGGTTTAGGTCTACAAAGAAAGCCTATGAGTAATCAAAAATCTTTAATCAAAACATTAAAGTTAAAAGCCACCTCCCCATTCCCCAACACAAATACAATTTCCCTTTCTCTCCTCCATGCACTCATGCATCTCCCCTCAAATTCTCGGAATTTTAGCAGCCTCTGAACAGTGCAAAGTTCATTTCAATGTCAGCCAGAGCAGAGACATGCGAAAAATCACTAACTTGAAAGGTTATTTAGGACAACAATGTCTTTCACCGTCTTACTCCTCCCACTCCAGCCCCACTTGACCTAATACTAAGATTCAAGCGAAAAAAGGTCAGCAGGCTTTTCCCCCAGGGGCTCTTCCTGTAGGAACCCCAAGGCAAACACACCCGGCAGGAAGACCCACACCAGGGAGAGAGCAGGGTCCCCCCGCTTGGTTCACCCCTCCCCACGCACCCTCGGCTGCACTTCGCTCCGCACACACGTCCAACTATTCTTGCATCTACTCACATCCCTCGATCACGTCTGGCTGCCCTCCCCACTTCCTCCCCCAGGGTCCTCCTCCGTCGCCGCGGGCTGCCCCACAAAGCCACAGAACAGGCACACACACCCACCCACCTGGGCCGGATCCGTGGCCCCGGCCGGCACGCTCCACCCAGCGCTCCGCGGCAAGCTCCGGCTGAAATGCGCTCGGCCTCTTCCTCCTCCTCCTCCTCCTCCTCCCCGCCAGCCAAGCCGATTCGGGAGGCGCGACCCAGGGCGGCCCGCAAGGTTTCCCTAAGTCACCTTCGCGCGACCCGCCCCTGGCTCCAGCCGGACAGCAGCGCCCGCCTCCCACAGCGAGGTCGGGCAGAGGCGCTGTCCGCCCGCGGCCCAGGACTCCCGCACCGCGCCACCCGGCCGCAGACCCGCCCTCCAGGGCTCCGGGGAGAGCGCGAGCGAGCGGCGGGCGCGCGGCGTGGCCTGTAGCAGGCGGCTCCCTCCTCTGTCCTCGTCCTGGGCCCTCCGCCCCTCCCCCCAGCGTCCCCAGCGTCCCCGGCTGGCGGAGGCGCAGGTAGGGACCGGCCAGGGGGCCCACGCACGGCCCCTCGGAGAAGGGAAGTAAGGAAACTGCTCCGAGTGCTCCGCTGAGCGCGGCGCCCAGGCTCCTGCAAGGTCCTAGAGCGGTTTGTGTGCTCCAGCTCTCGCCGAGACGCCGGCCCTGCCGACTTCCAAGTGGCCAGCCAGCCCCTCGGGAAACTCGGTGAAGCAAAGGAATCCCTTCTTCCCCAGCTTGCCTGACAATCAGGTGTATCCCGGAGAGCTTATGTTAACGGTTCCACCACGAAGACTGACACACAGACTCGACATGTTTATTGTTTATACGCTAGTTGGGGCACGATTTTAGCAATGAGGAAAACAACAGCATTAATCCTACTACCATGAAATCTACTTATGTGAAATAGATGATTTCTTATTCTAGCCAGGCTTGAAGGGCAGACAAAGGATCAAAGGACAAGAAAACCCACCACCTAAGTACCACACTTAAAAGTGGATGTTCAGGTTAATGAAATTTCCAGTTAACTACACGCTCTAGTGGAAAATAAAAACACACGTAACTTTTTGTTCCAGTGTAAGTTTCAAACCTTTCTAATGTGTATAGATCTATCCTCATACTTAAGTGAGCCAGAGTAACAGAGAACGAAATTAAATATTTCTTTAACAAAAGAGCTTAGGGTGCTTTAAGTTCTACTGCAATAGGTGGTAGCTCTAATTGCACCACAGGCATCGAATGTGTACAAGACCATAAAAGGCCATACCTGGAAAACTGGGAATTGATGTCAAGTGGGGTTTCATAGTATCTTTGAAAAGTCAGTTTATTTCTTTCTTTTTTCACTATAAATAAAAAACTCAGTATGATTGTATTTGGAAAAGTGACATTTGGCACTTAAGGAGGAGCCCCTGCTACAGAATCCTTCTCCCTAGGCCTTGAAAATTAGAGAATGAATTCAGTTTATAAAAGTAGCACTAGGTAGCCAATCAATGAACAACAAAAGCTACTTTGTTTTAGAAGGCAATTTACAGAGCACCTAAAATGTGCCAGGTACCGTACTGAGGCACTTAACATAAAATAACTCATATATAGTCTCAATTTCAGATTTGGAAATGGAATTCTTAAACATATTACTTTGGTCAAGGTTGAGGTAGCAGAGTGTAAAAAAATACAGTTGGTCTGATCCAAAAGCATGTATTTTTCCTTTGTGCATTCATTATTCATACATTCAGATATTTATTAACCATCTAATACATGCCAAGTTCTATGCCACAAAAATAACTAAGATACTAGCTGCTGGCTTAAGGAGCACCAGTTTGTAACATATAATGATACAATGTGGTAAGTGCTATGATAGCAAGGAATTCACTGCATAGGAGGGGCACCTAACCTAGTTTTGAAGGGTGGAGACTGGGATTAGGAAATGGCGGTGGTCATCCAACAGAGCGATCCCGCTGACTTTATTATACCAGAGTAGCAATGGGGAACTTGCATGTCAGGGTTGGGGGAGAGGAAGTAAAGGAAGATAGGCAACCAAGATATAAAAAGGCAAATTGACAGGACTTGATTAATGGTAGGGGTGAAGAAGAAGGATGAATCCAAGACCAGCTCCCATGATCCTGGCTTGAGTTATTGAATGGCAATTCTGTGAGTTAAATTCTATGTGTTACTGAATGGCAATTCTATGAGTTGAATGGATAACTCAGTTTAAGACTCGTTGTTTTTGAAATGCTTCTGAGGTAACCATACATAAATGTTCAAAGATAGTTGGATATACTGGTTCATAGCTCAGGAGAGGTCTAAGGTGGAGATATCTGAGTCACCATGGAATTCTAGTTAAAGGAGTAGGTGAGATCACTCAGGGAGAATGCTGAGAGTGAGAAGGCCACCCACAGAAACCTAGGGAATACTAATATTTAAGGCACAGGCAGAAGATGCTTTAGAAGGTGATTGAGAATCAGCTGCTATAAAAGGAGAAGCCAGAAGAGGGAGGCACTGTGGAGGCCACAGAGAATTCCAAAAAACAGGAAATTGTCAAATGCCATGTCCTTCAAAGGACAAGCAAGACAATTTTAAAATGTCCTCTGATTTAGCAATAAGGACATATTGGCAAGAATAGTTTCAGTGGACTAGTTGGGGAATGAATAAGTAGAAACAGAAAATATCACATTTTCAAGAATAGAATTGGAGAAGGATACAGGGAGATAGATAAAAGCTATAAATAAGGGAGTAGAGAATTCCAAAGAGAGGAGCTATTTTCTGAAGCGAGGTCCCCAGAGAAGCAGGATGGAAGGAGACAGATGCCTGCAGCAAAAGGAAAGAAGAAAGGATGGGAGCAGATGCAGATAAAAATTGGAGTGAAGGAGTGGTATGGAGTTGAGGCATAGACAATGACTACATTATGTTTAACAAAGAATTTTGCTTAGAGTAGAAAGAGATGAGGAAACTACACAGATGAGAGAGTCAGAGAGGGCTGAAGGCCCAAAAGAGCTATTGTAAACATTAGGAAAAGAAAGAGATGAGATCACAAAATGACTAAAGGACTGCTGGATAGCACAGGAAGCTAAATGACTATAAGAGACCATGACTTTGTAGAGTTATAAGTCCACACACGAACACATAAGATTTCTCTTCAAAGTATCAGCATCTGGTCCAGAGAAGCAGTACAGAATTCTAACCTTTCAGACGATTCCAATGTGGAGTCCGAATCTTTCCATTACCCCACAAAACTAGTACCACTATCATTCCAATCATACAGCTGGGTCATGGCTCTTCAGTGGTCAGGAGATTTAACATGAAAGGATAAAATATTTTATAAGTGAAATTACACTAACTTTAAATAGGCAAGTTCCTAATTTGGAAAAACTGGTTTGACTAACATCAAGGGAGCTCGATGATACACAGACCAAGGAGGGCACCAATGCTGGCTTCTATGTGATATTTTAACCACTTCTGAGATCACTCTCTGGTGAGAAAAACTACAGAAACAAAAATAATTCAGGAAACCAGTTGCTAACCTTTTGAATGGAACTCTCAATCAAGAGTAAGAAAAGACACAGCACTAATATTCTGTTATATTTCCAACTACACCACCCTCAAAGCATCTTGTAGGTTTCTCTTTAGTAGATCAACCACAAAATTTACAGCCCATTTTATACATTGAGATTTTTTCAACAATGCAAGCAGATTTACAAATAAAATCTGCCTATGATAAATGCCTCATTTGTTTACAGATCATATGAAAACCTTGATTATGTAGGTCAGATCAGTGTATCTCCATCAAGCAAAAAACACCCAGATACCACAGAAACAGAAGCCACAAAATCCAGGAACAAAGGCTGGCACTCAATGTAAATCCTCCCCTCTCCGCTCTCAAGTTTCTCATACAGAGCCAGTTCATTCTTACTGTGGACATTTTACTGAGTTTGGTTTTGTGATTTTCTTTTTAACAAACAAGAGATTAGAAAGAGTAAATCAGAAGGGATCAGTATTCCACTGCTAGAGGCAGGCACTCAGTTGATCTAAAAATCAAGCATGGTAATTTTTTTTCCCGCCAGGGTCTTGCTCTGTTGCCTAGGCTGGAATGCAGTGGTGCAATCACAGTGCACTATAGCCTTGAACTTCTGGGCTCAAGCAATCCTCCCACTTTGGCCTCCCAAAGTGCTAGGATTACAGGTGTGCGTCACCATGCCTGGCTGTAATTTTTAAAAATCTACAAGGAGTAAACAAGAATTCAAAAAGCATTAGCAGAACCAGGCCATTTACTAGAAAAATACATGGTCATATAAACATTATCTCTTGAGGGCATCTCTGTATTAAGGCACAGAGTAATTCTTAACATGCGAAAGTACAATCCTGAGACACCTAGACAACATAAAATTAAGTTTAAAAACTTTAGGTTAAGAACTAAACATGTAACGTTTGGAATAACTGCCATCAAAAAAGATTAGAATAAAAACAGTCAAAGAGAGATTAAATAGCAGAGCCAGGAGTTAGACCAAGGTCTAAGTGAGTTCAAAGCTTATTGTGACTGCTCTTTTAATAAAACTTCCAGATAAGAGAAATAATGCCAGATAAGGTATAATTATGTCACTCTGACCCCAATTAAGCTATTAATTCCTATGTTGTAATTCTTGAGCATTTGAAAGACAAACTTTAAGGGTGCCACTTATCTTTCAAAAATTTTGGGGCCTTGTTACTATCTGCAATCTCATTTCTAAGAAGGAAATTCATGGATTCCACTAAGGCTCTCACAGACTTGATACTTCACCAAATTACTGAAAAGGTATCTTAAAGATACTCTAAAAGTCTGAACATTAAATGCCAGTTACTAAATGAATACTGTGTTCCATGCAGTATGCTAATACACTCCATATACATATTATTCATCTACATATAGCTGATTCCCCACACCCAACTCTGAGGTGTTTATATATTTTCATTTTACAGAAACTTGTCCCACAGTTGGTTAGAGAAAGGTTTAAAACAGGTCCATCAGACTTTCAGAATAATACTTGTAACAACTTTCTATAGAGTCTCCCTTATTTGAAAGATGAAGCCATCAAAGTTCAGAGAAGTAGCTCATCGTCATTTAAATAAGGATGGAAACACAACAAAATCCTTCCAAAAGAGTAGTCAAATAAATTTTCTTTAGACAATACTAACTTCCCCTAAAACAAGATAAATCCAATGTTAAAGACACAAAAGCTCCAAGATTCCACCTGAGAAGAGGGATTACAAGTGTTAATTATATAAGATCCTACCATAGTAACTGTTGACTTTTATTCAGAGGGCTTACTACATGTCAGGCACTATGCTAAACATTTTGCTTACATTAGCTCATTTAGTCCTCATGACAAATTTGCAAGGCTAAAAGAGGTTAGTTAGTCTAAACTTTAGACAAATATTCTTGCACATTTACATTTGCACAAAGAGAAAGGTTTAGGCTATTTTTTTTAAGCAGATAGTTTAAAAATTACAACAGGTTGACTGACTTCTCCAGAAATTAAACATAACATCAACATAACACATCACTTTTAATCTAGTGTTCATCCTTACATCTCTAGAACAAAAAAAGCTATCAATATACCCATCAGGTACCACATAAAAGATCTGAGTGAAATTTGATTTTACAATGTACTAAAACAAATGCTACATGAATCCCATGACATCACTGTTAATTACAAAGATGTTCTGCAATGCAACCATTCTATTCAGATTTATTTAGAACACTAAATCATTCCTCATTTAAATAAACTAGCATATGAAATCTGCAAGCCACCAAAAATAGAAATGCTGAAAAGGGATATCTTCAAAAAGTATTAGAAGAATCAACCATTTAAAGTGTTTAATGAACAATTATGTTTTCCTGTGATAGTTAATAGAATTCTGTTGACTTTCTATAAGTTTGCTTTAAATTAATTCACAATATTATTTCCATGTTTTCTTATTCTTCAAGTAAATTAATATATAGAATTTGTGGTACATATAGTAAACATAGCATTTAAAACACTGTATATAAAATTCACAATGCTTACATTCTAATCATGGGAAAATAAAATTTTAGATCTTTACATATTAGAGAAACACATATAAAACCATTTTCATCTATCTTGTTTTACCAAAACCTAATCTCTAACCAAAGGTACAAATAAATTGTAACAAGAAATTTGGTATCTTAATCTAAAAAGCTGAAGATTAAACATACATGTAGAAATTAACAAAATGGAAAAGAAAGCCTATTGGCACTTGGCTTACATTAAAATCATGAAAATGGGAAAAAAGAAAAACATAAAACAAGAAAAATCAGGCAACCACAATATGATCATCCAAAAGTCTTTACAACTTTTCAGTCCTTAGAAAAAGAATTATTAATGGGTGAGCATACTGCTCTTACTCATATTTGGAAAAGCAAATGGCAAATTGTTGAAGGGGAAGAAAGGAGAAAAGAGCACAAAAACTAATCCACTGAGCTCAGTTTACATAGGTAAGTATAATAGCACTCTATTGTCTAGAAATATTATGTATTTTTCTTATAAAGGCCTTCTGCTTCTAAAATATTTTCACATCCCTCTTATTGAAATATCCCAACAACCCTGAGTAGATCAACTTTAAATATATTTGTTAAATACAGCTACATCAATAAATTCTGAAGATATGAACACAAGTTATTTCAGAATCATTCTGCTTAATTAAGTTAGTTATAAAATTTGGTGGAAAATTAAAGCTTTCATTTCTTTTGTTATTATATTTTTCTACTTTTGAACAATTTGCGAGCAATGACTTAATGGATGATCAAGCACATGACACCCAAACAATTATTTTAAAAATTCAATTCCAAACTACCTACCCCTTCTTGTTTAGTGAAGAGATTAAGACAATCACTCAAAGCTGTACAAGTTTCTCTAGAAGCTTCAGACACTACTTCGACTTTCTGAAGAAATGATGGAAGCATTTCTACAAATAAAAAAATAAAAACAATGAGTGGGATTTTAAGTAATCTTAAAGTAAACTAAGACCACAGAAGTATTTTTGTATCTACTAACCTCATGTTTCCTTCTAGCTGCCTTAAGCAACATATAGTGTGTCTTGGGCGTCATTATTAAGCACCAGCTGTGTGTTCAGGGCACATAAATTAGTATGGAAAAAGAAAGGATGAAGCCTTTTCCTAGAATTGCCTATATCCTACAAGGAGAAGAGCCAAGATCTAAAAGAAAGTTTATAGGACTTAAATAATAATGTAACATTTAAGAAAAGTAGCTGACGAGAAGGATGGACAGCACTACTTATAAGACATTAACATTTCCTTTCATAATATTCTATTCTGGATAAATAATTTTATTTAGGCCAGGAGAGGTGGCTCACACCTGTAATCCTAGCACTCTGGGAGGCTGAGGTGGGGAGGATCGCTTGAGGTCAGGAGTTCGAGACCAACCTGAGCAAGAGTGAGACACCATCTCTACTAAAAATAGAAAAATTAGCCAGGCTTCATGGTGTGTGCCTATATCTACTGGGAAGGCTGAGGCAGGAGGATCACCTGAGCCCAGGAATTGGAAGTTGCTATGAGCTAGGCTAATGCCGCAGCACGCTAGCCTAGCCCAGGTGACAGAGTGAAACTCCGTCTCGAAACAAATAAATAAATAATAATAATTTTATTAAAAGGCAAAATGCTAAAAAGAGACAAAAGTAATTCTGTAGCTGACATTGTGGATAACGAATCTGAAGGCAGCATCAACTCAACTTCCTTTAGTTCGTATTTGGACAAACATTTGGCGTAACGTTTTTTACTCTTAAAAATGTGTTCCTGGCCGGGCGTGGTGGCTCACGCCTATAATCCTAGCTCTCTGGGAGCCCAAGGCGGGCAGATTGTTTGAGCTCAGGAGTTCGAAACCAGCCTGAGCAAAAGCGAGATCCCGCCTCTACTAAAATTAGAAAGAAATTAATCGGCCAACTAAAAATATATAGAAAAAATTAGCCAGGCATGGTGGCGCATGCCTGTAGTCCCAGCTACTCGGGAGGCTGGGGCAGTAGGATCACTTGAGCCCAGGAGTTTGAGGTTGCTGTGAGCTAGGCTGACGCCACGGCACTCACTCTAGCAACAGAGTGAGACTCTGTCTCAAAAAAAAAAAAAAAAATGTGTTCCTATGGAGGTCCAGTACTTTTTGGTATATGTTTAAGTTGAGAACAAACAATAATACCAGTGTCTTCTCCAGTCCCCCAAAGAAAATCTCAACCCACTTACAAATTAAAAATATTGACAAGTGAAAGCTACAAAATGCACAAATATCACTTAAAAACAAATAAAATGTCATGTCCAGATTAATTCAAGAGAAATGTACTTTGCTGAAATAATTCCTGACTTTGTTAATTACAGTTAAATTAAATCAAATCCGTCCCTTTCATCAAATAAAAATCTTAACATTTAAGAAATCTTTACATCAAAAAGTAACTCAAAGAACAAATTTGTAGCATCCTTTGTATTTCACATAATCTTGACTTAAAACAATGTCCTTAAAACACGGTAAACAAGGTCAATAAGCAAAAGCGATCAAGTAAATCCAAATGCCAGCAATTTGCAAATATTAGGCCATAGAACACTGGGTCCCATCAAGATGCAAAATTTTCAAATGGGAAATAGAGTGATAGTATGAGACGAAAATAAAGCATAAGATCATGTTTTTCAATATCACCCAAGATATCAAAACAAATCTACCAGGAACATATACCAAATTATTTATAGTCATTATTTCTAGGTGATGAAATTATGAATATTAATCTTTATTCTTTTTTTCAAATTTTCTACATTAATGTGATTTATTTAAGCTAAGAAAAGCCCTTTTCTTGCAAAAATTATTTCTCAAAACTCATAAGGCAAAAGGGAGCAACAAAAGGAAAAAGAGTGAATGAAGAAAGGTATGAACAACCTTTCATTGTATCAGGACATGAAGACCAAATGATATTTCATCACATTTTTCATTTTATGGAATATAGTTTCCTGCTGTTAGCTATTCTTAATAAACCCAAATAATTAAAAACTACTACATTCTAAAATAAATTTGACTTTACATTCTTTATTTTCCATTTTGGATCTTTGATAGATGTGAAGATTTATTCTCTACTTAGTTGCTAAATAGCAAAAGAGAGTGCCATATGCTGGTGCCATACGACTTAAATAGGACCTCAACAGATGTCTCACACGGAACTGCGGACTGTGTACTGCAAAGAGAAGTACAAGAAAACACAGACGGCCTCTGTCTTCCACATATTTTCTGGGTAATCTAGTAATTTTCCACTCTCATGGCAAACATGATAGGAAGATGGAAGCGTAATTATTCACAGATACATTTCTTTTATTAAATACCATCACATGCTTATCATCCCCAATTTTGTCTATTTTAGATATTTCATATTTTAGATACTCGTTGATAAACATAAAGCAAACTTTAATTGTCCCAATGCATTTTTAGGAACACTTACAAGTGTTTAAACAAAACTGATTGTGCAAGCTTTCAAAAGATATTCCAAGAAACATAAAGACAAGTTTTTATAAGAATCCACTATTGACAGTGTGTCAAATTCTTTTGCCCAAAACAGAGCCAGAAGTTACCCAATTTCTCTGACAGTCTAGTATTAAAACAAGATTTTGAAATAAATTGCATAGTTGCACGGTTTAAGAATTGGTGAACCCTGGCATATGGTACACTGCAGTGAAATATCAGGGGCCATTCAATCTACACTGGCATGCTTCTTATATAATGATGTTTACATATTGTTACATAAAAAGAAAACTGCTAAGCTTCTAGAAAAGTGACCAACTGGGAATCACTGCAAATATGTTTTAGCCAGTTAATATTTGGAGACTAAGTTATGATGAATCAATGCAAAAAGGCCACTAGGCTACCTTATTTGGCCTACTATAAGAATCTGATGCTGTTGATTTTGAAGAAAAAGTTATTTTTTGTACTAAAAATATTTTTGAAGTTAAGAAAGCTGCTAGCAGATCATATTGGAAAAGCTTAACTTTAGAAACATGTATAAAAAGCTCACAATCTGTTGTTTTTCATGATTACACTGTATAATTTTTAATTGGGTAAGTTTTAAAGTAGTGAGAAAAGTACTTGTTCCTTTATATGCTAACAAACTAATCCTTCCACTGTTCTAATGTAAAAGAAGTCCATGCTCCCTAGCCTATCATTTCAGATGCTCCATAAACTAAATCAGTTTCAGCTAGACTGTTTTCCTGGAAATAATTTTTTACGTAGAGCAAGTCTTCTGCTTTATTGCTTCCAAATCTTTGTTCAAGATGTGCCCTCTTCCCTGAATACTGGAAATAACAATTATTCATAGTCAGACATTTCCCCACTTGACAAAAAAATTTATTTTCTTTCAAGGCCTACTTCAAATGCATCCTCCCCCAAGAACCCTTCCTTAAATATCACTGTGGGACGTGACCTCTCTCCTAGACTCCAACAGAAGCCAAATCAATACCTTAAATATTTTTTTTTCAGTTAAACACAAACAGGAGAGAAAATAAATAGCTAAGAAGTCTAGTGATGAAGTTAAATGGGAAATAAATGAAATGCAATTTCTGTTTTGTAGGTGATACAATATAAGATATAAAACTATGATTTTATCTATTTTTTGTTTGAATTAAAATGACTAGCTTGAATCCAATCATCCGGCAAACAAATACCTCTGACTATTCTATCTCTGTACCTGTGTAATTTACATTTCTTGCACTGGAGGATATAAATTATATAGTCAAAGTGTTAAGTATTAAGCATGAGTTAAATAAGAATAGAAAGATAATACCAGGAATAAGGCATAAATAGCAAATTAGTTACGCACATTTTAAAAAATATTAAATATCCAGAGAACTCTGAGAGTTATCACTATGGACTAGAGTAATCAAGTGAAGTTTGATGAAAGAGGTGGGATTTGAGCTGGATTTTAAAGAACAAGTAATATTTTTATTGCTAAATAGAAACCCAATAAAATAAACATATCTAAAATATCTATAATTACTGTTGCCGAGTAGTACTGAAAATACTAGTCCTGAGAGGAAGATAGTTTTGGAATTCTGATCAATGAGAAGTCTAGCCAGGTGAGAAGATTTCATCTGCCATTCATGGAGTGGCAAACACATGGCAGGCACTGTGTCAGGTGCTGGAAAGAGGGGGTAAATAAGAGTCAAACTGTCTTCTTCTTTACACAACTTGCTCTCTAGCAAGAAAAATAGAAAACAAAACAATTACTATTGAATGAATAGTACTAACCACAGGGAGACTTTATTTTTTTTTATTTTTTTTAGAGATGGGTCTGGCTCTGTCGCCCAGACTAGAATGTGGCGGTGCAATCACAGCTCACTGCAGCCTGAGCTCCTGGGCTTGGACCCTCCTGCCTCAGCCTCTCAAGTAGCTGGGACTACAGGCACACACCACCACACCTGGCTAATTTTTTAAATTTTTTGTTGAGACAGGGCCTCATTATGTTGCCCAGGCTGGTCTTGAACTCCTGGCCTCGAGTGATCCTTCCACCTCAGCCTCCCAAAGTTGTAGGATTATAGGATTGAGCCACTGCACCTGGCCCAGAGGGAGACGTTAGAAGAGGAGGAGCGGGAAGCACATGGTCAGTTGGAAAAAATAAAATGAATATGGTTAAAAAATTTAGAAAAGAGAATACCAATCAAGGAGACCTTCTGGGGTCAAGCAAAACAGGAAAGCAGCCAGCAGAACTATGGAAGATGTTTTTTGTTTTGCAAATGAGAGTGAAGTGAAGCAATAAGGAAAATTAATTTTAATCAAATTGAGTAAAATCTCCATCAAAGGGTTTGCACCACTCTTCGTTTGAATTGTCCAATGGGCTCCTCACTTATGGTAATAACCTTATGAGAAAAACAGACACATGAAGTAAACAGTAATTAGGGTAGAGCCACACATTATCTAGGGAGCACCATCTGTAGGAAGGTCAGGAGAGGAGTCCTGGGAAGGTTTGTGCCATGAAGGATAAGATGAAGAATTTGAAGCTGTATTAAAAAGTTAGCTTAGTCTGCATGCTTGAGAGAACTTCAGGGCATGACACCTGCCTGTCTTCTACAGACTTTGGCAGAAGTAAAAATGAGCAATAAATCACTTAGCTCTATAGCCATATTGTCTCACCTACTGGACTCCCCACCCTTGCTGCCTGAAAGCAAGCTCTGACCTAGGACAGACGCTCCCTCTCCAGTGCCCTGCACAACAGGCCTGAGGAGGAGCATGTGCTGTGGCCAATCCCTTTGCATGCTCTTCCTGTCCCTTCTAACACCGGAGGATGCTGAGCCTGCCCAGAGGGAGAGACAGGAAGAGGAGCTACATCAATGAGTAGCTGGTGCTATGACACAGAACGTGCGGGGTGATTTGGAAACATTTAGTTAAGAATCCTTAGGCTAGTCTTAGAGAAGTCAAGGAGAAGTTTCTGGAACCTACCTGTAAAAGATGAGGAAAAGTTACTGTTTCACACTTCAGGAACAACATATGCTAAGACTCTAAAGGACGAGAAAAGTTCACTGCCGCTTAACAGAGAATAGAGGCAGGAAGAGGCCAGAGATGAGGCAGCAAAACTGAGTAGACACAGGTCATAAAGGCAGTCAACTCAGAGTTTAGGTTAAACCCTAAGGCAATGAACACTTCTGGCAAGGCTGTGGCAAGATCTGACTTGTGTTTCAGAGGCGTCCCTCCAACCATGCTGTGCAATATTCCACGGAGGCCAATGGAGGACATAAAGGAAGCCTACAACAGGGGGACGCAGGAAGGGGAACAAGGCACAGAGATCCGTAAGAGAAAGAACTGACCGACAAAATACGTGCACGGAGAGAGGAGTTAAAATGACTGCAAGGCTTGGTCTTGGGTAACTGTGTGAACTGATGATGCATTTTTTGAGATGAAGACAACAGAAAGAACCGAGGACAAGAAAAGGACAAGAAAAGAGAAGAAAAAAATGACAGGGAAAAAAAACGGGGATTTCCTTGTTATGGGTCGGAAACCTCTGCCCTACATCAATCCCACCCTACCCTTGAACTTCTGAATACAAGACAATGAAGATTTGAACAACACCTCAACTACTGCAGCCAAGTGAATGTGATTGTCCTCAACAAATTCTACCTCACACTGTAGATCCAGTTATGAATCTGCAAACTTCTCCAGTTCATATATTGAATGTCAGGGGTAAACGTAGAATTCTTGATTCATTCCAGACTCTTCATTGGTTCAAATAGGGCCAAACGCTGACACTGGTTTTTACTAGCTGTGTGACCCTAGGCAAGTTACATAAAATGGACATAACACTTACGTACTGCATAGAGCTGTTGTAAGGCACAATTAAGTTAACACAGATGCTCAGCTTATGATGGAGTTATGTCCCAACGAATCCATCATAAACTGAAAGTATCACTTTTGCACCATCGCAAAGTTGAAAAATACTAAGTTGAACCTCCATAAGTTAGGAACTGTCTATATATATAAAGTGCACAGACCAATGCACACAAAAAAAGCTATATGTGTTTGCCATTACAATAGCCAACTATTTTGCTAGATAATACAATTGGTGGAGTATTGATATGTTTTCGATTAGGAAGAACATGGGATATTTGTGGTACCTGGCAAACTAAATTGATGGAACCATCCCTCCAACCCATAAAGATACAGAATAAAATAACATACAGCAAGAGTTTGAAAGAATAAAACCCCCAGCTGTGCTAGAAACCAAAAGAAAAATGAAAACTGATACAACAGGCACATGCCAGTGATGCCGGGTGGGTAAGGTCAAGGGTAGAGCTGGAGGCCAGGTAGAACACAAACCCAGAGGGTGAGGAGGGGAGGGGGTACAGCCACGTGAGGGGAGGATGTGTGGCTCTGGCCTCCCAAGTCAAGGGGGTAAGGCCTTGTACTGGGCCAGACCCCCAGGGAAAGTGGGAGGGGAGAAACTGCCCTTGGGCTCAGGGAGGCAGTAAGGAAGGCACTTTCTGCCTATTGCTCTGGGTGGGAAATATGAGAACTAAATATCTCTAGCTTGTGACATACCTAGATATGAAATCCAGATTTAAAACTATTAGCCTAGAAGCAGAGAAACCTTTACAGCCTCAACAGGAACAAACACAAAACTACTCTGTAAGGACACCTCCACAGCCCAGGAAGCAGATAAAAACACAAGTTCCACTGAAGAGCTCTCAGTAAAGTTATAATCCACTGTCAGAGACATTTAGCAGACAAAACAAAAGAATTAGCTCCACAGCAACTTGAGATATAAGAATGTTCTGAAAAGGGATTTAAATTGGTATGGCTGAAATTTTTAGAGATAAAATTAGAAATACATGTAATATGAAAGGACATGTCGCTATGGGAAAAACAACAAATTAAGAAACCACCACTATTAATTTCTAGAATTATAAAATAGTCATTAACATTAGAATTAGAAAGAAAAAGGAGTAAACAAAAATTGACCAAACTGACAAAGAAGCTAAAACTAGAAAACAGATTTGAGAAAAGACTCAGAAGGCAACACAGAAAAACAGAAATGCAATGAGAAACTAAGAGGTCACGGATAGAATGAGAAGGTTCAACATGTCTATTAGGAATACTGGCAGAAGAGAATAAAAAGAATCAAGTAAAACTTGAAGAGAGAAAGGCTGAGAACTTTTCTAGACTAAATAAAGACAATGAATGGATGAGTCCTTAAAGAAGAGCAGAGCCTCAAGCAAGATATATTAAAAGAACGACAAAATCCAAACCTAGAAGCAGAATAAAACCACGGAATACCAAAGACAAGGTGAAAATCTCTGCAGCAACAAGAGGGGGGTAAAAAAGAGACTGCCTATGAGAGTATCAGAATATCAGAAAAAGCTGGAATCACATATTCGAAATGCTAATGGAAGACAACTATAACCCAGTGAGGGTGAGATAAAGATTTAGATAAGGCAAACATTTACTACTCACAGATCCTCAAGGATAGAATTACTCAAAGAACTGCTTCAGTTAGAAAAAACTGAATCCAGGAGAGAAGTAGGATATAAAAATCAATGGCATTAACTGTGGGACCACTATCCACAAAAGAATGCAAAACATTCCACAATTCTGATTGTTTCTTCCCTATTGTTCTCTAACGGGTCTCATTGACTTACACAATCTTTAAATTTGCTAACTTGACAGAACAAATTTGCTACCTATTTTTTTCTGAGCCAGAGATAAATAAGTTATAAATTTAAGCTAGATAAGCAGGTCGTTCATGTCACTCATTCATTATACACACCCCCATCATGTGCCAAGTATCGTTCAGGTGCTGACGACAATTAGCAAACAGACGGACAAAAGTCCCTGCCCTGGTGGAGTTCATATCCCAGTGGGGGAGGCAATCGCCACACACACACATACAGTATGGAAGACTTGGAGAGAAATAAAGCAGGGAAGAGGGATGGCAAGTGTTGAGGGGAACTGCAACTTTAGAGAGGGTGAGGCATCAGACAGGGCCCTGGCAGGGAAGAGCTGGCATGCTCACAGGCTAACTGAGAAGTTTAAACAGAGACTGCTCACAAAGGCGGGGAGGGTTCAGTGAACTAGCAGATAGTGGCATGCAGGACACAGTACCCTGGGGCAGGGGGCAAGGGGAGAGGATAGTGTTCCCAAGCCCGGCAAGAGCTGTAGTTGTAGAATAGGGCCATTAGCCGGGGAGAGGAGCCCAGCAGCACTGTTAAAACCACAGCCCAGCTGGAGCAAGTAGAGATAAACCCGACCCCCTTCTCCTCCCATCCCCTCCACCAGTCTCCTGACAGGGCCTCCCACTTACTGAATTCAATCAGAAGTCCGAGGTCAAGGAAGCCCTAGGACTGCAGGCTGCAGTGCACAAAGCAGGGCAGAGAACGGATGTGCAGGAGCAACCAATGCAGGTGGCATGAGAAAGCCTTAGTCTGAGGGGACCTTTTAAGGAAAGGCCTAGGGAAGGAAGGAAGGAAGGAAGTGACTACCGTGGAGAAAAGCCTTCCGGAAAGAGGAAGCAGCATATTAAAGGCCTGCGGCAGGGTATGCCTGGCTTATCTGAACGACAGCAAGGTGGCCAGTGAGGCTGCAGCAGAGCCCAGCAGGGGAATGAGTAGACCTGGACCTCAAGGTGAAAGGGGACCAGGAGGCTTTGCAGATCATTAGAAGGACTCTGTCTTTCACTCCAAGTGAGATGATCCGGAAGCCACTGGATGTTTCAAGCAAAGGACATCAATTCACTAATGCTTCAGAGAGGTCCCTGAGGCAGGGACTGCAGAGGCAAGGGTGGAATTTGAGGGCCGGCTGGGAGGCTGTTCTCTTTTGTGGTATCAAATGGTATGCACATCTCTAAGTAATGTTGATTTCTTTTCAATTCCTTCAAGTTGGATAAATTATATGCTCAATCACTGCTGATACAGACATGAATACCATCATTATGAGTGACGTGCCATATAGGTAATCTAAGCCAAGAAATATGACTCAAAGTTTAAAAAAATTTTGGTTCTAGTTCTGATACAATTTCTTGGTTTGGTCCAGATTAAATCAATTAATCTTCATATGTCATTTCACTCTGGACTTTTTCCACATCTTTTAAATGCTATTATTATCTCTTCTTACTTTTGATGGCTCTTGGTGAAGATATTGTTTTAAAAGCCCACTGATGGTCACAGAAGCGTAATTCCGAATATACTGAAAACCACTGAACCGTACATTTCACATTAGTGCATTTGTTATGTAAATTATATCTAATAAAACTGTTATTATTTTAAAAATCCATTGAGAACGAATAGTGCTGAATAATATTGTAGCCTGCAATTAATAATCAAAATGATTTAAATGTCCTTCTCAAAGCTATCTACTGATAAAAATAAACATTGAACTGAAGTAAAGAGATTACCTAGGTACATTTGGACAGATACAGGACATTTATGCTTAGTTTACTCTAACATTAACATTTCTCCACATTCCTGGGGAACATATAAACTGAACCTAGGAGTCCACTGAGGGAAAGTAGTACATGACTAAAATTAATAGTTAATCATAAATTTAGATAACTAAATCAAGTACACTTTAGTGGTGTCATTTATATACACACCATGGCTAAAGACTAAAGCAACTGTTAATAAGAGTTTAAGGTCAAAGAAACATGATAATCTTTTAATTTACAAAGGAATAAACAATTTTTTCTCAATATGTAAGTTAGATTTTTAGACTATTTATAGTCAACTCTTGATAATTCATAATTATCAGAGAGTGAAGTCATAAAAAGTTATATAATTAGATAGATAAAATCATATATACATTTATAGAATCATAAAAGGCCAAGACCTGGAAATAATCAACCCCTTTATTTTATGGCTGGGAGAACTGAGGCTCAGAGAAGTTAAACGTACTGTTCAAAGTAACAACCAGTAAGCGGCAGAGCAAGGATACAAGCCTAAGACAGTTTGACTCCAAATCCCAAGCCTTCTGGGATTCATAAGCGGAATTCTCATTATGTAGCCAAAATGAATTTACAGACCAAAAACATTAAATTTGTTTTTCTTTTCCTTAAAAGAATAAAAACATTGTTCATCTATAAAGCAAGCCTCATCAGTGATCAGTAATTTTAAATAGCTCTTTTAAAATTTTAAAATAGTTTTATCAAATATACTTCTGAATTCAAAACCCAAAAATTATCTAAAATGTACAAACAAAACTACAAAGGGTCAATAGCTATGGTAACAAGTTGTGTTAAAGAGTGATTTTTGGAGGGT